>NC_080796.1:56829715-57143215 GCF_028018385.1 Neofelis nebulosa
GTGATTTTGATTTGTGTTTCCCTGATGATGAGTGATGCTGAGCATTTTTTCATGTGTCGGTTGGCCATCTGGATGTCTTATTTGGAGAAGTGCCTATTCATAAGACAGTCTCTTTGATAAATGGTGCTGGGAAAACTGGACAGCCACATGAAAAAAAAAAGCCACACCATACACAAAAACTAACTCAAAATGATGAAGGACTTGACTATAACACTTGTAATAATATAACAATATTAATTCCCTTACTCTCCCTGACTGTACTCCTTCATGCAAAGACTCTGCTTCTCATTTTAAAATGCCTCTCTGCCAATATCAGAGGTTTTTTTTTTTGTTTGTTTTTAGTTTTTTATTTTGGGGAGACTGGAATGTTTCTGAATGGGTATGAAAAGACTGGGAAGGGGCAATACTTACAATTTTGAGGGATTGTAAGGTAGTAACTACCAATATATGTTATGCGGGCTTTAATCCTTTGGCTGTGTAACAACACATTCAGAAAATAGTAAAGTAAAATTTAGAATAGAATGGAAGAAAGCAAAATTTAGAATAAAGGTTAAGGCTGAAGAATTTATATACACATACGTTCTTTCATGGAAAGAAGCAGAAGAACTCTCTTTTAAAATTTTTAATAAGCTGGAACAAATCCCAAAATAGATTGCACATATACCTACTTAAAAAAAGCAACCCTGCGTATTTATGGAACTCTCACCAACGAAGAAATGGAAAGTAATTTAATATTCAGGATGCAAAGCCTATAAAAGAACAGATTGGGAACAACACTGAAACTAGGTTAACATAAATTTACCTCACATTGTTCAAAATTAGGTTTTGGTGATATAAAATTATAAACTCCCTGTGAGAGAAAGATAAAAGCTGCCATAACAATAATCAAAGATAAAATCCTTCTGTCTAGCACCAGTGATAGGAAGTGTATGTGCATATGCTGTGTTTGGGGGTGGAATTGTTGAGAGAAATGTGTGAAGTCAAAAGTTTGACAAATTCATTTGTAAATGGGAAAATATCAAAAAGGCAATATTTCACTCTTTTGCAATGATTTAATTTTAAAAATGTTTTAAATTATGGTATATTTGGATGCATAAATATAGTATAAAGTAGAAGTAAAACTTAAAAGGATTGGCAATATTTTTCTTGTCAATTTGCCAAACAGACAAAGATACAATAATTTTTCATACAGTAAGAGTAATCTGCCTGCTGTCAATTCATGATATAGATGGAGGAAAAATTTTACACTATGATATGAGTATATTTTAAATATCTACAATATTTGGTCAATATTCTCTCCAGTTTTATGCTAAATAAACAGACGGAATTCAAGTCAATGTAGTGGCTTGGGCTGCCTTCAAAAGGCCCCGCTGTACTCCTAAAGCACAGAAATGTCAGATAATTTTTTGCAGTTGTTGTCCATGAATTGAAACATATAGCCATGAAAGAGACGTAGAGGTTCAGCTTTCCTCAATGAAAAGGGAACCCCCCCATACTAGGTTGTGGAACAAATTTAACCATTAATGACTAGAGTCGGTGCTGTAATGACACCCCAGGGAGGGGAATACTTGCCTCAGAAACTCTGTCTCCTTACAGGAAGCTGGAGCTAACCTAAGCATAAGGCACTGCTCATCTATAACGGCAGTATGAAAGGGATGAGGGTCTAGAAACTTCTCCCTTCCCCTCAAAAGAGAAGGATCGGTGGAAGCTTGCTGCCTGCCTGAGCTACAAATGAAAATTGGCACCCTCCAAATATCAGATTAAGAAACCCTAATAGTTCAAAGACTGCTTTCAATAGACAAAATAAGATGTCGAAACAGGATAATAATACCCTAGCATTTTAGTTTTTTTCTGTGAAAGTTAGTATCTTTTACAAATGATATGATATGTCAAAAGATTTTTTAATATAGAAAAGCTATTTTGATTTAGCCAAAAAATCACAAAGTTAAAATAAATGCTTAACACTAAAAATACTCAGCGTCCGCTTTAGTTTGTGTATGAGAGTCAAGATTTTAAATTCACTCCTTCCTCCCATTCCACTACCCCAAAATCTGGACTTTAGCTCTTATTTTAGGAAATTAGGCTTAGAAAATGTGGTATTTATGGGAGGAATAATTCGCTTATAAATTCTAGAAATCCTACCGCTGCTCTGGTTATCAGTATGTTTGGAGTTACCTATCACATCAGAGAATGTTCGTAGTGAATTTGCAGCGTATGTCCTGAATGTGTCATTTCTCATGCTGACTTCCCCTACAGCATGTGTCATTTTTCACTGACAGTTACTTTTATGATTTTTGAAGGTTTAAATAATTTAATAATATAGAATATAATTTTCTGGTGTCTTTTCTGAGGTTCACAGCGAATCTGAGTAATATGATTTCTACAGTTCTAGATTATTTAATATATTCAAAATATGTTACCTACCTCTATCCTGAAAATGACTTGTCAACCAGATTTAAAAAGAACAAGGACACACATTCATTTATTATCACATTGGTCACAGTTAAGGGCTACAGACATAGGTCTAAATGCTTCATACAGTTTCTTATATATCCCTCAAAGTACACTGTGAGTTAAATATCACATTATGATTTCTCTCTACAGATAAGAAGGCTGAGATGTAAAAATTTAAGAAATTCACCCCAGGCCATATAGCTATTAAGTGGCAGAGAACAATCATCTGATGAGATGTAAGGCCTCCTTGGGAAACATGGACAGGAAAGGAACAGTTTCTACAGATGAGTGATAAATGGACAATTCATTGAGTAGCTAGAAAAAGATAAAGGGTAAAGTGGTTTAAAAATAACAAAGAAAAAGAAAATAATGTAATAAATATTCATGGAAAAAACTTATGAGTAGTGAAAGTGGTAACAGAGACTTTGGCTTTGTGGACATTATGCTAACACCACACACTCATCACATTTGACTCTTTCATGAACTGTATATAGTAAATTTTCGAGATGAGAAAGTCACAGCTTAGTGAAGTTAAATAATATGTATAAGGAGTCAGAACAAGTGAGTAGGAGTAACACTGTCTATTAGACTATATGTCTATGAAAAGTTCTCAGACATTTATGACTTTTTCTTTAAAAAAAGAGAGAGAGAGAGATAGAATACAACTCTTGTTTGCAAGCATTAGAGTAATAAGCCTTCTAATTAACTGTCCCTTCTTAAAAACTTTGTGACTTTGGACCCAGGCTTGATGCTTATAATTGTAGTGATATTACACTTTCTCTTGAACCTCATTTAATTCTGTGTGCTTGAAAATGCAGTTTAATTACAACTGTGTTGAATTTTGAATTAATCAGGGACTTTATGCACATAAATGATATCTAAATGTTTGCTAAAGTTTTAGAAACAACTTTTAAAAATGATTAAATTTTTTATCCTTTAATTTTTTTTTCTTTTTTTTTTCTTCCTTGAATGACTCTGTCGTTTGCCTTCTGAATGGTTCTAGAACCAATTCTGACAGGTGTGGGTGGGAGAGTTGGTTTCCCCAGCACCCACCAAGCAGTTCTCAGAAGCCATCTGGGTGTCCTGTAATTCAACTCAGTTCTGACACTGTCTACCTGGAAATAGTGTCATATTCCAAAGGTTAAATCAGTCCTACAAGACTGCTTCAGGCACCAGTCACAATTCCAGGCTGTCATCTATGCTTCTTACCAACTGGCTATAGGTTGGAGGTTCCCAAGGGGACCTCCTTCATTTTGAATAATTTGCTAGAGTGGCTCCTTGGGTTTGAGTAATTTGCTAGAGCAGCTCACAGAATTCAGAGAAACATTTTACTTACTAGGTTACTGGTTTGTTGCAAAGGTTATAACTCAGGAACAGCCAGTTGAGAGAGATTCATAGAGCAAGGTGTGGACTAAGTGTACAGAGGTTTTCTGTTCTTTCTGAGGTAATCACTCTCCCCGTATTTCCACATATTCACCAACATGGAAGATCTCTGATCCTCATCCTTATGGGTTTTTATGAGGGTTTCAGTGCTAGGCATTAAAGCATTGGCCATTGATCTATCTCTAGCCCTTCCTCTCTCCCTGGAGCTGGAACAGAGGAGGGTGGAACTGACATGTTGTTGGGTTCCCATCTTTTGGTTACCTGGGCGCTTTCCAAGTCATCTCATTAACTTTACAAAAGACACCTTTATCTCTTTGGAAGTTCCGAAACAGGGACAAAGACCAAACATATATTTCTTATTATAAATCACAATATCACACCTCCTAATGGAATTCCATATTGAATTACATTTAAGCAAATTAGATACATCTATTATGTGGTAATATTACATTATTTTCACTATTAAAGAACTGAATTTTCTTTATTACTGCAAGTAATCATGCAATATTTAACATGCCAAAGCAGATATTAAAAAACAAAAACAAAAAATCAGGTACCTGGGTGGCTCAGTTGGTTGAGTGTCCAACTTCAGCTCAGGTCATCTCAAGGTTCAAGAGTTCAAGACCCACATCGAGCTCTCTGCTGTCAGCACAGAACCGGTTTCAAATCCTCTTCCCCCCTCTCTCTCTGCCCCTCCTCTGCTTGTTAACTCTCTCAAAAAAATAAATATTTAAAAACATTATGATAAAAGTTTAGTCATATTTGTTATTAACCTCTTAAGAGATTTTACTTTCTTCCATACTTTATGTGGATCAAACTTGAAAATCAAGATAATTATGAATAAATGAGAAAACTAAATATATAAAGGTTTTATTTTAAAGTTTTTTTTTTTAATTTATTCATTTTAAGAGGTGGGTTGAAGGGCAGAAAGAGGAGAGAGAGAGTCCAAAGCAGGCTTTGTACTACCATTGTGAGCCAGATGTGGGGCTCATACCCAGGAACCTTGAGATCATGACCTGAGCCAAAACCAAGCATTGGATGCTTAACTGACTGAGCCCTCCCAGGCACCCTAGAAAACTAAATATTTAGATTTTTTTCTCCAATTATGAAAATTGAAAATTATATGTATCAATTTGAACACATAAACTAAAACAAGGAAACAAATTAGTCGTATCAAATGACAAAGCCTAAATAATATAGTAATGAGTTTGATGTCCTTTATCCTAGAGGGGATAATCCATGGATTGGGGGAATACAGCACCTCACAAGCAGTGGAGAACTCTTCCCTAGGGATTTTGGGCAAGAGCTAATCTTATAGAATATTAGAAATACGAAACAAAGAGGACATGATTTGCTAGGAGGTTGCAATTTCCCTATAAGACTAAAACTAAGCTCAGCTAAGGCTGAGTTGGAGGATTTTGATTGGGGTTCCGTTTCCTTAACAGTGAAGTGTTTCCCGTAAATGCAGACTGACTTACAATTAGATCTGAGACATGGGACATGGGCCAGGCCACTGGGGTGGCCTCCAATTTGTGGGTTCCCATATATGAATTAACTTTATCAGGCATGTATTCAGAAATTATGTGTCACCATACACACACACACACACACACACACACACACACACCCCTACACACACACTTGTTAAATCACATGTTATTAAATCATATAAGCAAGGACATAAAATCTTGCAACTATTAAGATAAATGCTGTCATAAGCAATATATGTTTTCCCTAAATTCAGTAGCGTGTACACTCTGTGATTTAAATGAAGAACAAATTGTTTCTGAGGTGATATACTTGAAGAAATGATAAAAATGTGCACATTTTGAAAAATGTCTTAGAATCATATTATTATGCAGAAATTGTATGTGAACATTCTCAAAAGTATGATCTTTGACAAGAGAATAGATATGTGTGCAAAACAACAACTAGATTACACATTAAGAAAATGCTTGTTCAAGCACAATTTTCTTTTATAACACTCATGTGTTAGAAGTATTTTCATGATGTTCACCATAAATTACCACTATTCCTAACATTACCAGATCTAATAATATTTTAATACATATATTGATGGTCTTAAAATGCTGATGTTCACATAACCACATATCCATACTTTAAGTTCTTAAATAGCAAATAATAAAATATATAGATAGCTATAAATAATTGCATATGTGTATTGGAAACTTCTTCCTTTACCTTTATTATAAAATCTATATTTACAAGGACACTTAATATTGTTCTCCAGTTATAATGTCATGGATCTATCTCCGTCCTTCATAGAAATAATTGTAATCTCTTCTTTCATTGTATAATATTTAACATCTACCCCATTTCATGTGAAAACTTACTGTCTGTGTGAAAGGCCCAATGTGGTTTTTGTTCAGTTTTACCACCACAGCAGAGTGTCTGACACATAGTAAGACTTCCAAAAATATTTTCCACACTTTGGCTGAATGAATAACTTGAAGAAACTTTGAAAACTTTGGAACTTACCAAGTTTCAAAAGAAAGCACAATATTTTTGAGGCAATATAAAGAATATAATTAAATAGAAATGCTGAGTTTTTAATGACCTCTGAAATATTAATGATATATAATGTTATATACATATAATATAGACAAAGGAAAAATAAATATAATAACATTGTTAATGCTGTTGGATTACAACTATATTTTCAAGATTATTTTTAAAAGCCTGAATGCATGTGCCAAAATTCTAGGAGTCGTTTATTTTAATCTGTGGGGTAATGTGAGGTAATTTTCATGTGTATTAATCTTTTTGTAAGTTCCAATAGTATTAGCAGGCATTATTACTCAACAGAAGGAAAAAAACCAGCATATAAACCCAAAAATCTATTTTCTCATTTACAGTTACTTAAAATGGAATGTCTTTCTGCTCAGAGTTCAGGTTTAACTCAATGTAAATATGTAGTTTTATGGCTCCTACACATAAATACATACACCCTTCAAAGAGTTAAAAGTCCCTCTTATTATAAATTTGACATTCTTAAATATAATTATACATTTAGATCACATTTGAGATATCGTTATTACAAATTCTTTTTTAATGAAGCATTTGAGTATTTCTGTCTTAAATCAGTCATTAATCCATGCTTCTTGTTATTTGACTACTATTAAATGTGTTTTGCTATTTGCTACAGAAAATTCTGCTTTCTGGGATTACCACAGTGGGAAAAAAACAAAAACCAAAAATGTCTTACATTATGGAACCTATGCTGTAATTGAGGGTGTATAGTAAACAAATGAATGGGTATATACATATTGTGTTGTGTGGTGATTGTTACTGTAAAGAAAAAATAAAGTAGAGAAGGTGGATAAGTATTTGTGTGTTGGACGCAGGGTTCGAAAACTAAGTGGATGACTAGGAAAAAAAAAACCTCATCAAAAGGTCATATAGAAATCAAAGTAGTTTTATATCATACCTCCAATCCATTCTTCATAGAAATCCCAGAGTGAACTTCCTACAAAATACTTTTATTAATCCAGCAACACATAGTAAAAGTAAAAATATAAAAAGTATCAAAATTAAAATATAACCTTACCTCCAATGCCTACATAATTTTTTGTTTATGTTATTTATTCAAGTGTGTTTCTCACACAGCCCACCCAGCTAGGCTTGACTCAAGTGTCTTATGTTTATTCTAAATGTAGGTCCTGCTCAGAAATCTCTTCACCTAACTGTGTCACCATAGATTGTTTTCCACTGATTACGACCCATCATTTTTATAGGAACAACGTCAGGAAAACATTAAAATTGTAATGATTTAACATAAGAATTTTGAAACTAAAATTTAAAAAATTAGCCATATTTTAAAAATTATGAAAAGAATGTATGGAATTGTGATAGGCACAATGGATGAAAACATCACTTGGTGCAGAAAAGACTATGATAATCATAAAAGGGATGGAGAAGATTTTATGTGAGGATCAGCTAGGAATACTAGAAATGTTAGAGATAAAAAATTTACATAGATTACAAATTATGGGTAGAGTGATTTCAGGTCTCATGAAATCCTAATCATTATTATATTCCCTTTATGTTGTGTGGAGTCTAAACAGAAGAAAATGATATTTATGTGCATAATCACATGTGTTACAAATTTCAAGAAATGGAGCTAAGATTTGTATCATAGGGAATCACTTTTCATAAAATATATTTTGTGACCATGCTTTATCATGGTTGGAGAATCTCCTTTCATCCAACATATATTTAGTGATGCATTTCTACATAAAATTGAATAAAATAATGTAGAGATTCATCTTCAGTATCATTTTTTTAAAGATTACATCTTCATTAGTTCATGGGTCGTAGATGGACTAAGGAATCTGCTGAAAGGCAGAGTTTCCCTAATAGCCTATACAACTTCAAATAGTTGTAAGAAAAAAGATCTTGTTTAAGTACCTTCTACTATTTTTCATGAATAGGCTAGTCATTACAACATTTTAATTGCATCTGGTGCACAATATAAGACGTGTGATTTAAAAAAAGGACAAGTGTCGGGAATGCATATGAAAAGTCTACTGATTAGCAATGTATTGGATTACAGTATGAATAATTTTATTTCTAATTACAATTAGTGTTAGGTTAAAGGTTTGTGCACTTGTCAGTACAACAGCTAATACCAAGATGATATTTGTGTCATTCTTTCATACTAAGTGAGAGTCATGCAACTATTATATTTGCTAAAGTCATAAGGGCAGGAAAGTAACACCTCTTCACTCCGGAGGTTTCAATGAACAAGCTTGTTCTGACCTCTTTCTGATAACTAAAATAGAAACCTTTAGATGGTGAAAGGGGCAAAATCGCACTGGAAGCCCCGTCTTTTGCTAACATCCTCATTCAGACTTGGAAATCTGTAAAATCTCAGCTGTCTTTGTTGGATCTTTGAATGAGATAACTGATGTTGCCTGAATAAGTGACAGGATTTGCGACGTTTCACTTTTAAAGAATAATAAGAATTTTGTCAAGGATGATGGTTTGATGACATTTTCTAAAATCAGAGGACTAAAGTCATTTTTCTTTTTTTTTTTTTAAATTTTTTTTTAACGTTTATTTATTTTTTTTTGAGACAGAGAGAGACAGAGCATGAATGGGGGAGGGTCAGAGAGAGGGAGACACAGAATCTGAAACAGGCTCCAGGCTCTGAGCTGTCAGCACAGAGCCTGACGCGGGGCTCGAACTCACGGACCGTGAGATCATGACCTGAGCCGAAGTCGGCCGCTTAACCGACTGAGCCACCCAGGCGCCCCTAAAGTCATTTTTCTAAACAGAAATTTATCAAAACCTAACACTTGACTAAAGTTTTGTGAACAATTCATCTGTTAATTATAAATAGTCTAGTGCTGAAACTTCGGCTTGTGTCTACAAAACGTGACACTTTTTAGAGATAAAAGAATCAGTCAATTTGCCTAATTCAGGGTTACAACAGAATGATTGTTAAAAGTTCGATTTCCTCTTGTGATGAAAGTGGGAAGTCTGATCTAACTGCATTTACTATCAAAGCTTTGCTTTTTTGCGGGGGATGGAATCAGGTTTTGTATCCTTACTAGGTCTGGTAATCTCTAACCTTTTCCACACGTGTCCTATACACCTCTTTGGGCTGTAGATTCAAGGAAGGTAACACTAGGACTGTTGAGTGACTGTGACATGTTGTGACAATGGAGACATAATGGTGGCCAAATGATTGACAGAAGATGTCAACTCAATGGACTGGAGAATTAGAGCAGTTGTGTGTGTCCATTGTTACTTCAAGACACTAACACATGCTCCTTCTTGAAGAGCTTCAGTTGTTAAGACATTACCACCTGCAAAACCATCTGTGTGCTCATGGAATCATATTTAAGATTCATATATAGATTTTTTTAAAGAAATCTACTTTGGTCCCCAAATCTGGTTTGCTTGCAAACATATTATACCAACACAGCTGATATTTGTGAAACCTCTTAAAAGAAACAGCTTATTTCAAAAAACAGAATGCTTTCAAATGACATTTGCATATTGACCTGGAATTTTTTTTTTCTAAGTAGGGAATTTTTTTTCTTATAGTTGGCAAAGGTCTGTCTGCCAGTATCTTACATTAACTTTCTGTTTCTCATCACCATTGTTCTCTTTATACTCTCTTAGCAACCTGAAATATGTGTGTGTGTGTGTGTGTGTGTGTGTGTGTGTGTGTGTAAATGTATGTACACATATAATCTTTAAGACTAGGAACCATACAAAGAGCATATGAAAAACTAAGGGAGGGAGTAGGGCTTGCCATATTTGTTCACTTGGCATCAGTTACCAAAACTGACATAAAATACTTCTATGTATAGTTTTATTTTAAGTATCCGTTCATTGTAATAAAATACTTTTAAAACAAGTTTAGATACAATACTCATGGGATAAATACATGTATTGTCTTCAAACTCAATTATAAATATTACTGAACAGAATTTTTTGTAAGGGTGACCAGTGATTTAAACTTAAAATTCATATAGATTTTGCATTGTGTCCTTGTAGAACAAAAAGAATGACAAGAAACATACGGGATTTAGTTTTATTAACTCTGTTAATTCAATAAGAAATTGGTGAGCATGCAGTGACTGACTTTTTGTTCTTGAAAACTGGTTTCAGAGTTCTGAGATTCATTTTACATTTCTAAATGTAATGCTGTCAAAACACTCAGTTTTCCATTTTCACTTTTGATCATAAAGGAACTCGTGTAATTAGGTTTTTTTTAATATTTGAAGTTTAACTAAGGAACGAATATTGATTTTAAGATTTGCTTAGTAAAAGCTAAACAGCCTTAGTAAAGCTAAACAGCCTCTGGCTTTCAAGTGGGTGCTCATATGGAAAAAGAGAATTATTTTAATTTTCCATAAACGTTCTTTAATATCAGGGGCACAAATACTTTAGAAAGGGTAATTTATATGGCAAAAAAAAATCATATGATTTATTTTTTTTTAGAAAAAGTAAACTCTTACAGGCACAGTTTCAATGGGGACCCATCAGGCATTACTTAGGTTTGTCAGCAATATAATGAGTAAGTTGAGGGTGCCATTTGTTTTTTAATCATAGTCAGGTTGTGAATTGGATGTAGAGGATCATAAAGAGGCTGGCCTTGTATTAGGTTTGAGACTCACAAGTTAAAGCAGCAAAAGACGAGGCAGAAAGGTGGAAGGCAGATGAGAACCTTACAGGGCTCACAATAAGTCACTATTCTTGACAGTGTCTACTCAATTAGACTTTGGGGGTTATTCCTTCCATACCTTCCACAACACCTCTCAAACTTATTCCAGACAGAGATATAGATAGCATTCTTGGTTCTAACCCATTAAAACCAATAAGAACTCAGTTTTTTGCTATATTGTTTTTCTGTTTTGCAGACTTTTGTGTAAAAAAGCAGAAATCTATTTAATTGTAGGATAGGGTATATCTAAAAGGATTTAATTTTCAAAGATTTAATATTGGGTAGTTTTATTCAAAGAATTATATGAAAAGACATTCACCATCATTAATTATCAGGGAAATGCAATTCAGAACTACAATGAGATGTTACTTCGTACCTGTTAGGATGACCCATTGAATAATAATGATAACAAGAGTTATTGAGGATGAGGAGAAAATGAAAGCCTTGTACTCTGTTGGTGGAAATGTAAAACGAGGCAGCAGCTATTGGAAACAGTATGAAGATTCCTCAAAAAAATAATTAAAAATAGAACTGATGTTAGATCCAGCAGTCCCACTTTTGGTTATATACCAAAGGAAATGAAATCAAGATCTCAAAGTGATATCCTTACTTCCATGTTTATTGTAACATTGTTCACAGTACTCAAGATATGGAAACAATCCAAGTGTCCATCAGCAGATGAATGAAGAATATGTGGTGTATATATATTATACATTATGCACACACACACACACACACATATATAATATATATATATTATATATATATATATTATATATATATATATATATATATATAATATATATATAATGGACTATTATTCAGCCTTATAAAAGAAAAGTCTGCCATCTGTGACAACATGGATGGACCCGGAGGACATTATGCTACGTGAAATCAATAGAAGGACAAATACTGCAAATACTGCATTTTGCTGTTGTTTTTATCATAAAGATCACAGTAGAATATTTAACATGTGTTCAGATAAATCTGCAATAAGAAAGAAAATAAAAATTCAGATAATAAAGAAAAACAAATTGCAAAAACATACAGAAAGGAGAATTATAAACAAATAGGGTAGAAAATCTGTATGTTATACAGGGTCACAAATGCAACATGATGCTGAGTGACATTTCAGTTTTAAAAAAGAATGAGAAAATAAGTGTGAATCAGAGCATGAAAAAAACTTTTG
The DNA here is from genome assembly GCF_028018385.1 of Neofelis nebulosa. Lineage (NCBI taxonomy): Eukaryota > Metazoa > Chordata > Mammalia > Carnivora > Felidae > Neofelis > Neofelis nebulosa. Next base: position 56,841,940 of record NC_080796.1, read on the forward strand.
TAATCTATTTCTCTTTTATCTTCATCAGCCAGGTTTTCTTTAGATTCTCCCCCTCCTGGTAAATAGCTATGATATTTAAAAGATGTGTAATTTTACATTTAAAATTTTCATTATTGAGAAGAATTATTTATTGCAGCTCCTATTCAAGCCTTTCTTCAAGAAATTGGCAATATAATTAATAACATTACACACAGGTTCCCCTGGGTGGCTCAGTCGGTTAAGCATCTGACTCCTGGTTTCAGTTCAGGTCATGATCTCATGGTTTGTGGGTTCAAGCCCTACCTCAGGCTCTGTGCTATCAGTGCAGACCCTACTTGGGATTTTTTTCTCCTTCTGTCCCTCCTCTGTTCTCTCTATTTCTATTTCTGTCTCAAAATAATAAATAAACTTAATATAAAATAGTGATAATAATTATAATAATAGTAATAATACACACCATCCACCAACACACACACACACACACACACACACACACACACACACACTGAGTCCATAAGCAATGAGCATTGGGAGAGAGTTAAATACTTTGAAGGCTTTGATATAGACTATATGATGTTTTAGGACTTTGCTCTGTACAGGGAGGACTGAAATTCAAGGAGACATTAAATGGTGATATCTTGAAAGGAGGTAAATTATAGTTGAATCACAAGATGATGAGAATCTCTGTAAGGATGCCTGCAATGCGCATAGTAGGGATGAAGAATAAAGAATTATTTAGTTAGGAAGAAAGGAGAAACCATACCACTAAGACTTTTAGCTAGAATGAGATCAATAGTGTTGAAGGCTTTGGGAGGTCAAGAGTAATGGGAACTAATATGGTGAGTCACCGTGCTGATATCATTTAGGGATTAGGTATGCTTAACCTAAGAACTAGATGCTTGATGATGGGACCAATTAGAATTCCGTTTTATTCTAAAACTGGTACACTTAATAATTAATTCTCTAGATTCAGAGAGGAAACTTCTGGTTTTATGCTTTTTATTTTATCTGGTTGTTTTGTTAATGGGTCAGAACCAAGTTGAATGATAGCTATAATCTTGTTTTCTAAGAGGAGACAATTTTTTTTTGTGACAATTGTTATAAAGAATGGCCCATCCATACTTCTCAATATTTCTCCCCCTCACCCCTAGCATCATCACCATGTCATCAAATATGGCATATTCTTTTCTATTGTCTAGGAATATAAGGTTCTTATATCTCATATTGAAATAAATTTTGTATTTATAAGTTATGCTTTTGAATATTTTGTATTTTTTTATTGTTTGCTACTCAAGTCCTTCTGTTTTAACTTTAGAGAAGGGTCAGTTACATAGCACTTAAAAAAAAAAACTGAAACAAACAAATACCCCAAACTTATGCTATAAGAAAGGCAAAATGTGGTTATATTAAAAATATTTCAATTTTTTGGTAGATGACCTGCTAGATAGTATTACTACATCAACAACAGAAATATCAGTAATGAATACCATTCTTACTGAAATACCTTTGTGTTGCTGAATAGGGTTTTTAAATGAATGTTAATAAACAATAGGCATATTATGTTGATCAGATATACTTAGAGTATAAGAAGAGTTCTACCAAAGACTTTAATATATGCTCAGGAAAAAAAAAATCACAAAATGTGTAATCCTATACTTGATTTTTTTGAGAATGAAATCTAATGATATAGTCTTGTTTTGTAAATTCATTTTATAGTAAATTGTATATATATTTGTTGTTTCAGTTTAAAAATTTTTTTAATGTTTATTTATTTTTGAGAGAGAGACAGAGTGTGAGTGGGTGAGGGGCAGAGAGAGAGGGAGACACAGAATCCAAATCAGGCTCCAGGCTCTGACCTGTCAGCACTGAGCCCGATGCAAGGCTCGAATCCACGAACCGTGAGATCATGACCTGAGCCGATGTCGGATGCTTAACTGAGTCACCCAGGCGCCCCAGAAGTTTTTATTAAATTCTAATTAGGTAACTTATAGTGGAATATCAGTTTCAAGAGCAGTATTTTGTGATTCATCACTTACGTATAACACCCAGGGCTCATCACAAGTGCCCTCCTTAAGTCAATAAATAGGTATATCTAATATTAAAAAAAAAACAAAACAAAACTGTTAAGTGAGTTTTACTTACCTTAGTTTGTGATTCCATTTTAATAGATATTTCACTGTATCTCAGAAAACTGTTTTTGTTCACTAGAATTTAGGGGCAGTTTACACAATTCTGAAGTGTAATTTTTTTTTTTTGCAACAGGAAAACTGGGGAGCATGATAAAACTAATCTTACTTTGTGCTTAATCTCATACATATAGTTTCCTGATTTAGCAACAGATATGAATCTAGAGAAAAAGGTAATCTATATGGTTTTGATATGGAAGAAAACCCTGCAGGTGTCTCTGCTTACTGAGGTTATCCATGTTCACAGGTTCTAGTTGTAAACCCAAGGCTAAATACTCCAGTTGTGTAATAAAACTGTATGTTAATAGCTGTAAAATCTTGGACAAAACAGGTTTATATTCTCTAAATTCCTTGTTGGTAAATGATGGATTATAATAACAATGTGTAGATTACATGGGAAAATGACCTTAAGGTACTTACAGAGACTGGAGTATATTTAGTGGGGAGTTAATCTTTGCATCATTATTACTTTCCTCAAATTCATATGAGAGACTTTTAATAAGCTGTGGGCTGTTATAAGCATTGGTAGACATATGCACCAGTACAAAAGTCTTTCAAATATTATGCTCATGTAGGTCTATGTTCTACTTCTGGTTTTGAAATTTAATTGAAATGAACTCCAGATTATTTCGTTTTTATTTGTTCACTTTTGTTTTTTGTTTTTTGATATGTTTGTTTTTTTAATAGTCACTCATGGAGCATGAATTAGTCTCTAATCTCAATAGCTTTTGTTGTGGTAAGAATATTTAAGATGAGATCTACCCTCTTAGATGTTCACGTGTACAATCCAGTATTACTAACTCTAGGTACAAGACTGTGCAGCAATCTCTAGAACGTAATCATCTTGCATGACTGAAACCTTATCCCCAATGAACAACAGCTTCCCATCTCCCCCCCCACCATTGCCTGTCAACCACTGTCCTTCAACTTTCTGCTCTCTGTTTCTATGGATTTGACTCTTTTAGATACCTCATGTAAGTGCAGTCATGCAGAAGTGAGACCTCCTCTTCTAAAGGAAGTGGGACTTTCCCTAATGGATCTTAGGCTTTTAAAACCCCTCCATATGTAACAATATGGATAAACTCATAGAATGTTATGTTAAGTGAAATAAGCGAGAGATAGAAGGACAGATGCTGTTGGGTCCAGGTTATTTCCTAAGCACACACAATGTGCCAGGTACTCTTAGAGGAACAGCAGTCATGCCTGGGATAAATCAAAATTCCTTCTCTCATGGTACTCCTGAGCAAGAGGTGGCTAGGGGTATATAAGCAGTATTAGCATCCAGTGGGTGCTTATTAATTAGGTAAGAGATTGAAAACTGAGCAAGTTAAAAATACAGAGAAAGAAATTTGTACATATTTATAGCAGAGCTAAGAACTATGTCTTAGCTTGATATATATGTATCTAAATATTCACCTACCATGGATGTGGAGATAATATAAACAAACACACATATATAGGGATAAATTTTTGAAGAGGTTCATAGTTCTTTAGACAAGCTAATGAATTTGTGTATTGAGTTGCTCATTGTTTAATCACACTTTTATATTGTGTTCTATAGAAATCAATTTAAAAGACATTCAACAGGGACCAAAATTGGGTTTAACTTTAGGAATACATTGAATGTGACTGAGACACAGTAGAATAAAATGTGTACAATAAACATAGATGATGTGTATGAAAGAGAACATTGTCTGAAGATCTTTTTTTTTTTAAATTTTTTTTCAACGTTTTTTATTTATTTTTGGGACAGAGAGAGACAGAGCATGAACAGGGGAGGTGCAGAGAGAGGGAGACACAGAATCGGAAACAGGCTCCAGGCTCCGAGCCATCAGCCCAGAGCCTGACGCGGGGCTCAAACTCACGGACCGCGAGATCGTGACCTGGCTGAAGTCGGACGCTTAACCGACTGCGCCACCCAGGCGCCCCTGAAGATCTTTTTTAATACTGAATCAAATTATATTTAGATTCCTTTATATTGTGCTCATATTCATCTTTTGAGTAATCTTTTCATGTAAAAAAGTGAGAATTTTATTTAGGTGAAAAATGTTCACTGGTGGGTTGTTTAGTATTCATTTGTGATTTGTCTTTTTTCACTTTGCTTCATTTGGCTATCATGAGTCACTAGAATTGGAGCAATTAAATACTAACCATTAATTTATGTAATTTACAAATTGAGGACTTGAAAATTGATAGCTTTCAGTCACACAAAAGTTATCCATTCATTGTCATTTTTCTTGAATGTGTGGTCTCTTTTTTTTTTTCAACATTTTTTTTTTTTTTTTTTTTTTTTTTTTTTGGGACAGAGAGAGACAGAGCATGAACGGGGAGGGGCAGAGAGAGAGGGAGACACAGAATCGGAAACAGGCTCCAGGCTCCGAGCCATCAGCCCAGAGCCCGACGCGGGGCTCGAACTCACGGACCGCGAGATCGTGACCTGGCTGAAGTCGGACGCTTAACCGACTGCGCCACCCAGGCGCCCCGAATGTGTGGTCTCTTTATTTAGAGACTGTTTTGATTTCATATCTCGTTTGGTAGTAATTTAGGTAGGCAGGCACTTCATGAAGTAGATTTATTTAATGAACAAACTTACATTTCAGCCGATGTTGTATTAGAAAAGAACTGCTCAGCAAGTTGCTGCAAAAGGATTAAGGGTCCTTGGCAGGCAGCTTCCCTATAGTATCACAAAGTAAAGATGAATTTGGAATTAAACATTTTAAATTCATATTTAATAATCTCTAACTTGCCTATATAACTTAAACTGAATAGTTTTGAATCAAGAATGTAAAATAGGATACTAGTCTATTTATAGTTTAAGTGGGCAAGAAAGAGAAAGTGGCAGGGTCTCTCTTTAGTCTCAACATGAAACAGTCTTATTGTCTAATTTTTCTTCCTAAAGAGATGGTTGGCAATAAATGTCACATCAGTGAAGCCTCTTGGATCTTGATTTTAATGCTTCTCGGTGACATTTTTATCTTTTTATTTTTTGTGGTTATTTTTTTGTAGTTTTTTTTTTTTTTTTTTGAGAGAGAGAGATTGAGATACAGAGAGAGAGAGCAAGCACGAAGGAGGGGCAGATAGAGGGGGGGACAGAGAGAATCCCAAGCAGGCTCTGCACTGTCAGCACAGAGCCCATCGTGGGGCTCCATCCCACGAACCTGTGAGATCATGACCTGAGCCAAAACCAAGAGTCAGATGCTGTACTGTCTGAACTACCCACGCGCCCCTCGGTGATATCTTTAGTTGTTAGTGCCATGGGTATGGAAGACACTGCCAGTTGTCAAACCAATATCCATTCTTCCTTCTGCCTTAAAAACATTGCGCTCATCTATAAGACTATGATTTGCTGCCTCACGGCAAATTGGGATAATCAATTAGATATAAGTGGATATTAGAAATCATACCTCCTAAAAGAACAGAGGTTCAGCTGTGTCTTTCTCTTTACCCCTTTTCATTCTCCTAGAATGTTGGTCCAGCAGCTACCATATGATGCCCTAATGCCTCTGGGAGGAAAACCATGCACTAAGAATGACGGAATAAAAAGACAGAAGATACCTGTTCTCCTGGTGACTTCTAGCACTGCTGCACAAGCCTTTAATATCCCATCTTCAGTTTATTTTTATATGGGAGAAAATAAACCTATGATATGTTGAATTGATCGAAGGCCTCTGACATTAGCAGCCAAATATGATTCCTAAACGATACACAGGAAAGGAGAAACAGATTAATTCAGCCTCAAAACATTATTAATTACATAAATAAGAAAACTAATTCAGGTAGACATGCCATTTCATTGGACTCAATACCCATGGGTACAGATACTTGGACTCTACACTTCAGCCTTTTTGATTAGATATAGGGATGTTTTGTGCTCAGACAGATAAGCAAATGTTATTAATTTTGACTTTAAAGTGAAAATAACATTATTTTTACCTGAAAAGATAATAGTGTCATTATAAAGGTTAAAAATGTTTTAAATCATAAACTACCAATATTCTCAGTATTCGTTTATAATTCCTGTTAATATATTTTTTCAGGCATTTATGCATGCAGTTTGGGATATGCATTATTTACAAAGTGCCTTTCTCAATTAACAATATAACCTAGGTACTTTTTTCTTGTCAGTGAACATAGTTTGAGATCACAGAAAATATTATCTAGGTCTCTGTCCCTGGTTCCTGACACAGTGCTCCTAGAACCCTTGTAACTTCCAAAGGGATAGGAGCACTCGGAGCATCTTTTGTTCTAATGAGATGACCGACCCTGGGATGGGAAGTGTTTACCATGGAAGACCAAGCATGGGTAGAAGCTTGGAATTTTTAGTCCCCAACCCCTTTTTTTAGAAAGGGAAAGGCAACTGAAAATGAAGTTAATAATTGATCACGCCCATGTTAGTAAGCCTGCATGAAGGCCCCAAAATATAGAGAGCTTCTGTATCAGTGAGCAAATAGGCGTGTTGAGAGAGTGGCACACCCAGAGAGGGCATGGAGGCTCCCAGCCCCTTCCCTCATACTTTGCCTTATACATCTCTTCCGTCCAGATATTCATCTGTACTCTTTACATCCTTTAATAAACTATAAGTAAGCGTTTTCCTGAACTAGCAAATTAATTGAATGCAAGAAGGGGTTTTTGGAACCTCAGATCTATAACTCGTTGGTCAGAAGCACAGGAAACAACCTGGGTTTTCAACTGACATCTGAAGTGGGGGTTGGGTGGAGTCCTGCAGGACTGAGCCCTGAACCTGTGGAATCGATGCTATCTCTGGGTAGATAATGTCAGAATTAAGTTAAATTCCTGGACACCCTGTTGGTGTCCTACAATCAGTTGTTGGTGTGGGGAAAAACCTCTGAATACTTGATGACCAGAAGTGTCAAAAATGAAGGGTTTTGTGTGAATAGTAAAGGAGACCCACAGGAGAGAAACACAAAGTAGGGAATAACTGGGGTTTTCCCCGCTCAGGAAGGAAAAATACGAGTTTTACCATTACAGTAGTGAATTAATTTTCTGTGACTGCTGTAGCATATTACCATAATCTTGATGGCTTCAAACAATAGACATTTAGTCTATCACAGTACTGGGGACCAGATCTCTAAAATTCAGTATCACTAGACCCAAATTAAAATGTTGGCAGAGTTGTGCTACCTCTGTGGGCTTTAGAGGGGAATCTGCTCCTTGCTTCTTCCAGCTTCTGATGGCTCGGTTGGTAGCCACATTACCCTAATCTCAGCTTTGCTGGTAACACTGCCTTCTCCTCTGCTGCCTGCTTCTCTCTTATATGGACACTTGTAAGTGAATTTGTAGCCCACCTGGAGAATCTAGCAAAGTCTGTCAAGATCCTTAATCATATGTGCAAAGACACTTTTCCTTGTACGGAAACATTTACAGGTTCTAGAGATTAGGATTGCATGTGTACACATGGTACTTAATTTTATCAATTCCCCAGGATAGGCATTTAAGTTTCATTGATTTTTGAATTAATGAAACAACAACAAAACAATCAAACACATCTCGCCACATCTTTCTTTTTGCTCACTCAAAATATCTGAACATTGGCTTATCAAAGGATTTGAACATGAGAATGTGAAAATACATCAGAAAGCCCTTCAAAAATTATTACTACACATTCAATAGTGGATAGAATTAATCTTTTGCATTTTTGTTAATTGGGGTCACCTGGGTGGGTTAGTGGGTTAAGCATCTGATTCTTGATTTTGGACTCAGGTTTGATCCCGCAGTTCACGGGATCCAGGCCCTTGTCGGCTTCTGTGCTAAATTTTGTTAAATTTAAATTTAATTTAAATTTTTTATTACTAAAGGTGAATATAGTTCTTATGTAAATTACTTATGTACATTCTTTGCTCATTTTACTATGAAACTATTTAACTTCCTTTAACTTAATTGCAAAGCACTTATAAAAGGGATATTAACCCTCTTTTGGTTATATATATCCCAAAAGTATATTCTCCTAGTTTGTTGTTTAATATTAATTGTATTTTTAGTGATAGTATATGATTTTTTCATTTCCTTTACCACAAGATTATAGAAATAACCATCTATATTTAATGTGACAACTAAAATCTGTCACATTTTTAGGTGTTATGTTACCCAGTTATATGATAAACAAACCTCATCCCATCCATTATCTTCCCTAATCCTTGTTAACTTTTTCTTGGTCTGTGTTTATTGTTTTTTCATGAATTTTGCTGTGCCAGGTGTTATAAACTCAGGAACTTTTTCAGTGCTCTTTTATCCTAGTCAGTCCCAGATTTCCTAGACAGGATATGGACATGAGGGGAATATGCAAGGCATGAGGTAGGTAGGTAGTGGCTTGGGGCTAATGTTAGAAAGAGTCGGAGGTAAAAACAGACTTGTATCCATATGCCTTTCCCAGCTCCATTTGTCACATATTGGGTGACTCTGTGAGCAAACTGATTTGCTTTTTATACATTTATCCCTTCAAGCACTTAGGTTTTAGTTTCTTCGCACTTCTAAACTGGTTTTCAATTCATTTGCTTTCCAGATGCTTAAATGTGTTTTAAGATCTGATTGCTATTATTGTACCCTCTGTAATTGGTCTTCCACCTTGTAAATGTATACCTTTAAAAAATTCTTAATGTCCTTTTAGCAAAACTTCAGTATGGAAAAAAAAATAGACACTTGTTCAATAGACCGTATTTCCAAAAATCTCTATTTTTTTATCCACTCCCAATCAGACTTTTGCCTAAGGCACTTCATGGAAATAATTTTTGTTAAAACTGGAAATTTTTCTCTCACTATATCCAATGGCTGATTCTCTGTGCTCCCCTCACTTTACCTCCAAACATCATTAGACTCTTTTCAGATCTTCGTTCTTGAAACATTGCTTCACTTGCTTTAAGGACAACATTATCTATTGGTTCCTTTTCTAAAACTGGCTGTTGCTCCCGTTCTCCTTTTCTGATCCCTTATCATCTTCCTGACCACTGAGTCTTCAAATGCTGTGTGCTACCCTGTTTCTTTTTCTCTTTCAAGTTTTTATATTCTCTACAGGTGGTTTTGTACAATTTAAATACTACCTATGTCCTCCTATGTGCTGATGGCAACATATTTATAACTCAAACTCTAACTTTTCCATAATTCTCAAATATTGTCTTATATCTGTATTTATATGACACCCTCAACTTGACATGCTCAAAATAGAATGCTTGATTTTTTCCCCCACCAAAACAAGCAAGCAAATGACAAAAATTGCTCAAACAAAACTTATTCTTCAGTCTCTTATTTTAGTGACAATCAATACTATTTATTTACTTGTTCCAGCCCAAAATTTTGGAGGCGTACTCTCTTGACCCTCATATCTGATCCACTAGAAGATCTTATGAGTTTCACCTTACTACTGTATCCGGCACTCAACCATTTTTTTTCCCCACTTCTAACACTACTAACTTAGTCCAAGTCATTACCATTTATCACTTCCTCAGTCTATTTTCTTCTTAAGAGCCAGAGAAATCTGAAAGGAAAAATGAAAGAAGAAAAACGAAAGGAGGAGGCAGGAATAAAGAAGAGAAGGGAATAAATCAGAGGGGAAGGGACCAATTCTTGGCATTTTACTGCTTAAAATATACTAATGGCTTCCATTACATGACCTTCCATGCCTCATGTCATTTTTACTCCTGCCTACCTCTCTGGATTCGTTTTCTATCATTCTCTCTCACTCATTATTCTCCATACCCAAATCCTAGGCTTTTTGGCATTTCAATTTTAATTTCTTCAGTTTTTCATATGGTCTGCTCCTTCACATCATCCTGGCATGCAAAGAGTGCTCACTAAGTGTGTGTCGCATGAATAATATTCAGTGTAATTCTCAGTTTCTATCTTCCAAAGTGAGACATTCACATCAATTTTCTTTAGAAGATGCTTAGTTAAAGGGAAATTACTTGAAACTTCTGCCAAAGAATTATCAGTTTGTAAAACAGAATATCAGTTTCACTTTCTTAAAAAAAATCCTTTAGGTTTTAGTTTTTTTCATTGTATAAGATATGCAAAACATCTCTTGCTAGTAGCTTAAGATAAAAGGAGCTAAAATATTAGACTACAATTTAGAAAGAGATGAAGATATATTAAATAAAACATGGAGTGTTTTGCTTTCTTCTAAAATAGGTTGTGTTTATAGTTATGGTGCTTTTTATGGAGATATTTATATTTATCTAAATAGAGAGGAAACTAAGGACAGAGAGACCTTTTCCATCTAGCACAGGGTTTCTCAGCCTCAGAACTTCACTGTTGACATTTTGGGCTAGGTAATTCTTTATTGTGAGTGGCCATTCTGTTTGTTTTCAGATGTTTAATGCCATTGTGGGCTTTTACCTCCAAGGCCATTAGCAACTCCTAAGCCAAGTCATTTGACCAAAACTTTCTTTAGACAGTGCCAAATGTACCTTGGGGGTGAGATCCTCCCGCTCTCCAGAACCATTGATTTAATTTGACTATTTTCTCAAGGCCGTCTTCAGCAGCAATATTGTACCATTCTAACCCATACGGTTAACACTAAGAAGTTGATAGCTTAAACTCCATGCTGTTTTGACAACCAAAATTTCTGCAGACTGTAATAAATAGCCTCGTGGCGGGGGGAGGGGCTGAATCACTCACTTGAGAATTGATGATCTAGTATAATTGATAGAAAAGACGTTACATATATGGCTTTTCAAAAGAAAATAAAAAAAGTAGTAGTAAATAAACTTCACTGACCTTTGTGCTTTGAATTCATCAGTAAGACCAATCTTTTCTATTAATTAAATGATAATTTCAGATCTTTAAATCAGAGCTTTTTAGAATGGAAATGACCCTTGGGTATAGTCCAGCTCTCTAGTTTTATAGGTTAAGCAATTAAAACACCTACAATAAAATGTTGATGCAAGATCAGGTGGAGAACAATTTTTTTAAATAAGTTTTATCTGATATAATTAAAAGAAGATTTTATAAAAAATAGAAAAAATAAAAACAAATCACAAAAATGTGAAAAAATACATAAACATAGAAAAGAAGAGACATTTTTTGAGGAGGTTGGAACTATATCATGCACAGCATTTTCTCTGAATAAACATGAAAAGCATAACATTTAAAACAGTACTTGTTTGGTTAAAAATATAAATTATTAATTTTTTATATTAATGATGTCAGTATGTTCTCATTTCCAGATATTAAACTTGATATAAATTAGAGTTTTAATGCATTGAATGTATAAATTGTATGATGCATAAATCTTTTCTCGAACATCACTCCTTTCTGCCAGGGTTTACCAAAGAATTGGGTAACAGCAAAGCCTTTAAGTTTATACTTTATGGAGAGAACTATACATGCCAATACCATTTCTTGAGTCTAGAGGGATTCAAATATTTTAGATTGCCATATAACATAGGTGGATTTGATTATTATGTAAGGTGGTAAACCAGAACTGTGTTGATTTTTAATTGCAAGAACACCCATCTTTTGTGGGTGTGGCCCTCAGAGTTGCTGACAAAATTCAAACAATGTATAATTTTTTTACTCAATAAATTGATTTTCTGCTGCTACAAAACTTGTCCTGTAATGATCAAAGAGTTTCAGTTCAAGGAACATGGCTAGTACCTTAGACTGAAATATTTTAAGATTGTCTGTAATCTGGCATCTAATTTGACCAAAAGAAAGCCTCGATAATATTCATGTGAAACCTTTGAGTTTGTACTGATCTCCCTTCACTTTCAAGGCTTTGATTAAAGTGAATTAGCTATAAAAGTAACTAATTAGTGAGTGAAACTGTTCTATCATTTTCATTTAAACTTTATTAGTTTTTGGTTTTGTTTTATTTAGATTTGGTAGAGTTTTCATGGGGCACTGTTTTTTTTCTAGAGGAAATTAGACAGGAGATCCTAAAGGTTTTTTGAGGAAACTCTTGGCTCATGATGACAAAACTGTTTTCAGCATATACGATGCTTGCATATTATAAATTAACTGGATGTATATCACAGCCCGGCAGCATGTATCTCAGTTCATCTCAAAGCTGTATTGAATTATTGCAAAATAAGAGAGGAAAAAGCCAAACTAAAATGCATTGTATTTTATATCACTTGAGATTAAAATCTGATCTGTCAGGAGATTCATCCAGATAGTTCTTATTCTTGTAGTGGTGTGAAAATACAGGTCTAGCAGAAATAGTAGGATAATGTGATTTGTGTTAAGCTTATAAAGCATGGTCCATAACATATTAAAGGATAATGATGGATAGGTGACTACTCTGAAGCATCTTATATTATTCTTGCTGACTTCTCAGAAAGATGAAAGAAAGCAGCCAGTACAGCAGTTGTGCCTAAGAACTGGGAACATAAAGATTTAGTGGTAGAGCTGAGTTTAATATCAGTGCCCTATAGCCATTTCTACAGTTTTACTTCTGCAGCTGTTGTAGTATTAGCAGCTAACAGTTTCACAGTACTTAAGACAACTTGGAAGTCAAATTTAAAATATGCAAATGAAGGAATGGGCAAAATCCAGCTGCCTCAACAGCCCAAATCATCAGGTATTCATTGAATGTTCCTAGGCACGCTGTATCACCTAAGAAAAATGATGAAAAAGACACATCGATCTGGCTGATTAGTCTTCAGTCCTATTACCAGAATATATTTGGATTAATTTTGCTACTCTTTTGTCCATCTTATACAGTGACGGCAGCAAATCTAGCATGGTAAAAGATGATTGCAAATGAAATCCCCAAATCCACCTTTGGAATTCAGAAAGCTTAAACTGAAAACTAAAACAATATTGTTGCGTGTTTTCGCTTTATTTCAGAGAATTATATCTGGCAATGCGTTTCCTTTAGTTTGAATTTGTTTCTCTGATTGTGTCTTGCTTGCTAATGTGACACTGCACTAATTTCTATGGTAAGCCTCCAAGCTGCATTCTCTGTGATCTTGCAGCATCATTAGAGCTCAAAACCGCTCATCGTTATTCATGCTAAGAAAGAACGTGACATGCCGATGATTCTTGGAAAATATTTTTTATTACTACAAACTAAGAATGTGGTAGTGTTAATCCTAAAATTCAGGAACTGTTGATGCAGGGCATGGATGCCCTTTTTATTTCAATAAGCCAAAGAACAATTGCTTCCTTTTTGGTTCATTTGTTTATGTTCTTGGTTTTCTGTATTAGAAATATACTAACCTAATATTACTGCAGGATTTTTAAAAGCCATGTTTAAGGGATGTTATGGTTATTTTTTTTTTCATGGAAACTATTCAGTTATAATTTTTAGATTAAACCGTCTTGAAAACTGGGAAACTGTAAAACTCCATCCCAGATAGTAAAACCATTGCTGTTAAAAGAGAGGACCCCCAAAAATCCAGAAAGACACTTGACTTTAATAATAATATATAAATGCCACCATAAAACTATGTGTATTATTAGGTAAGACACTTAATCTTTCTGAGCCTTACTTTGCTCACCCATAAAACTGGGTTAATAATTTATCTTCCCTGGCAATCTCACCAAGCTCTTGAAGGGCTAAATGACATAATGTGTATGAAAGAGCCTTGAAAACTATAAAGTGCTTTATAAATTTAAGGTACTATTATCATTAATTGTTTTTTTTACTAAAGATAGTTTTTACCCATTAGTTAATTACTTCTGTCTTGGTTGCTATGCAAATATGAGAACATTTTTAGTAATTGCCATTTTTCTCCAAGTGAAGGAAATAAATACGTTAATAAATAACTGTTTTATGAAGTTGTGAGCCTCTATAAGTTTACTAAGAGAAAGTGACCACATGTTTTTAGCATGGTTCCATTTGCCCATCAAACAAAATTATTCTAGAAGTACAATATAAACTTTTATTAAATTTCAGCCCTGGGCCATGGATTTCTTCAGTGGATTCATTTTCCTTCTTTCTGTAATAACCTTTCAAAGGTGTCAGATTGTGCTCCTGGCTACACAATAGCTACTGCTATTAATTTTGGTTTGCGAAGGACTGAAGTTTGTTTTATTAGAATGATAACTTGCAAATAACAAAACCATAGAAAACAAAACTGCAGTATAGCCAGTAATTTGATTTAAAGAGCATGGACTATGGTCTTCACAGGCAGGGTTCAAGTATAATTTTACTTTTTCTTCTGCTCAGATTTGGTTGTTTGTGGTTACATGGAGTGATTATCACTATCGCCTGGAGTTTTTCTTGAGGATTAAATGAGATAAGGTAGATATGTTATCTGGCACATTGTAGAGTACAAATGATTTCAGATATATTTCATACATTCCCTTAAGAAGGTCTGCTTAAAATATACATTGCTTTCTGAGCCAAAAACTTCCCTCTTCAATTTTCACTTGGGTGTGGAGATATTATGCAATTACCTATGGGGATGGGGATAATGATTCAAAATCAGTATATTTAGTGATGAGAAGGATTACATTAAAGAGAATTAGTATTAAATACCAAGAGAATTTAAAGAAAGAGCTCCAAAACATGGAAGAACCTCAATACTCTTCAATTTATCTACAGAATCACCCTTTAGTTCATAATTTCCCTTAGAGAGTGCATTTCTTATTCATACTGTGATCCACTGATATGTTGATTAATTCCTCCTGCAATTATTAAATTATTCATGTACTCATGTACATGTATTTGTTCTGTGTTAGGCAGTGAAGACAATTGGCTCATCCCTGCTTATTTGATGGTGATGTTGATTTCTCTTCTCTCCACGTATGATTTTGGCTGGCATTTTAATTGCTCTCATTCATTTTTCACCCTGTTAGAAACTTAGAACCAAATGGGGGTGCTATGCAGACTTGTCTTAAGAATTCAAGTGATTCAGGGTGCCTGGGTTCTCAGTTGGTTAAATATCCGACTTTGGCTCAGGCCATGATCTTGTGGTTCATGAGTTCCAGCCCCGCGTCGGCCCGTGAAGCCTGCTTCAGATTCTGTGTCTCCCTTTCTCTCTGCCCCCCACTCCTTCTCGCTCACATTTGGTCTCTCTCTCTCTCTCTCTCTCTCAAAAATAAACATTAAAAAAAAAAAAAGAATTCAAGTGATTCACCCAGCAGAACTTAATGGGTTAACTGAGTACCAATTTAATAAATCTTTCCCATGGAGCCAGAATACTGTAATTTGACTTACATCAAGTTAGATTATAGGCTGTTTACTTTGTTTCTTCAGGTTCACACTTGCGAGGCTAATTCAGTATTGAACAATTTTCAGATAATTTGCATGTATAATTTATTGATTCAGAAGATTATGTTTTCAGGACAGTAGGAAAAATGTTTTGATAATAAAAAGAAATCTAATATTTTAAAACAATTCAAAGTAAGCCCACCTTTAAAGTCATGGCAGAAAAGTTGACCAGATCACTGTGACTAGGGTGCTTTTTTTTCTTTTCTTTTCTTTTCTTTTCTTTTCTTTTTTTTTTTTTTTTGAGACTTCAAATTTTTTCATTTGGCCTGTTTTATAGACTGGTCAAGCTTGAACATTAAACTCTGTGTTTTGATGCGTGTAAAGCTTGATTCTGATTTTCTAGTATGTCCAGCATCAATATGTGAACCTAGGACTCTTTCATCTGTTCTGTGAATAGACTGGATGGTTTTAATGGCAAAGCCTCCTTCTCTGGAGACACCTTCAAAGAAATTTTAGCATAGAGTCTGAAAGGATGTTTTAAAGTAAATTGGATTTCTAAAATTGATAGTTGCTATTAAGTATAAAGATAATGTAACTAATTTTAATTTATAATAAGAAGGAGCTATTACAGAACATTAACATTTGAATGTTCATGTGTTTAAAAGTCTTCCAGCTGAAGAGCATATGAATATATTTATTGCATATATTTCTATAATTTTTAAAATTGCCTATAATTTCACAAATGAAACCATAATCAACCATGTAATTTTTTTAATGTAAAAATATATTACTTCAATTTCTTTAAGTCTCTTTAGAGAAAAAAATATATACCATACATACAAATATACATACTTGTACACATGACATCAGCATCCATTTAAGAATGTTTCATGTGGATTTATTCTCAAGATTGATATTCTAGTCATTATGATAATGTATTTTTACTATTAACTACTATTTAGATTTTTTCATGATAGACTGGTTAGAAAAAAACATGTCTACTATAAGGATACTATGGTTTCTTTTTATTCACACCACAACACTCCTACCAGTAAATATGTAGGGTTTTTTTTTCCCTCATACCAACCAATTTCCCATTTCTCCAGACACCATCTGGAGTCCAACCAATTTTTCATCTCTCCGGACACCATCTGGGGTCCTACAGTCCTAACAACCAAGTTAGTATAGACCCCATAGGTTAAGGGCTCAGTTCCATAAGACTGTCTCTTATTTTACATGCCAGTCACAAGTAGTGGATCCCTCAGTTACCCATGCTTGTGTCAACTTGGCAAAATATTAAGGGTTCCCATGATTCTCTTCTCAGGTTGGATACACTGCTGTAGTGGTTCTCAGAACTCCAGAAAACACTCACTTATGCTTTTCCAGATTATTATAGAGGATATAAGATACAGACGAACAGCCAGAACAAGGGAAGGTCCAAAAGGATTCCAAGCCCAGGAGCCTCTGTATTTGGTGAGTCAGGATGGGCCATCTTCCCCACATATGGATATGTTCCCCAAACCAGAAGCTCTCTGAACCTCATAGTTTATGGATTTTTATGGAGGCTTCATCACATAGGCTTGATCAACTATTAACTCAATCACCAGCCCCTCTGCCCTTCCCAGAGGGTAAAAGTGGGACTAAAAATTCCAAGCTTCTAATAAGGACTTGATTTTTCTGGTGACCAATCCTCTTCCACACGTATACCTAGTCACTTTATTACAAAAAAAGAAAAAAAACATGCTCTCAGGACTCCTATGACTCAGGATATTTCAAGGGATTTAGGAACTCCGTGTTAGGTAGCAGAAGCAGATATCAATATATTTTTCTTACCTACTATAATTTGGTGAAATACGCCTGGACCTTCTTTTTGTTCATTGAATGAAAGGAATATTTACAGATTGAAAATATAGATGTATAGTACAATTTTAAATTATGGTTTTTAAATAGGTTCCATTAAAATTAATGAAAATTTACTAAAAATATTTTTAAAATAGAGCATTATTTTGGTGACTACATATGTATAAATGGCACATTTGATAGAAACGATTGTTTTTTTTTATTAGAGTACATTTGACTATGATTAATAGAAATATTGACTCAAAAGTGGTTCATATTCACATTAATACCTCTTAACCTTTGATGCATTTGAAAATGCCATTGATATCTTGTACAGCCCTCACATATCCGTAGACAACATTCTTAAGTTCCTGATCCAGTTGGTCTGGGATGGGACCCAAGATTCACATCTTAATCAATTTCTCACCCGAGGCTTATCTTGCTAGCCGTGGGGCACACTAAAACACCTCTGGCTTAAACAAAAAGACACGTTAAACAGTCTGAACTTTGGTACACTCCAATACATAACTGAGCCCTCAATTAGTTTGTTTATACTTTCCTTGTATTTCTCCATTCGGTGCTATACCAAAACATGTTGGATTTGTTGTGAGGTAGGCTTCCCTCAGGGCTATAATATGACTGCAGGAAGCAACTGAGGCAGAAAGCTTCCTTGTTCACCTTCAACAAAAGAGAGAGAAAGCTTCTCCCGAATCATGGAATATAAGGTCTTTTGTTAGAACTGACTGGACCACCATAAGTCAGGCACCAAACTCTGAGCAAATAAAAGTTGCCAGGGAATTATAGGATCTGCCTGACTTATGCCAGTGTCCTTGCACTAATATTACTGATAAGGGGGTTGTGATTCCCTTGACCAGCCCATACTAATCAGGGTTTATTTATTGAGTTATGGGTAAGGTTTGCTTTTCTGAGTCACAGGGGCTGCACCGAATGGGATAGACAACGTAACAAAGCAAGTGTTCTGTTATGATGGTAGAAGGAAGTGGATGGCACTGGTTGGCCACCTCTAGCAAACACTACTACTGTTTTCACATACTGACCAAGATGTATTTATACACAAACCGATCCATAAAAAATGGCAGAAATCAGATGTGACCAATCACATCTAAGTAGTTGGTAAAATAAATCTTTGACTACATGTATTATTCTTAAAATACAGAGTTTTGGGGCACCTGGGTGGCTCAGTCGGTCAAGCCTCTGACTTTGGCTCAGATCATGATATCATGGTTCTTGAGTTCAAGCCCCAAGTGGGGCTCTGTGCTGACAGCTCAGAACCTGGACCCTGCTTCTGTGTCTCCCTCTCTCTGCCCCTCATTCCCGTCTCTCCCTCTCTCTCTCTCTCTCTCTCTCTCTCTCTCTCTCAAAACTAAACATTAAAAAATAGTTTTTACTAGATTAAACTTTCTTTTTTACAGTTATTTAATGCACAATATCCAGTAACATTATTTTTCTTTACATTAACTAGTCAGTAGAATTGATTTTGCCTCTCAGCCATTTTTGAAAACCTAAAGCATTTAAAAGAAATTTTTTTACATTTATTTATTTTTGAGAGACAGAGAGAGAGAGAGCGTGAGCAGGGGTGGGGGGCGGGCAGAGAGAGAGGGAGACACAGAATCAGAAGCAAGCTCCAGGCTCCTAGCTGTCAGCACAGAGCCCGATATGGGGCTCGAACCTATGAACCATGAGATCTTGACCTTGAGCCAAAGTCAGAGGCTCAACCAACTGAGCCACCCAGGCTCCCTGAAAACCTAAAGCATTTTTAATTTTTTTTAAATGTTATTTATTTTGAGAAAGACAGAGACAGAGACAGAGAGAGCACAAGTGGGAGGGAGGGGCAGAGGGAGAGAGAAAGAATATCAAGCAGGCTCCACGCTCAGTGTGGAGCCCAATGTGGGACTCTATCCTACAACTCTGGGATCATGACCTGAGCTGAAATCAAGAGACAGAGGCTTAACCAACTGAGTGACCCAGGCTCCACAAAAACCTAAAACATTTTGAGGTTGTTCTGTGCTCTTTCAAATTAAGTTATACGATTTATTTATACTCCTCTTAAAACAAAATGAAGTACAATCAACATATACTATAACAAATTAGTTTCAGGCTTAAAGCATAATGATTCTCTATTTGTGTATATTGCAAAATGGTCACCATAGTAAGTCTAGTCAACATCTATCACTATATAGCTATAAATTTTTTCATATGATGAGAATATTTAAGATTGGACTCCAGATATATAAGACAGTATTATTAACTGTAGTTAATACATTACATCTTCAGGAGTTAATTATTTTATAACTAGAAGTGTTATAGCTTTTGACCACTTATGCCTAATTTGCCTATGCCCCTCTCCACCCCACCTATGGCAACCACTAATTTATTCTTTGTACTGAGGAGCTCAGTTTTGGTTTTTTTTGGTTTTTTTTTTTTTTTTTTTTGCTTTTTTTTTGTTGTTGTTGTTGTTATTGTTTTTTAGATTCCACACATAAGTGTATTTGTCTTTCTCTCTCTGATGTATTTAACTTAATGTAATGCCCATGAGGTCCATTCATGTTGTCACAAATGGCAAGACTTCAGGGCACCTGGGTGGCTCCGTGGGTTAAGTGTCCCACTCTTGATTTGGCTCAGATCATGATCTCACAGTCCTGAGTTTGAGCTCCATGTCGGGCTTCATGTTGAGTGTGGAGTTGGCTTGGGATTCTCTCTCTCCCTCTCTCCTTCTGCCTCTTCCCACTCATGTATGCTCTTTTTCTCTCAAAATAACTAAATACACATTTAAAAAAACCCACAAATGTTGGGGCATCTCGGTGGCTCAGTCAGTTAAGCATCCAACTTTGGCTCAGGTCATAATCTTGTGGTTCATGAGTTCAACCCTCAAGTCAGGTTCTGTGCTGATAGCTCAGAGGCTGGAACCTGCTTTGGATTCTGGGTCTCCCTCTCTGTATGCTCCTCCCCCACTCACACTCTGCCTCTCTCTCTCAAAAATAAATAAATGTTGAAAAATTAAAAACAAAAACAAATATCAAGATTTCATTATTTTCTATGGACAAATAATACATCATTATATGTATATATATGTATATATATACATATATATCATCATTATATGTGTATATTATATTATATTATATTATATTATATTATATTATATTAATTTATCCATTCATCCATTGGTAAATGCTTAGGTTGTTTCCATGCCGTGGCTATATGTAAATAATGCTATAATGAACATGAAGGTACATATACCTTTTTGAATTAATGTTTTCATTTTCTTCAGATAAAACTTGGAGGTGAAATTGCTGGATCATGTGGTGGTTCCATTTTTACTGTTTTGAGGAATCTCCGTACTGTTTTCCACAGTGGTTGCACCAATTTACATTTCCACCAATAGTGCACAAATGTTACCTTTTCTCCACATCTGCACCAACACTTGTTATTTCTTTTTTATAATAACCATTCTTAACAGGTGCAAGGTGATATCTCATTGTGGTTTTGATTTGTGTTTTTCTGATGGTCAATGCTGTTGAGAAACTTTTCATGTGCTTATTGGCTATCTATATATCTTCTTTGGGGAAATGTCTATTTAGATCCTATGTCCATTTTTTATTATTTATTTTTATAAGTTTTATTTAGTTTTGAGAGAGTGAGTGTATAAGTGGGGGAGAGGCAGAGACAGAGGGGGATAGAGGATCCCAGGTGAGATCTGTGCTGATAGCAGTGAGCCCAATGTGGGGCTTGAACTCATAAACCATAAATTCATGACCTGAGCCAAAGCTGAACACTAAACAGACTGATCCACTCAGGTGTCCCAAGATCCTCTGACCGTTTATTAATTTATTGATCATTTGATTTTGTTTGTTGCTATTGAATTGTATGAATTCTTCATATATTTTGGAAATTAGTCTATTATCAAATATATGATTTGCAAAAGTTTTCTCTGATTCAGTCAGTTGTCTTTTTATTTGGTTGATGGTTTCCTTTGCTATGCAGAAACTTTTTAGATTGATATAGTACCACCTGCTTATTTTTCCTTTTGTTGTCTTTGCTTTTGGTGTCAAACTCAACCATTGCCAAGGCTGAAAGCAAGGAACTTACTACTATTTTTTTTTTCTTATGAGTTCTATGGTTTAGGTTTTACATTCAAGTCTTTATTCAATTGTGAGCTAATTTTTGTGTATGGTGTAACATAGTGTTTGGTTTCATTCTTTTGCATGTAACTTTCCAGATTTTCCAACTCCATTTGTTGAAGAAACTGTCCTTTCCTCATTGTTGGTCCTTTGTCATAAATTAATTGACCATATGAGAATGGGTTTATTTATGAGCTCTCCATTCTGTTCCATTGATTATGTTTCTGTTTTTATGCTAATTTTGTATGTTGTTGGTTACTACAGTTTTGTAATATAGTTTGAAATCAAGGATTGTGATACCTCTAGTTTTTTTCTTCTTTATTTTTTTTAATGTTTATTTATTTTGAGAGAGAGAGAGGGAAAGAGAGAGAGAGAAAGAAAGCAGAGAGAGAGGGAGAGAGAAAATCCCAAGCACGCTCTATACTGTTAGCACATGGCCCCTTGTGGGGCTCAGTCCCATGAATGGTGAGATCATGACCTGAGCTGATCAAGAGTCAGATGCGTAACTGACTGCACCACCCAGGAGCCCCTGTTCTTAAGATTGCATTGGCAATTCAAGGTGTTTTGTGTTTCCATACAAATTTTAGGATTGTTTATTCTAGTGTTATGAGAAATGATGTTGGAATTTTGACAGAGATTAGTTCAATCTGTAAATTGCTTTGGGTAGCATGAACATTTTAACAATATTAATTCTTCCAGTTCATGAACATGGGTTATCTTTGCACTTATCTGTAGCTTTTTCAATTTCTTTCCTTAATGTCGTAATTTCAGTGTGAAGGTCTTTCACCTCCTTGGTTGAATTTATTCTTAGACATCTTATTCTTTTTGATGCAGTTATAAATGGGGTTGCTTTCTTAATTTCTGTAATAGTTTGTTATTAGTATATAGAAATACAATGGGATTTTGTATATTGATTTTGTATCCTGAAAATTTCTGAATTCATAAACTAGTGCTAACAGATTTTGAGATTGAGTGTTAGTATTCAAGATTGTCTTGTGACCTTTCAAAATTAAATTATATGACATTTATACTTCTAATTTAACCTACATGAATTGCCATTATTTAAAATCTGTGGTAATCTCTATTATCCTTTTCAGATATGATATTCTATGAATCTCTAATGCCTGATAAATGGAGATGTGTTACAAATTCAAATAGACAAAATATTTTTTAGTTTTCTTCTATGTCACACCAGATATTTTAGTCAAATACTTACATGGATTTGAAATGTCTTCACCTGTGGTATCTTACATCTTGACCATTTAGGATTTAGATGTTGACCCTTCTGGGAAATCCACAAATGTTTTTTATGTGATAATGAAATAGAAATAGAAATATAGAAATAGAAATAGAAATAGTGTAAAAAAGAAAAAAAAAAGAAAAGAAGACTAGTAATGTTTGATATAAGGAGCAATAGATTGGAAGTGATAAGACCACTATCATCAGGATGTATGTATTTATGCTCTCCACTTAAATAAATTTGAGATTCAGTATATTCATCTTTAAGATAGGAAACAGCTGAATATAGGTGACCCAGACATGCTTTAGCAGTTTTAAAAGTGAATGACACTAATTGTGACTTGTTCTTGATCCCAAAGAGTCTAGTAGAGTGAACATCTGATTAGGTAGACAGTCCAGGAGAGGAGGTTTTTTACAGTCAGAGAATCTTTAAGAATCATCTTTCTAAGTAGAAACAGTCTCTGTTTGTGTTTGTACATCGTATTCAACATAGGGAAATACTATGTGATATATGCTTCTTTTTCTGTTCCACTTGTACCTATATATACCAGTAGACTAGTAATGAACAGAAGAGCACAGTATACCTATTTAAATTTTTCTATCTGTGAAACCCCTGGGAAATTTTAAATGAGAACTATTTATTGTACTTTATAAAGCTATACTTCAATTTCATGCCCAAGTAGTGTCACTTTCATTTTTAGCTGGAAGCCATTGTAACCTGATGAAGAGACACATGGGATCACAAATTAGCTCCCTTGAGAAGATTTCTATTTTTAGTCAGGGACTTTTGTAACTCAGAACACACACACACACACACACACACACACACACACGCACACAGAATTTTTGGAAGCATTGCTATCTTTCTTTTCTACAGGCACTACTGGGTTTTTGTTGTTGTCGTTTGTTTATTTGTTTGTTGTTGTTTCTTTGTTTGGAAGAATAGATATCTGTTGTTCAAGCAACAGTGTGTTTTTAATTAAATATATTTAATATTTAATATACTAAGTCAATTATCTTTGTTTTTTTTTTTTTTGGTTGTCAATATTGAAGTATTTTTCTTTGTAGTTCTTAACTAGCTGGGCATTCCCCTGCACCATTATTGATATAATCTATGATATCATGAGGGTGGTGGCCATCAACATTGTAGCCCACAGATTGGGCAGTCCCCAGGATCTCTTTTATGGTTCCAGAGAGTTTTCTGGCTAAAGATCGGTGCTGCATCTGTCAGGCAATGTTGAAAATCTCATCAAAAGTGATATGTCTACTGTGCTTAATGTCTGAACGGTCAGGTTCAAAGTAATTCTCAGACCCTTCCAATCACCAGTTGTCTTTGCAATGCCATCACCATCCTTTTTTGCAGACAGACCCAGAAGGCCGATCTTTGGGGCCAGGGCAGAAAAGGCACTGACTCACCCACAGTGCACCTCAAGTACATAACTTTGATTTCATTGGGGTTGAACTTAGGCGGCATGGTGGAGGCAACTGGTGTCAGATGAACCTGGATTCAGGAAGACCAAAGACATTCACCCCTTTGCCTCTTCTGAGCTGAAAGCCATAAAACTAGTCATCTTAATTCACATGTATCTAGCATGTCTTAAGAGTGTTTCAGAATCTAGCTTGTAGCTGAAGTGTTCCTTCTGCTATTTTCACAAGACATATAAATTAGGACAAATTCCTGTCCACAAAAAATTTATAATCTCTAGAAGAAACAGATGTAAAAACAGACATTAACACCGAAACCTGCCCAGTGGTGACATATGATTACTTTTTATTTTATTATTATTTTTAGTTTTTAAACTTGTCAAATTTGAATATAGTTGATACACGATGTTCCATTTGTTTCAGGTGTACAACATAGTGATCCATCTTCTCTCTATGCTATGCTGTGCTCACCACAAGTAGAGCTACCCTCTGCCACCATACAACACTATTATAATATCATTGACTGTATTCCCTATGCTGTGCCTTTCGTTTCTTTGACTTATTTGTTCCATAACTGGAAGACTGTATCTCACACTCCCCTTCACTCATTTTGCCCATCCCCTCACTCCCTTCCCTCTGACAAACACCAGTATGTTCTCTGTATTTATAGATCTGATTCTGCTTTTTGTTTATTTATTTATTTGTTTTATCAGGTTCCATATATGAGTGAAGCCATATGATATTTGTTTTCTCGGTCCAACTTACTTCACTTAGCATTATATACTCTCAGTCCATCCATGTTGTTGCAGTTGTCAAGATCTCCTTTTTTATGGCCATGTAATAATATATATATCATATCCTCTTTATCCATTTATCTATCATTGAGAATTTGGAATGCTTGTATATCTTTGCTGTTGTACATAATGCTCCAGTAAACATAGGTGTGCATGTATCTTTTTGAATTACTGTTTTTGTTTTCTAGGGGTAAATATCCAGTGGTGGAATTGCTGGGTCATATGGTATTTTTGTTTTTAATGTTTTTGAGAAAACTCCAAACTATTTTCAACAGTGGCTGTACCAATTTATGTTATCACCAGTGGTGCACAAAGATTCCTTTTTTTCCATATCTTGGAAACACTTGATACTTCTTGTCTTTTTGATTTTATCCATTTGGATAAAATGATGATGATCTCTTATTGTGGTTTTGATTTGCATTTTTCTGATGATTGGTGACATTTAGCATGTTTTCATGGCCATGACTACTCTTTATAAGAGACATATCTGACTGGAAAGAGATGGATGATGAAGTCTTCTTGAAAGAGTTTAGTTTTAAAGTAGGTAAATTTTTTGCTAAGTGACGATGGTGGAGGACTTGGCAGCAGAGGTATACTAGGGAGAAGGAGACAACATCCTATTTTGTGCTCATCGTAATTTCCTCACCAGTTATTGCAATGTTAATAATATCTACCTCATAAATGTTATAAAATTAGAATACAGTGTTAGTATAAAACACTGTGCTTAGCATTTGGTAGGTGTCCAATAATCGTGAACTATTTTTCCATTTGTACTTAACTATATTTCAGACGATTAATAGAAAAATGTTCTTTTAACTAAAATTATGTTGCTTAGTTAGCCTCTTTGCTAACATAAATTGGATCTCTCTCTCTCTCTCTCTCTCTCTCTCTCTCTCTCTCTCTCTCCCTGTTTATATCTCAGAAATGAGATTTTAAACCAAAAGAGTTAAATCCTTAACTCAAGCAATGAATGAAACGACTACTAACTTAATTCTCTCACATACAAAGGTTTATATAAGAAAAGACATTCTCAAATTCTGGTTTATCTAAAAATTGCTTGTGTTTGTTTTAGTGCAGATTCCTGAGCCTTGAGGAGTCTGTTTTTTGTAGGCCTTGTCTACAACCTAGGAATGTGGATTTTTAGTAAGTACTACAGGGGATTCTGGTGCAGGTGTTCAAAGGGTAAAACTTGCAGAGAAATAGACTTAATGGGTTTTGTCTCATTTTTAGCACAAAGTACTGCATCAATCTGCAGAGTGTCTAGCATAGAGTGTTTCATGGATCATATTCAATACAAAAATAGGCTAGCAACTAGGCTTTTTAGATTCACTCGATCCAGATTTATACAAGGTGCATTCATTATTTTTTTCCAACATCATACTTCGTACAAGAGGTAGTCATGTGTAAGAAGTAACCCCCTTGTGAAATTAGGTTATCTTTTTCGCCACCCATATCTTTGAGTCACCACACCTATTCATTTAAATGTTCAAAGTAGACTCTACGTAAATCATCTGTCTACTTTCTGTTAATCATATATGGATAGTCAGTGAGGGTTTTAAAGCTAATGCTTTCTCTCCTTTATAAACATACATATGATCCTTCACACTCTTGATCTCTAAAGAAAATTGCACAGCCTCTCTGTGCTCAAGACATGAACTAATATTAATGTGAACTTAAGTGGAGCATTAATTAAAGGAAAACTTGTCTATCCTCCAAAATTTTTCACAAAGAAAAAAAAAATACATGACTTTTGGGTTCTTTGAATTTATGTGATATTTTGAAAACTGTAGTTTGATTGATAGGAATCTTTCAAAATCAAATCAAATTTTGTTTTTGTGGCTTAAAAAAATACTTCTTTTAACATGTGTCCCAAGTAAATTTACTTTAAAAAATTGGGCGCCTGGGTGGCGCAGTCGGTTAAACGTCCGGCTTCAGCCGGGTCACGATCTCGCGGTCCGTGAGTTCGAGCCCCGCGTCAGGCTCTGGGCTGATGGCTCGGAGCCTGGAGCCTGTTTCCGATTCTGTGTCTCCCTCTCTCTCTGCCCCTCCCCCGTTCATGCTCTGTCTCTCTCTGTCCCAAAAATAAATAAAAAACGTTGAAAAAATAAAAAAATAAAAAAAAAATAAAATCTGCACTGAAGAGGATATTAATCCCATACTATAGAGTCATTTAGGCAAAATTTGACAGACTCATATATTAATTTTCTTTTTTGGTAAAAGGTTGTAAAAATCATCTCCTACATAAAAAATGATTGAGAAAATATAATAAATTATGTTTGGTGTAGTAATATGCAATATTAAAATAGTATTTACCTCTTCCTTTTCATGAGATAATTTTCTTAGTAAATTGTGGGGAGAATTTTAATAATTAAATTCAGATAACTAAATTACACACCTGGATAATTAATGAAAGCCTAAAACTCAACCTTTGTGTTCAAACTCCAAACAGATATTCAGTTGGGTTCCAAACTTGCTGACTCAGGGAATACAAAATTTAGATCATAATTAGATTAGATAGTTTCACTATATTTTCAGTGTGGAGAGAATTAGGATCTGGCGTGAAGGAAGTAAAACATGGCAAACTCATTGTTTCCAGCCCACAAGGTGGCAGTAAATAAGGGTGAGGGAGATAAGTCCAATGCCTGAGTCCAAATGTGTGGGGAAGTGGGGAAGGAGAGAGTTAGAAATTCTGGAAAGTTAAAGAACAGCAGGCATAGTGACATCCTTCACTGCTTATTGGGGAAGGCTGGAAGCCTGTCAAAGAACAATTCCAAAATGACATGGGTGTCTTGGTGATAGTAGAACATGGCTAGAGGGATGAACCTGGGCACCATTCTTGGTTCCCCATGGCTTGCAAGTGGTTTGCAAGGGACCACAAATAACACTTGCCCTGTTAAGGGGCTGCAGAAGGGTGAGAAGTGGAGTGGCAGAAGATCAGAATTAAGTGAAAAATCCAAAGTAGATCTCAGCTTTGAGTCCAAAGGTAAGAGGTAAGGACCATGTTCTCCAAGGAAAAGTCCTAAGACCAACTGAGTATTAGTTCATAGGAGCAAACACAGCAGCTACTGCATATTGAACCTCCACATATCCTCTAACTCCACATGGTTATTAAAGGTCACACATCCCCTTTGTTTTGAAGGGGGTTAAAGAAAAGAGAAGTGTGAAAGCTTTATGCCTACAGAATCAGGAAATATACCTAAAGGGGAATGTTTAAATACTGAAAAGGACTATATATTACATCATATATAACTCAATTATATGTTACAAATAATATATATTTCTTAAGTGTTAATTTGACATATTTTTTTCAATGCTTGCTGGGTGCAACGACTAAGCATTAGGATAAAAACTATGGTGTATTTAATTGAAATATATCAGAAAAACTGGATAAAGTATTTAATAGTTTTAATAGAGAATTGGATTGTGTAAAAAGCATCATTAAATGGAAAATTTATTTTCTCTGTTGAAATTATTTTTTCCTTCTCTTAGCCTTGCCTATGAAACTGCTGTTTTCAACCCATATGACCAATAGAAGACTCTCAGCACGTTTTTCCTTCTATTAAGCAACTGGATTTAGAAAAATTTACACATAGATGAGGCCACACCTCCTCTTACTTTATTCTCAGTGATAACCTGATAAAACCATGTATTTAGAGGAGGAAATCAAAATACAATTTTTGATTAATTTTTACTTATGGTAGCACATAGCAATTTCTGGCAAAATGATAGGAAAAATAAATAAATGCTTCTAAGCCATTGATAGATAAGAATACTATAAACATCACAATATGCTTTGATTTTATGAGATCTTGTCCACTAAAATCACTATGTACAAGATTTCTTCAGTGGTTTTACTAAATCTCTGCTTTAAAAGTAACACATTCTAAACATACTGCAAAGACATCTCTTTGAAATGGTGTAATTCTGCATTCTTTCAGGTATCTTCCCCTTTCCAAAAGGAGAAAGACTTTTCATGGCTGGGCTGTCTATTATCCTATCATTTAACTCTAACTTAGATGTATGTCCCTAGAATATATTTTCCAAGTATGCGAATCTTGGTATAAAATAAATATTTAAGTAAACATAGTTTATATCAAACTTTATATATTATAGTGAACACAGAATATAATATTTGAAAAAAGAAATAATGGATAACAAATTACAGTTTCTTCTTACTTTTAATTAAAATGTGTTTCTTAATTTTCTTTGCTATGTTTTAGTTTTAATATCTCTCTCTGTAGTAAGAGACCTATGATACTTTAACTACCTAATTTAAGAGAATAAATCCCCTCAGATTACTGTTTGAAATATCCTGATTAAAGAAACCAGCATAGTTTGCAATAATATGAATTTAGAGATTTTGCTTTTTTTGGCATATCCACATGCATATTCTCTACAGAAAAGAGAATTAGTCATTTGAAAAAGAGTACAAGGAACCTATTTTCAGCTGAATCAGTGTTACAGGAAATAATGACATTTTAATTGTGCTACTCTGTTTAAAAAATCCATTTTTATTAAAAAAGGAAATTATATTTTGTTCTGAGGACTCATTAAATACTCCATAATAATGAGACTAAATAATCATAAGTAAAGAGAGAGAGAAATATTTTAAACTATTATAAAATGTTATAGAAGTGAAAGGTTTGGCACTTTTTAAAATCATGTGCATGTATCCTGGCTTAATTTGTTTCTTTGAATCAAGCACTAAATTATGATCAGCAATTTGCCTACAATACTTCACTTACCTAAATGATAAGAGATTCAAAATACAACAGAATTGATGTTAAATATTTTGTATGGATTAAGCTTGAGTTAAAGAATAAAACACTGGCTACTTAGTATATTCTCAAGCAAAATAGTAATTTTAATGCAGAGGGAAATTTTAAAATAAAATACTTAAATGTATTTTCTCTACTTATTCCCTATTCCCTTGGCTTAGCTTTAGGGCATGTGGAAACATTAAAATACTTCTTAAAACTGAAATTCTGCAGTGAGTGCACAAAACTAGCCATAACATTCATTTTAGCATAATCAAATGCAAATTCTAGCAACCATTTCCAGAGTAATACATGCACTCAAGGTTTTTCAACATGCTTTTAGATTTAATAGTTCTGAGATGTGAGCTATATATAAGAAAATTAAAGTATATTTTGAATTCCTCCTTTAAGTACATGATTTTACTAGATAATTAGGAGGGAATACAGAAGGATGTGATTTTATATGTCTTAGGTTTTCTTAATGTCTATTGCTTTATTAAAAAAAAATATATATGTATGTATTAAGAGCCTGCAGCTTTCCATACATTGTCCTTATATGAATTGAAGAAATGAACTTCATACATACCTTCTTTTTTTTTAAGTTTATTTTTTTTTTTTAAATTTTTTTTTCAACATTTTTTATTTATTTTGGGACAGAGAGAGACAGAGCATGAACGGGGGAGGGGCAGAGAGAGAGGGAGACACAGAATCGGAAACAGGCTCCAGGCTCCGAGCCATCAGCCCAGAGCCTGACGCGGGGCTCGAACTCACGGACCGCGAGATCGTGACCTGGCTGAAGTCGGACACTTAACCGACTGCGCCACCCAGGCGCCCCTAAGTTTATTTTTATTTATTTTGAAAGAGAGAGAGCAAGCAGAGGAGGAGTAGAGAGAGGGAGACAGAATCCCAAGCAGGCTTCACGCTGTCCGTACAGAGCCCAATGTGGGGCTCAAACTCATGAATCTTATTAAGACCTGAGCCAGAATCAAGAGTCAGATGCTTAACTGACTGAGCCACCCAGGCACCCCTGATACATATTTTCTATCATATACTGTTTGTGTATTTGATGAAAAGTGTATTGATGTATTAGCAAGGTTTTATTCTGAAGTTCCTAAAAGAATAAAAATTTCATGCTTATTCATACGTGCTACTGTGGTTCCCTTTCTCCACAGGGAGGTCTCTCTTTCCCATCAAACCTGGTCTCACACACTTGTATCCTTCTTAGAATTGCACTGAAGTCAGAAGCCCATTATCAATCAATCAATCAATAGCTTAAGTTGGTATCAATAATGCTTATCCCTACCTTGATTTTAAGAGAACTTTGTAGCAGTCTTAATCACATTTACTGGTCCTTTAACACACACTGTACTATATATGAATATGCATATAAATACATATATATGCATACATATGAATGTGTTTAACCTATTTAATGCATATAAAATGTTTTAGAGTCTCCCAGTTAATGTTTGAGTAAATATTATAAATAAAACAAAATTAGAATCATGTACTAAATACAATATTATCCTAATAGTATAATTAAAGAAGTTTCAGCTATTGAAAAGTCTACTTAGATCCTTGACAAAATACTATTCACACTGGTAGTCTTTTATTTAGACATATCCCATTTCTAATCTTGTGATCTCAGCCTGCTCATAACTACAAACAATGTATAACGAAACTATAGTAAGAAACTCAGAATAATTAAGTGTAACACAAGGATTTTGTTACATTAACAGCATTTCCAAGACAATGCAAACAATTTAAAAGTCATAAAACTTAGGTCAAAGAAGTTCTAATTACTTTGTTTTCCTGATCCCCAAATTCTGTTTTTTTTTCCTTTTTGTTCTTTTTGCTTTGAGAAATGAGATTTTTTTTCCTACAGTATACCCTGTCTCTCTCTCTCTCTCTCTCTCTCTCTCTCTCTCTCTCTCTCTCTTTCTACATATACATATATATACATATATATATATATGTGTGTGTGTGTGTGTGTGTGTGTGTGTGTGTATCTATATATAGATATAGTCTATACATCTATACCCAATATAGAATAGCAGTGGAACTGGGTATAGGTTTGGATCTACTGGAGATGGAGTTTTAAGTTTTTCATTCTTACTGTGACTAACAAAATATCAAAAGTGTGAAGCACAAAGTGAATGTAAGGTATTACAAGTTGGGTTTATCTTACTTTTCTTTCAAGAAACGTTTATATTGGGAAGGAACAAAAGTGAGCTTTTCAGGGAAATCATTGTAAACATGTGCTGCCCTTACCTGCACCGTAGCAATATAATGCATTATGGGCAAGAGAGGCAATCTGAGAATTCCAATTATACCACTTGGGAGCTGGGTAAACTTAATCAAGTTACCCTACTTTTTTTAATCTCAGCTTTTTTCCATCAGTAAATTGGGAATTATAATAGTGTCTACTTCACAGATTGGTTGTGAGAAGTGACATAAATTCCGTGTATACAACTTAGTTCCTGGTCTTTAGTAAGGGACTGAACATTTTAGACAACATTATCATCATCATCATCATCATCATCATCATCATCTGTACTATTGCAATTATTAGGATTGTCCAGTTTGGCAATATTTGTTGAGTTTTATTACTTTAATCTCATGTTTATATTATGAAACTGTGCAGATGACAATATAATTTTAAAGCCACTGTAAGAGGAGTATTAATCATCTGGCACCAAAACATGTTTGAAACTAATCTCCAGAAGATTCTTTTTAATTACAAAGTTTAGGGTGTTTGACCAAGCTAATCTCTTATTCCATTTTTAACTTCATACCATCTGCTGTGCTAACCAAGTAAAATGGCAATGCATTGAAGATTAGGGTGATGCACACATTACCATCTAGTGAAATATTGTAAAACTGAAGAGGACAGATTCTGAAAATTAATTAGTAGTGTCTGTCCTACTTCAAGTATGGAGTGTAAAGTGATAAAGTTAACTGTCTTTAATCCTTAAGGTGATGAAGGCAGGCATGTTTTGGTCTCTATCATTGACCCTAAGAATTTGGCAAACCCTGTTCTGATGTTAGCATCAGTAGATTAAATTTAATTTATAGTGTGGTTACAGATCAATCATATCCTCCTACCTGTGAATCACCACAGGAAGCCCTAGTTCCTGGAAGAAAGTATCTAAAAAGAACATTTCTATTTCTTACACTCTCTAAGAAACCTATAAGATTTTTTTTTAAAGTCAATTTACTCTTTTCAAGTTTCTATTTAAATAGAGCTATTTTAAAATCTATTGTTCTAGGGGCGCCTGGGTGGCTCAGTCGGTTAAGCGTCCGACTTCAGCTCAGGTCACGATCTCATGGTCCGTGGGTTCGAGCCCCGCGTCGGGCTCTGGGCTGATGGCTCAGAGCCTGGAGCCTGCTTCCGATTCTGTGTCTCCCTCTCTCTCTGCCCCTCCCCCGTTCATGCTCTGTCTCTCTCTGTCTCAAAAATAAAATAAACGTTAAAAAAAAAAAATTAAAAAAAATATCTATTGTTCTATATAATATATAATTGTTGTTTGTTTTCTAATGGCTAATCGAAGACTAGCTATTTATCATGATAACAAGTTGCTATCCTAGATCTGTCAACATAATATACATGCTTTTTCTAATTCAAATTCAAATGCTAATCATACAAAGTATGGAGTAGCAATTATGTATCAGCAAATGGAATACAACATATAGTTTACTAGGTATCTATTTTGAGACACTACTGTGAGGCTGTGTGAAGTTTTAGAAATGAATAATCCATATCCCCTTCCTTCCAAAAGCTCATTCAAGAAGTCTTTCTCATTTCTACAGGAACATTTTCATCAGTGTTTAAACAAACTGTTATCACTTCTATATGAATTAACAACAAAAACAACAAATGACTCTA
Organism: Neofelis nebulosa; assembly: GCF_028018385.1. Classification (NCBI taxonomy): domain Eukaryota; kingdom Metazoa; phylum Chordata; class Mammalia; order Carnivora; family Felidae; genus Neofelis; species Neofelis nebulosa. The sequence continues at coordinate 56,875,298 of NC_080796.1, forward strand.
TCGACCCATGACTGCCCATTTCTCTGCACTTTTGAACAGTAAAAGTCATCAAAAGCAATTTATATACATTTTATTGCCAATATTGCTTCCATTTTCCCTGCGTCCATCCCAGTTAGGGTTTGACTTAACACACTCACACCGTTGAGCAATCTTACCAACTTTGCCAGAAATTCTCATGTTCCGAAAATCAATGGTCAATTGACCATTTCAGTTATGCCTTTTTTCCATTTACTGAAGCCTTATTAATGCTTCAGAGAAAAACAAATGATCAAAAGTGCCAAATGATATGATTCAAGCTCACGATTTTTTTTCCCAAAAGAGAGGAAAATATCTCTTCCAATTCATAAAATAGAGTCTTTCACATCAATAGGATTGGGTCAAATTAAGTCTTAGGTTGTTTCCCTTCATAATAGTCATTTTGACATGTTGACCACTTAAACCTTCATTCTTAAGCCAGTTATTTGTAAAGCAATATAATGGTGTCTGTTTATCAAAATCTATTCTTGGGAGTAGGAAAATATATATATATATATATATATATATATATATATATATATATATATTTACATTTATGAGCCATATGATATACGATTTGATATTTGATCAAAATTAGAATTGTGGAGGAGCCTGGGTGGCTCAGTTAGTTGAGGGTCTTGGTTTGGGTTCAGGTCATGATCTCATGATTCGTGAGCTCAAGCCCTGTGTTGGGCTCCATGCTGACAGTGCAGAGCCTGCTTGGAATTCTCTCTGTCTCGTTGGCCCTCTGCCTCACTCTCTTAAAATAAATAAATAAACTTAAAAAAAATTAGGATTTTATTAGGAAGAAAACATGAGGGAATAAAGGGAATGGAAAATAGGAAGTGATCACTACAAACAGTTTTAAATTCATTTTTGCTTTTTTAAGGTGAGGATTGTATCGTGTATAAGGATGTCAAACTTGGCTACTCATACAAATGTATAGCATATAAAAATATAATGAAATACTTATTACAGTATTACATGTTATCATATTTTTCTCTTTATTTTGTGCAAAAAGTAATTTTGCCTGGTACACAGTGTTCTTTTAGTCTCGAACATTCTTCTAGGCCCGCTTTGCCTTATTTCTACTTTATACATTAACACATTCATTCATTATTTGTTCAAGCATTCATTAAGCATCAACTACTGTGCTAGTACCTTCCTAAATTCAATAAATAAGCTAAAGCCTCCACAGAACCTTTACTTCAGGAAAATCTTTCCTACCATCTCCTGGGCATATAAGCTTATAACATTCTGTATATATTCATAGCACTGTTGCATGATTGCGATTTTTCATCTTTGATGGACTTTGCCATTAGACTGTAAGCATAGTGATTATGACTTGTTACCACTCTATTGCCAGTAGCTAGTCATTTAGTTTCCTAGGGCTACTGTAACAAGTAATCACAAACTGGGTGGCATAAAATGATAGACATTTATTGACTTACAGTTCTGGAGACTAGAAGTCCAAAACCAAAGAGTCAGTAGGCCATGCTCTCCAAAGGACTGAGAGGAAGATGTTTACTAATCTCTTCACAGCTTCTTGTGGTTGCTGACAATTCTTGATGTGTCTTGCTTCATAGGTGCATCTCAACCTTTGTCATCACATGGCATTTTCCCTGTATGTCTTTGTCTCTACATTTCTCTCTTCTTATGAGGATACCAATCATTGGACTGATACTATCCAGTATGACCTGATTTACAAAGACTCTGTTTCCACATAAGGTCACATTTACATGTACTGGTGGTTAGGACTTAGACCCATATTTTTAGGGAACATAAATCAACCTGATAACCCTATAGTGCCTGGAATATTGCAGGAACTCAGAAAATATTGTTGACTAACAGATAGAGTGACTTCCTCTACCTTCCATGGACACTGAAGTATATAGTAACTTGCTACATAATCGGAAATACTAGAATTTCATAAAGGGAAGATATTTTGCTATTCATTTATAATGGTGATTTAGAGAAATAATTCTTTTATGATTTATGTTAAGATACGTTTATTCAACCTGTATTTGCACATTAATGACAAAGGAGAATTTATTTTTTGGGAATGTTTATTTTTACTAATTGGTCAGCTGTTATTATACATTGTATATACATATGTACATACAATTATATAAATAAATATAATGCATATAATTAATGAAAATTAATATATGTGAAAGCATACTTTTTTTTATTTTTTAATGTATTTTTTAAAGTTTATTTATTTACTTTGAGAGAAAGCACGCAAGAAAGCACATGTATGAGCAAGCAGGGGAGGGGCAGAGATAGAGGGAATAGAGATAATCCCAATCAGGGTCAGCACTGTCAGTACAGAGCCCAACATAAGCTCGAACTCCCATTAAGATCAGGACCAGAACCGAGATCAAGAGTTGATCACTTAAGGGGTGCCTGTGTGGCTCGGTGGTTAAGTGTCTGACTTGGACTCAGTTCACGAGTTTGAGCCCTGCATCAGCTTTGTGCTGACAGCTCAGAGCCTGGATCCTGCTTGGGATTCTGTGTCTCCTGCTCTCTGACCCTCCCCTGCTCACTCTCTCTCTCTCTCTCTCTCTCTCTGAAATAAATAAACATTAAAAAATTAAAAAAAAATAAGGTGTCAATTGCTTATAAGCTTTCAAAATGCAATTAAAAAAAAGAGAGTTGGTGACTTAACCAACTGAGCCATCCAGACGACCCTTTTTATTTTAAAGTACTACTGGGACCATTGTGTTGGGAAGCGACTCAGCTGTTCAAAGGCCAAAGCAAGGATGCCAGTCTGTTGTATTCATCCATATGAAAGAAGGTGACTTGTACCAAGGTTGTAGTCTTGGAGATGGTGAGAAGTGGCTACCTCATGCATACTCCTGAAGATGCTGATGAATTGGAGGTGAAGTGAAAAGGACTGAATTGCCAAAGATGACAATAGATACTTTATTTAAGCAACAGCAATGATGAAGATGCCATTCATTTAGAAGAAGAGGAATTATTATTTAGAATAATTATGTTTTGGGGGAGAAATTGATTTTGAACTTATTGAGTTTAAAATTTATTATATTTTCAAGCAAAGATGTCCAGAAGATAGTTAAGTATTGCAACATAAAGTTCAGCAAAGAGATCAGACACAAACTTGTGAGTCATTGTAAAGATGGCATTTAAAGCTGTGAAGCTGGATGAAATCATAAAAGAGGTTAATGTCAACAGAAAAAAAAAAGTCAAGACTAAGCATTGAAACATTCCATTGCTTAGAGATCGTGAGATGAGGACAAGCAAACAAATGAGACTAATGAAAGAGATAAAAAAAAAAAGTAGCCAGTAAAGTAGGATATTAAGGAGAGTATAGTGTCCTGCAACTCTAACTCACTCTACACATTATAGTTTCCTCAAGAATTCTCATACAGCTTCAATTACAGACTCGTCCTCATCTTGAATCTTTTTTGATGGTCTCTTGATTCCATTGCCCTTCTTAAATTTTGGTATCCAAAATTAAACAGTGTTCCAAATTCATTTTGACAGTGCAGAATAGAGTGAGCTTATCAATTCCCATGATAAGCACACTATAACTCTATTAATGCTGCCTGGGATTAAATTAGCTTCTGCTAGCTTGTCACATTATTTGCTTTGATTAACTGAAAATCCCCAGATCCTTGACATATGAACTGTTTTCAAGCCAAGGTTCCTCCCTCCTTTAACTTTTACTATTGATTTTTAGAAATTATATCCAGAAATTTACATTTATACTTACTAATGTCATCATTTGGTTCCAGCTGATTTTGCCTTTCCAATTTGTTCTCATTCTTGATTCAACAATGAAATAAAATAGTTACAGTTTTAAACTAGATGTGTTGTCCCAACCTGAGAACCATACTTTAATTGCCTTCTGCAATTCATCAATATCAGAAGAGATGAAGTCTGTAGCTATCTATTAGAAATGTCTGCAAAGAATACCACTGATTGTTCATGGTAAGGGATGATGTTTGTTGTTGGTGATCCTGGTATTTGCAAAGCATTTATAAAATAAAAATGATTAGTTCTGACTTTTTTTCTCACTCTAAAAGAATAATAATGTTTATTAGGGCATAATTAGAGAATAAAGACATAATAAAATCACTCTCCTCTATTAACACAGTTGACAAATATGTAGCAATTATGGGCTGATATAAATTATAAGCTCCTTACTTAGATCGTCAGTCATTTAATCCTTAGTGAAACTCTAAACTAGATACTATTAACATCTCCATTGTACAGAAAAGGAAGCTGAGGCTTAAAGGAGTGAATATAGTAATTCTTCGGCTAGTCATCATCATTCAAAAAACGGAGTTGATATATTATTCCAGGCATCTGACTCCAGAGCTCCTGCACTTATCTGGCAGGCTCTGTTCCCTCCTTGCAAATCAGTCTGAGGAGATCAGTGTAAAATTAAAACCACAAGTAATCTCATCATCAGATAAAGTTACTATGAATATTGTCAGCTGTAATTTTACACATTTTTGAGTATATATGTTTATATAGACAATAAAAAATTTGTTATTACATATATGCTTTTATTTATTTTTTTTAATGTTTATTTATTTTGAGAGAGAGAGAGAGGGGAGGGGCAGAGAGAGAGGGGGAGAGAGAGAGAATCCCAAGCTGTTCCCATGCTCAGCGCACAGAGCCTGATGTGGGGCTTCATCTCACAAACTGTGAGATCATGACCTGAGCTGAAATCAAGAGTTGGACATTTACCCACTGAACCACCCAGGTGCCCCATAAATACTTTTGAAACTTGACTTTTTTGTCTTTACTTAAAAACATACCCTGAAAACATTTCCATGCCAAAGAGAATGGACCCATAGCAACAGTTAAGTTTATATAATTATATTATATAAACATAATATTAAATAATTGTAAGAATTAAGTTACATTGTTTATACTTAAAGGATGGGTTATTATTTTATCAACCTCTTGTCACTTAACTTTGCTTCTAAATATTTTTTTTTAATATTTTAAACAAAGCTGATAATATCCATTATAAAATTATAGCCACTACGATATAGTAGTTTGAAATCATAAAGCCTAAACTTTAATGCAGGGTGCTCCATGGGATAGTGATCTGATAAGTGAATTACTTAGATTCTCTAAGCTTCAGGTTGCTTATGTTTAAATGATATAGTTAACAGTACCAGCTTCCCAGAGTTGGCGTATAGGTAAAGTAAAAGAGTGTCAGAAAAAGCTTAGAATACTGTCGGGAAACTAAGAGCTAGTATGTTTACCCTTAGATTTGTGCAAATGATCCCATTATTTCTATAGGTTGCCTATAGATATGCCTCTGAAACTAAAACATGTGGTACAGAAAGTATTTGTAGTTTTTCTGTATGTTTATTTATTTATTTTGATAGAGCATGAGCAGGAAAGGGGCGGTGGGAGAGAGAGAATCCCAAGATGGTCCCATGCTTCCTGCACAGGTCCCAATGTGGGGCTTGAACCCACAAAACTGTGAGGTCATGAACTGAGCTGAAACCAAGAGTCAGACACTTAACTGACTGAGCCACCCAGGCACCCTATTTATAGTTTATTCCATCTTGATATACATGTGAAATTTCTTTCCAGAGCCCATTAAAATTTTGCCATTACAAAACACATTTAATTACATTGATATAGATCAGAGTTTTCATTTTTCATTACTTAAAGTAAGAAATGACATTTACAATTTCATTTTCCTAGAAGAGATCTGTAACTCGTTTATGTCCTAGGATTTACTTTTGCAAAAATGAAGGGTTTTTTCTTTTTATTTTATATACAACTTTAAGTTTTATGAGAAATAGTTTTTTTTAAAGATTCGGCTTTGATGCTACATATACATGACCTTATACTTATAAAATGCTCAAAAATAAAAGTTCAAAAAATGAAAGTAATGGTAAAGTTGTGCAAAAGGCATTCAGGTCCAGAGGTTTTCCATCAGTAACATAATGTGGAATGATATGATATTGCACCTTTTCACATACTAATGAGGTGACTCTCTTAGTGTTGAAATGGCTACTTCTGTTAAAAGAGAGTTCGTGACTCCTATATTCCTAAAACTGGTTAAAGATACCAATGCTCCTGGGCCCCTTCACAAGAAAACTTCTATGATTGATTACATAAGCATGAGAGTTTAATTTACCACAATGTTAGAGGCTGACAGACCAGTATTGATGCACAATGTATCAGTTTAAGGGTAGAAGCAGGTTAGACATTGTCTTCAAACTAACATTCTACTATTAACCTAAAGGAAATGTACTTGCTTATAAACTTCGATTTAACTCAAATTATCTTTTTTTCCCCACATATGGAAAGAAGCAGCTATAGACAAATGTTTTTTCATTATCTGGGCATTGTATATTTATCAAATAAGGCAAAAATATTCATATTGAGGTTTCCCAATGATACAGATTAGATGATTTACATTGCACTTCCTCCTTGTCATAAACTTCTCTCTGAACATTGTCTATCAAATGTTTTCATCAAATGTTTTTAAGTATTAATATAAATTCTAGTTAGCATACACTGTACTACTAGTTTTGGGTGTATAATATAGTGATTGGACACTTCCATACATCACCCAGTGCTCATCACAAGTGAACTCCTCAATCCCCATCTCTTGTTTAACCCATCCCTCCACCTGTCCGCCCTCTGGTAATCATCAGTTTGTTCTTCCTAGTCAACAATATGCTTCTTGGTTTCTCTCTCTCTCTCTCTCTCTCTCTCTCTCTCTCTCTCTGCTCATTGATTTTGTTTCTTAAATTCCACACATGAGTGAAATCATATGATACTTGTCTTTCTCCTGACTTAATTTACTAAGTATAATACTCTAGCTCCATCCCTGTCATTGCAAATGGCAAGATTTCATGTGAATGGATAAAGATGTGATGTACACACACACACACACACACACACACACACGGAGGGATATTACTCAGCCATAAAAAATAATGAAATCTTGCCATTTGCAATGCACAAATACTTAACATTTGCTATTTTAAATGTTTACTTTTTACTCCACAAATTGTAGCCATACTTTAGAAAATGAGCTTATTGTAATGATTGAATGAGTTACTACATGTAAAGTGCTAATAACAACAACGGGCTCCTAATAATCCCTTAATAATCCATAGCATGTATTACTTTATGTGTCAGTATAATCTGAGAGCATGTGAAAACACTTGCCTATTAGAATAAAAATAGTTAATATTTGTTTAATATTTAATAACTTAAATATTTTTCACAAATATTAATGAGTCACATAATCTTCTCAAGTAAGTGTTCTTATTCTTACTCTATGGGTAAAGAAAAATAAAACATGGAAGTGCTGAGTAACTTTTCCAGGTTAAATAGATTTTAAATGACTAGGACTTATTCCAAGGGCTTATGATTTAAATTTCATGATTCATCCTTTATTTCACTCACCAACAAAAGATGATTTACTCTCGAATACTATAAAATACATTCTAAAAGTACTAATGGACACAAATCTTATATAATTGATTTACAATTCATTATTTTCTGGAAATTTTTAGGGAGTAGGACCAAATATCTAGAACTCAGACAATAGATTTTGTTAAGTGGGAGATATTTACACTGACTACTGTGCTTTTACAAGGGAAATACAACGTTGGAACTTAATCGTGATGCTTCCTCCTTTTATATGTGCTCATAATTACCAAATGCTGTGTCATTGCAACCTAAAGGTGACAAATAATGTCTTCAATAAATCAGAAGTCAGGTTTTATTGTCATTTTAATACAAAAACATGAAATTTAAGTTCTCCTGAATCTAATCGCTCACGAAAAATGTTAAAAAACTAGGGAATTACTTTGTGAATGACTTCATACAAAACACCCAGTTAGATATTTTCCTGAGATGAATAGAGAAGAAAAAAATACATCCAGGAATGGATGAGTGCCAATATACTAATTTCAAGGGCCTCCTTTCATATCCCTGTTCCACCTGCACCACTGAGAAGACACAAATCAATACTGTATCTATTCTGAGTTGTCAATTTGCCAACCCCACGTGATGAAAGCACTTGAGGAAATTTAGAATGAGGCTGGGTCTACAAGACTGCAGTGAATTGAAATGACTGCAGCATTTGCCCTTTCCAGATTGGGTTGGGTAACTCATTCACATGGCTTGAACCTCACGGTCCACAGAACTAGGCACGTTTATTTGGATCTCACAACCAAGACAAACCTATTAGGACTGTGCTTTGGCCAATTAAGTGGCTGGTAATTTTATGAAAGCAAATATTAAATGAAAGGGAATTTTTAAGATCTGGGAGCAGGTGAAATTCGTTAGAAGGACATCTGAATTGTCAGATGAAGGACACCTTTGAACGGCCTGTTCTGAAGGGACAAAGAGTTTAATAAATATGTACTTTACTTCAGTATTTGCCAAAGGTAGACTGTCCTTTTCTCAGGAAGATTAAAGAATTAGAGCCTGACTCCCCTCTTTGAATAAATTCATTCTTGGCTCGGGGTGATTTTTTACAGAACTTATAGTTGTTTTTTTTTTTTCCCAACTTGTTACACAACTAAGTTGAAGTATGAGTTTTTTAAGACTCATTAAGTGAGTACACATCTCTAATTTTCTCGGCAACTATTGAATATGCAGTTGGAACCAAAAACAATGTTTTCATTTGTGATGGTGTATTAGGAGGGAGAATGTAAATCCCACTTGTGTAGACAAGGAAAGATGTGACAGGATTTCTAAGTATGAAGTAATTAGGAAAAGTTGAGAGGATAAAAAAAAAAAACCCTCAAGATTCTTTAGAAGTATCTACATGCATCTTGGGATTTTGTTTTTGTTTTTGTTTTTGTTTTGTTTTTCAGTTTTATATTTCATGTCAATGATAAGGTGAAATGGAACTGAAAGGTTCATGTTAATGAAAATTTTTAGGTTTCCCGAAGTAGAAAATAATATTACATTTTAAAACAAAAGAGTCACAGGTTCTCTGCAAGTTATAAATGGCCTTAAGCAATATGTACATCCATTTTCTGTATGTGCACATATAATTTTCTACTATTCCTCATTATTTGTGTCTTTTTACTTTCAAATTTACACATCATAAGCTTTACCCAGAGGAGTTAAGCTTAATATAAAACTTTTTAACAAGGAAATTACCATATAAAATCTGAGGAAGTTAATTTCCACAAATTATCTTTATGAAAAGGCAAAGAATATTGAAATAGTCTTGAAAATAAGTACTGATCCATATGCCTAAGACCAATAAGATATCAGTGTGTGGTGAATGAAATTGGGTTGGAGCATGAATGAGAATTAGCTGATAGATTTAATGAGAAATATGCTATTCACTACCATTCATTTACATTATTATTATTTGATAATTAATGAATCTCTGGTAGAAGCTTCTGAATATTTTTATATGATTTAGAGTAAAAGAAAAGATGGCTAAAATAAAACTCAAGGTCATTGGGATATATGTATGTTATCAATTAAAATTTTAAAGATCTTGTAAAGTTAGAGATATCAAGGTCTAAAAATAGAGATAAGAAATATAAATGCATGCTTATATTTCCTTCATTTTTTTTTCCCTTTAAAGAAGTAAATTAGTCATATCACATATCAAGATTAATGTGGGTATTGCTTCTGAAGCTCAAGGCTGGCTCAGCACATGACTGTAAGGAGCTAAAGCCTGTGCTTCCACAGATACTGAGAACCTTATCCATATCGCCAGTGCATTTTTGGTGGAGGAAAATGTCAAGGAAGCAATGTATTGCCAAAATGAGGAACTAGGACCAACATACTTGGAGATTTTCAAATGATAAATTTAAGAAAGCAGGTAAATGACGAAATGTAAAGATTCTTTTTATAATGGGACCAAGACTAGACAGGAAACCTGACATCCTGAGGTATGGGGAAGAGAGCATTTTTGTAAGAGTTGACACTTGAACTCTAACCATGACTACTAATTTTCAGGGTGGCCTTGAACAAATTATCAAAGATTTTTGAGGCTCATATTTTTCATTGATAAGAAAATGGGGATAACTGGACTTATCAACCTAACTTCATGGGGTTGGAATATCATAATGAAGAAGATTAAATATGTTTTTTTATGACAGATAGAGTGGTGTGCTGGAAATGAGCTTAGACTTTAATGCCTGGCTTCTCTATTAATTAATTATGCCACCATGTGCAAGTTGTCTTTTTCTCTCTGATGATCTATTATCTGTAAAGAAGGTAAACTCTAACAACTATCTTTAAAGACTGCAACAACATTGAAGTGGTGAATCCATACCCTGAGAAGTGCAGTTTAGCTCTAATTTAAGTATTTGCTACTTGATAAGATTCCTTCTTAATTCAGTTTGAATTGGAGATGTTTTAATTGACCATAACTGGTCTAATGCTTCTTGTCTAAATGTTTTCTTGCCTCAAATTTCTGTCCTAGTACATCTTTTCCTCTGAAAATGAAATATCTTTCTAAGGAATCTCATTCAGTCCCACCCATTTAATACCCATAGTGTTAAATACAAGCATTTACTGATGTAGATATATAGCATTTGTTTCTTTAGTCCAGATCTCTCTGCAGAAATCCATCCTGATTCTAATACCTGTCTGCTTTTTGACATCTTATTGTGGATATTAAAAGGCTATCTCAAAATTAATATTTTGAAAATGGAGCTCTTGATATTCCTTCAAAAATTCATCCTCCTCCTATTTCCTCACCATCACTCAGCTACTTGGTCAAATGAAAACTCTATGGATTGGGGCGCCTGGGTGGCGCAGTCGGTTAAGCGTCCGACTTCAGCCAGGTCACGATCTCGCGGTCCGCGAGTTTGAGCCCCGCGTCGGGCTCTGGGCTGATGGCTCGGAGCCTGGAGCCTGTTTCCGATTCTATGTCTCCCTCTCTCTCTGCCCCTCCCCCGTTCACGCTCTGTCTCTCTCTGTCCCAAAAATAAATAAAAAACGTTGAAAAAAAAAAAAAAAAAAGAAAGAAAACTCTATGGATTATTCCTAATACCCCCTTTTCCCTCATTAACCGTATTCAATCCATTAACACCTTTAATCTCCAATCCATCCACTTGTTGCATTCCATATTTCACCTTTAGCCAAAGATACCATAATGTTTGATCTGAACAATTCTTACAAGCGTCTGGCAGGGCTCAGTGAATTCACTCATAGTAGCCAGGGTGATTCCTCAGCAGTGTAAATTAGATTACGTCAATCCTTTGAATGAAAAATATTCAGTGATATTTGTTCTTTTGTTCTTGGAACAAATTCCAAATCCCTTCCCATAACCCACAGATTTCTTCATGAACCTGCTCTCTCCATCTTTCTGATCTTTTCTTACAGAATTCTTTACCTTCTCACTGTTGTCTAGCTACCTTGTCTCCAAGCACTCTTCCCAAGCCTTCACACTATTTATCTCCTCTGGAATATGTCTCCTTGGCCTTCGTCATGGCCACTTTGTTCTCACCTTTCAGTCAGCCCTGCAATGCCACTTCCTCAGAAAAGCATTTCTTGGCTGCTGTATTCAAACTGGATTCTCTGGTTCCTTTTTATTTCCAAATGACTGTGCATGTTTTTTTCTTCACAACACTACTCTCAAGCTGCTTATTTTGCTATGGCATTTCTCTACTGATTTATTATCTTTACAATGCATCTCTCACTAGAAGGTGAATTCCACAAAAGAAATGTCTCAATCTGAGTTTGGTACAGCTATATTCCCATTGCCAAGAACAGTGGCAAGAGTTGAACTTGTGCTATAATAAATTTTACAGGGAGTATGGGAAGGGTAAGTAAAAGAGCATCTTTTCAAATAGGTATTCCAGTCTTTTTTTTTTTCCTTGATACTCAAATCAGCAAATGACAATGTTGCTTTCACCAAGAAAATGAGTGAATTTCATGAAAAATTTTCATATTTTTAGATACAATGTGTTCATCAGCTGAATATTTGAATAACAGTATTCTATTTGGGCGTGTGTGTTTTAATCCTGTAATAAATCTAGGGGTAGATACTCAGAGGTTGGTACTGTGGCTTGGTTAAGCAGTTCCTATCTTTTACTCTACTGTTTTCAACAAGCTGGTTTTTGTGTTTAAACTTGTGTTTGTCAGGAACTGTGAAGGGTTTGAAACTTCACCCTACTTGCAGAATAAGTACAGCTGACCTTGGAACAACGTGGGTTTAAACTGTGTGGCTCCACTTATACAGGATTTTTTTTTTCAATAAATATAGTACATTACTGGGGTGCCTGGGTGGCTCCGTCGGTTGAGCAGCTGGCTTCAGCTCAGGTCATGATCTCGGGTCCGTGAGTTCGAGCCCTGCGTCAGGCTCTGGGCTGATGGCTCGGAGCCTGGAGCCTGCTTCAGATTCTCTGTCTCCCTCTCTCTCTGCCCCTCCCCTGCTCATGCTCTGTCTCTCTCTCTCTCTCTCTCTCTCTCTCTCTCTCTCTGTCAAAAATAGAGATTTAAAAAAAAAAAAAAAATATATATATATATATATATATATATATATATAGTACATTACTGTGAATGTATTTTCCTTACAATTTTTGAAGTAACATTCTTTTCTCTAGCTTACTTGATTGTAAGAATACAGTATATAATACATATAACATAGAAAGTATGGGTTAATTGACTATGTTATCAGTAAGACTTTTGGTCAACAGTAGGCTATTAGTAGTTAAGTTTGGGGGGAGTCAAAAGTTATACATGGATTTTTGACTACATGGAGGTCAGCACCCCTATCTCCCCGCATTGTTCAAGGGTTATCTGTAGTTATCTTGCTACAGCTTCAGAGATACTGGCAGAAGACTTTGAACTTCTGGGTCAGAGACAAACAGAGAAGACTTTAGGAATCTTAGCATAGGAGGTGGCATGAATTTCATGTTTACATTGATTCTGTTTGTCCTGCAAGCCCCTCAGAGCTACTCTGCAGCAGCTCCGATGGACGCTACACACACACTCAGGTTGTTTCACGGATAAGTAACCCCCAGGTAGGAAATCCCAAATCTTAGAAGTAGGCTGCTGGCAAACATGCCCACACCTTTGTACCAGAGGAGGGTATTGTCTTAATTATCCTAGTCAGAAAACAAATGTTCTCTTGTTCAAGGGAAATACTATTTCCAAGTTTCAAAACTGTTTTCCATGCAAATTTTCTTGGAAAGATAATCCAAAAAAAAAGCTGTCACAGTAGGAATAGAAACACCATGGAGAATTTCCTCCAAACAGTCTGGTGTTGCAAGAGAGCTTCTGTAGGTCCAGAATCATGTCTTCACACAATTCTTTTCAAGGCGGAAAGAACAGAGCCATGTATACAGCCTTTTTTCTTGTAACTTCTTTTCTATATTTCTCTTTCTTTCTTTCTTTCTTTCTTTCTTTCTTTCTTTCTTTCTTTCTTTCTTTCTAGTGATGCAAGTCTTTCCTGGTGAGATGCCAGGAGATATTTTATTAAGACTCCTTGGCTAGAACTGGATCATATCTTTACTTCTAGACCAAAAACTGTCAAGCAGGAAGGGAATTCTCATGTATGATTTAGTTCAAAATTGGGTATAAGACCTTCATCCATTGAGAAGGTCACTGCTTGATAAGTACATCAACTGTCTTCTTTTGGTAAAAAAAAAAAAAAAAAAAAGAGCAAGAGGTAGGAGGAAGAAGGTATGATAACTCTTGAGTAATAATAATAATAATAATAACAATAATAAATGGAACACACTTAGTAACATTTACCATGAGCCAGACTTTAGTCTAAGGACTTCTAGTAATTAATGTTATACCCAAAACATATGTTATACAATTTCATAAAGGTAGGTTTTATTATTATTTTCATTCTACATGTGAGCAATTTGAGACATAGTAACTTACAAGTCATGTAGGTAGTATGTGGTGAGGTTTGGATTTAAACTTTAGTAATCCAGCTAGGGAATTCATGGTTTTAAGTAGGACACTATGCAATTACCTTCTCAACTGCAATAAAATTAAATTTATAGAAAAGCCAACATGTGCTTGTTGTAGACAAACAAGCTGGTATAAAGGTCTTAAAGTGGAAATAAGCTTAACATGTTCAAGAAACGGATATAGGAATATTTAATGGCATGAGGTTGGAGAAGTAGACAGGAGACAAAATACACAAGGGCTTGAAAGCCTAGGTAAGGAAATTTGGATTTTATTTTTTAAATAATGAGCATCTATTTGGGGGATTTTCTGATGACAGAATGATATGATTTGAGAGGTTTTTTTTTTAATGTGGGGTGCCTGGGTAGGTCAGTCGGTTAAGCGTCTGAATCTTGGTTTCAGCTCAGGTCATGATCTCATGGTTTCAGGAGTTCAAGACCCACATCCGGCTCCAAGCTGACAGTGCAGACCCTGCGTGGGATTCTCTGTCTTCCTCTCTGTCTCTGCCCCTCCCCTACTTGTGCTATCTCTGTCTCTCTCAAAATAAATAAATATTTTTTTAAAAAAATTATAAAAATGTAGTTTGAGGTTTTGTTATTTTACTTTTTATAATTATGCTAAAATAGATACATAGATGCATAACAAACATTGCCATTTTAACAATGTTAAGCATAAAATTCAGTGGTGTTGATTAGATTCACAATGCTGTACAACCATTACTATTGCTATAGTTTTGAAAAATTTTATCAACCCACACAGAAACTCTGTACCCAGTAAGGAATAACTTCCAATTCCACCATTGTCCCAGATCCTGGCAAACTCTAATATATTTCCTGTATCTGCGAATTTGTTTATTTTAGATATTTCATATAAATATTTTTATATGAATCACATACTTTGTGTGTGTGTGTGTGTGTGTGTGTGTGTGTGTGTGTGGCTTATTTCGCTTAACATAACGTTTTTATTATTTATTTATTATTTATTTCCGAGAGAAAGTGGGAGTGGGAATGGGGCAGAGGGAGAGAGAGAGAATCTTAAGCACCCTCACACTCAGCATGGAGTCCAACATGGGGCTCAATCCCATAACCCTGGAATCATGACCTGAGCCAAAATCAAGAGTCAGGTGCTCAACTGACTGAGACACCCAGACACCACTTAACATAGTGTTTTTGTTTGTTTGTTTGTTTGTTTGTTTGTTTATTTTTTAACATAATGTTTTTAAATTCACCCATGTGGTAGCATATAATAGAATCTAATTCCTTTTTTTGGCTAGATAATATTCACTTTATGAATATATATTTTGTTCATCTGTTCATCTATTGATGGTCACTTGAGTTGTTTCCACCTTTTGACTGGTTGAGTGATGCTGTAATAAACACTGATATACAGTCATCTGCTTGAGTCCCTGTTTTCAGTTCTCTTAGGTATATACCTAGGAGTTGAATTGCTGGGTCATTTGGTAGTTCTATGTATACAGTTTTGAGAAACTGTCAAACCGCTTTCCATAGCAGCTGCCTCATTTCACATCCCCACCTACAATGTACAAGAATTCCGATTTTTCCATGTTTGCCAGCACTTGCTTGTTTCTCTCTCTTTCTTTCTCACTCTGCTTCCTTCCTTCCTTTTTTTTTTTTTTTAATTAGAACCATTCTAGGAAGCATGAAGTAGTATTGAATTGTGTTTATGATTTGCATTTCCCAAATGATCAATGCTGTTGAGTATCTTTCATGTGCTTATTGGCCATTTGTGCATCATCTCTGGAGAAATGTCGATTCATGTCCTTCGCTCATTTTTAAAATTGAATTGTATGTGTTTTTGTTGTTGTTGTTGTTGTTGTTGTCGAGTTGTAAGAATTTTTAATATTTTTTGCATATTAAACTTTTTCAGAAATACAATTTGTAAATAATATTTTCCCACTTTGTACTTTGAGTTTTCACTCTCTTTATTGTGTCCTTTGAGGTTTTTAATTTTAATGAAGTCCAGTACCTATTTGTCATTGTTGTTTTTCCTGTACTTTGGCATCATATTTAAGAAACTATTGCCAAATCCAAGGTCATGCAGATTTGCCCCTAAGTATTCTTCTAAGAGTTTTATAGTGTTTTAAAATTTACATCTTTGATACATTTTGAGTTAATTTCTGTATCTGGTATATGGTAAAGGTAAAATCCTACTCTTTTGCATGTGGATATAAAATTTTCCCAGGATTATTTGTTGAAAATAATGTTCTTTCCCTATTTAATGGTCCTTGAAACCTTATACAAAATCAATTGACCATAGTTGGTGAGAGTTTATTTCTAGGCTCTCAATTGTATTCCATTGGTCTACTTGAATATCTCATGCTAGTACCATACTATTTTAGATATTATAGCTTTATAATACATTTTTAAATTAGGAAGTGAAATACTTTCAACTTCCTTATTCTTTCTTTAAGATTGTTTTGAGGGGCACCTGGGTGGCTCAGTTGGTTGAGTGTCTGACATCGGCTCAGGTCATGATCTCACCGTCTGCGGGTTCGAGCCCCGCGTTGGGCTCTGTGCTGGCAGCTCAGAGCCTGGAGGCTGCTTCAGATTCTGTGTTTCCTTTTCTCTCTGCCCCTCCCATGCTTGTGCTCTGTCTCTGTCTCTCAATAATAAATAAACATTAAAAAAAATTTAAAAAAGATTGTTTTGACTATTCAACTCCATAGAGACAGCATATGAATTTTAGGTTGGGTTTTTACATTTATGAACATATGCTGTTAGGAATTTGATAGGTATGCATTCAATCTGTCTATTGCAGTGGATAGTATTGGCATTTTAACAATAGTAAGTCTTCTAATCCATAAACATGAGATGTATTTCCGTTATTTAGGTCTTCTCTAATTTCTTTCAGTAATGTTTTGCACTTTTCAGTGTACAAGTCTTATGTCTCCTCAGCTAAATGAATTTCTGACTATTTTGGTTTTTTTTTTTTTGATTCTATTATAAATGAAATTGTTTTCTTAATACTATTTTTGGATTGTCCATTGTCAGTGTATAGAAATACAACTGATTTTTGTGTGTTGATTCTGAGTCTTGTACTTTGCTGAATTTATCAGCTTTAACTGTGTGTGTGTGTGTGTGTGTGTGTGCACTCATTAGGTTTTTTCCTATATAAGATCATTTCATCTACAATGGAGATAGTTTTACTTCTTCCTTTCTATTTTGAATGCCATTTATTTCTTTTTCCAAGCATTAGTGTTCTGGCTAGAACTTCCGGTACCATGTTCAATGGAAGCGGTGAATGCAGGCATCCTCGTCTTGTATCCAATCTTAGGGAAAAAGCCTTCAATCTTTCACCATTGCCTATTATGTTATGTTAATTTGAGTTTTTTAAATACTTAGTTTTATTGCTATCTGGAGAAGGGACTGCCAGGAGTAAAAGCAGGTTTTCTAATTAGAAAGAAATTATAATGTTTGTTGCTATGGTGGCTTAACAGATGGGGGAAAAAAAAGCAGATTAGGGATGTGTTTGGATGTAGGATGACAGGACTTATATCATTACAGGGTGGTGGTTTGGCAAAGACATTACTGGTGCACTGTCCAATACATCACCTATTGGTCACATGTAGCTATTGTAAATTATAATTAATTAAAATTAAATAAAAAAAATTCTAGTTCTTTATTTGTGTTAATCACTTTTTTCATTTATAACAAAAATTTAACATTTTCTTCTAGCTTCACTGAGATTTGGTTGATGAATACCATTGAGTATGTTTGTAGCTTAATGATTCGATGTATGTATGTGAGGTGGAACATTCACCACCTCACATAGTCTGTGTGTGTGTGTGTGTGTGTGTGTGTGTGTGTGTAGTGAGAATATTTAAGATCTATTCTCTTAGTAACTTTCAAGTATACAATAAAGCACAGTTAACTATAGTCACCATGCTGTACACTGTATCCTCAGAACTTATTCATCTTATAACTGGACTTATACCCTTTGACACTTTCACCCTTTCTCTCCTTGTGGCTAGTGTCTACCATATCAGACAATGGAGATATAGAACAAATTGATGATGGCAGAAAATTCTACAGCATTAACCTAAATCCTGCCTGTGTGTTGGTCTCTGCCTTTTTTCCTTTTTCATGGCTAAGAAAGAGAAAATGAGTTTAAATAGGAAAAGAAATATCAACAGTAGCCTTTAAAGAGAGAAAATTATTTTTCTAATGTAACGTACTTAAATCAATTAGCATTCAAGCAAGTTAGATGCGTTTGTTTATGTCAGAAGTTCAACAAAATACATTTGTTATAAATGAATATTCATGACAGTATTTTTGGGCAGACAATATGGTCTGGTGTTTAAGAAATTATGCTCTGATGTCAGATTTCTTATTTGTATTCTACCTCAAAACAGATTAATGAATATTTGTAATCATCTGTTTCCTCATAGATATTATGGGGATAAGATATTTTTAACTACTTGTATTGTTATGAGAATAAGAAAATAAAGCTTATAACACAATTTCAACACATTTGAAATGCTTACTCTGAATCACAGAGAGATATTTATGAAAACAGGTTATAAATAGATAAGCAGATAGATGATAACATGCTTTCATTATACAGCTCTAATTTAGTTATGCCTGCTTCAAATTCTGAATAAAATTCACAGATTTAACATGGAAATTATTAAATGTTTATTTCTTTGAGTATTCTGAACTTTCTATATTTGATGCTGTTTCTGTATTTCATTTCATCAAAACAATTACTGGATGAAAAAGTCACAGAACACCCAAAGGTAAACAGTTACTTCGCCAGTATAGGTTTTGTTTCTCAGTGAGCTGTTATTGTATGAAGAGAAATCATGTTCGTAGAGTATTATGCATATTTAACACTGCAGGGACAAGATTTGTAATCCTCTGCTTCTTCATAGATACAGTGGGGCTATGATAGCTTTGACTATTTCGATTGTTATGAAAATGAAACAAAAAAAATTGTAGCTATACTTTGTGGCTTGGAACTTTTTGACTTCCTTAGTACTTAAAGATGCCCACAGTCATCAGAAGAATGTGTTTTTGGTTAAATTACAAAGATATCTTTGTTATCAGAAAAATCTATGAAAAACATCATGTCTGAGGATATTCTTGTTTTTATTATGAGGACATTTTACTTAAAACTAAGAAGGCCATGAGGGGAATTAAAAATTCTCATTATATAAAATGGGAAAAAATCCTAACATATTTATTTACTTCTATGGTCTCAAAATGGCAATGTTTTCAGGTATTAAATATTTCAGAAGGCCTTTTTAAAAAAAAAAACTTTATTTTTGAGAGAGACAGAAACAGAGCACCAGTGGGGGAGGGCAGAGAGAAGGAGAGGGGAATTTTAAAGTGAATTTTCCAAACATGTATATGAACAAATATAATTAGGTTAGCAAGAAAGTCTGTTTCTTCAGATTACAGTTACATGAGTGATTAACTTATTACTCAATATATATAATTGCCTATTTATATGTTTTGCCCATTTCCCATTGAATTAAACTTTTTTTTATTGATACATAGTGTTGTTCTTTTTTTTTTTTTTTTTTTTTTTACTAAATTAGGTATGTTAGCTTTTTTATATGTATTGTGAATTCTAATTTTGTTCAGTTGTTATGCTTTTTGCCTTTGGTTACCATGATTTGGGGAGTGACAGTGTGGTGAAGCATACATTCCTATTTATATAAAGTAGAAATAAATATTTTATTTTATGAATTTTCGATTTTAACGTAAAGTTAAAACAACATTTTCCACTCCATATTCATAAGTAAGTAACCATATCTTCTATATTTTTGTTGGATATATATATATATATATATATATATATATATATATAAATCATGTGTGAATGTATGTATCTTTAAATCCTTTGGATTTATTTTAGTGTGTAATGAAATATCAATTGAACCCCATTATTTTTTAAATAACAACCCAGTTTATCACACTGTTGATTTAAAATTCTAATACCACCTGGTTTATTTGAAATGCTATCTCTAGGTTATAGTAAATTTCTCTATGTATGTGGGTCTTTTTCTGAAACATTATTTCGTTGGTCTGTTTATCTGGAAGTCATTAAGTTAATTTTTCTTTTTATTTTGTTTTTTAATAAGCCTAACTTGTCACTGCTACCGCCCTTGTCCCTCTTCTTTCTAAAGGTTTCTTGGACATTTATGCTTATTTGTTTTTCCATGTAGCCTATCCATGACACCTTTATGAGGTTGTCTTTCTATGGTATATATTTCCATTTATTTCATTTTATGTTGGTGATTAAGAATGTTCAAAATTTGGAGCACCTGGGTGGCTCAGTCAGTTGAGTCCAACTCCTGATTTTGGTTCAGGTCATGACCTCATGGTTGGTGAGATCAAGCCCTATGTCAGGGTCTGTGCTGATAGCACAGAACCTACTTGGGATTCTCTCTATTCCTCTCTCTCTGCTCCTCCCCTGCTCACTCATGCTCGCTCTCTCTCTCTCTCAAAATAAATAAATAAACATTTAAAAAAAGAATGCTCTGTTGTATGGAAACCAATTTAAATTAAAAAAATAAAAATAAAAATAAAAAAAAAAATAAATAAATAAATATTGGGTGTTAAATAAATAAATAAATAAATAAATATTAGGTGTAATACTAAGTGAAAATGTCAAATTTTAAAAAGATGATATCCATAGAGATGTGATTCAATGTTCTAATTATGTTATCCAAAAGTAAAAAATAAGATTAGTCCAGGAAAAAAAAAATTAAAAAAAATTAAAATTAAAATTAAAAAATAAAAAAAGAATGCTCAAAATTTTTTCTCAGGTAGATTTTTCTCATACTTTGTGTTTTTTCTCAGATTTTGATTTTTTTTTGTTTAAAATATAAGTAAGATCTTTTTTCTTATATCTTCAATCGGTCGTTGTGCATATACATGAAGGCTATTGATTTCTGTATTTTAATTTCACATCTTACCACTGAACTGAATTATTTTCTTTGTAGAAGTTTTTCACTTAAGCTTAGTGGAATTGCTGAGTTTAAATCATATCATCTGCAAATATTGATATTTTTAGTGCTCCTTTTCAGTGTTTACACTTCTAATTTCTCTCTTTTGACCAGTCACATGGGTGAGGACATCTAGTACTGCGTTACACAGAAAGGTGATTATAGTACTTTTATCTTCTTGACTTAGCATTAAGGCCTTCAGTATTAGCCCGTGTATATGATGCTTACTTTTCACACATATATAATACACACACAGATATATAAAATTTATATAGGTGTATGTATATGCACATACATATGTATTTCAAGTATTATAAATGTATTTTATGTATGTGTGTATAATACTCGCCCATACACACACACTCGCTTTTCATTCTTCCTGGTCTAATTATAGTCTATGAAGTCACCACAAACCCTGAATTAACAAGTATTGAACCATTGCTCCCAGAGGTAATATGTGTATATGTATGTATTTGTGTGTGTGTGTAGATAGAGACATATCTCACGTATGATCTTAATTCCTAAAACAATGCATCCTGGTAGATTATATTTGTTTTATTTTGCAGAAGAGAAAATAGGGTTTAGAAGTGTTAAATGACCATCCCACTGACAGTACCAGACTTAACTCTGCATAACTGGCTGGAGAGCCAGAGTGTCTTGTACTACACTGTGCTGCCCCCTGCTGTCCCCATCCTGTGGTCATCTCTGTGGGAGAGCAGAAAGGAGAAGTCAGAGAGAAGCAGCACCTTGCTGGACCTCAGAGGGGAAGTGCACATTTGGACGACCAAACTTTTCACTGCTCTGCGTGTGTGCATGTCTTGGAATGATGGCGAAAAAGCCCCAAGTATTAATTTCAGGGTTATGAATAAATTTAGCCAGATGGTGAAATTGCAGACACAGAACTATCAAATAATAAGGATTATAAATGTATAATGCCATTTATAAGTTATGTTAAGGAATTATCCATCAATTTCTATTTTATTCAGTGTTTTTTGACCATTAAGTAGTATTGAGTTTTGACAAATTTCTTTTCAGTGACCAAGAAGGAGATCACTTGATTTTTCTTCTCAGATATATTAATATTGTGAGTTATATTAATAAACTTCTTAATATTCCATGATCTCTCTGACTGCTTAGAATGTTTCTGTTACTACTAATAAAATACTATTTAAATGAGGTCCTGGAACTTCTTTTCTAATATCTTACTTACATTTTTAATTGATATAAGACAGAGATTGGTCTGTGAAGTATTTGTACAATCTTTCTGCAATTGTTTTTTTTTTTCCTAATGATTTACACTTGTTTCGTAAAAAGTATTTGAGTGGAAATATATTCTCTGGAGTAGTTTAAATAGTATGTAGAATTATCTGCTCTTTACAACATTCTGTCTTGAGGTAATTCATGTTTTAGAAACTGAAATTACCTAATAAACAATTAGGAAACAGGGGGATTATGACAGTAAAATTCAGGAGTCACGTTAGTTCGTGCACAACCTCTTTTTGCGGATTTAAGATACACAACACTAAATAACAACAGCTGAAGGGAAGTTACGTGAACAGAGATGCCTGCATTCACCTCTTGTTCCAGAGGTACTTTCTTGTTTGCCTTCCAGCTGGTACAGGTCTTGATCTTGTGACAGCTTGAACCCTTCCTGAACTGTATATGGTCTGTGACTTGAACATCACAGAGCTACCCCTTCTGTGTGTAAACGGCCAGCTGACGTGTGCAATTCCAGTCGGTGAACACCTTGGGGAGGTGAGGCAGGACGTGCTGACAGAGAAGCTCTTGCAGAATGCAGCGGCATGGCCTGCAGTGAAAATGGCACTCCCTTGAACTTGGTCAGAGAGGCTGCAGGAGTGTGGGCAGAGTGCAAGACATCAGGCTGAATGGTGTCGGACTCTCTTCATCCTTTCAAATTCAGTGATGTCTGAATGTCTTTTGGGTCTAGACTTTTAGAGTGTCCTCTCTCACCCCCCTAGGGCTTCGGTCCTTCACCTCTTCCCTCTGTGCCTCAGACACGTGCTTTTGTCACTCCAGGCTGCTCTTCCAGCATTCCTGCTCACAGACCGGTAAAGAACCAGCAGCGACTGGAGCGGTGGCCAAGTCTCCCATCTGTGGCATTTTAACCCTTTGGATGGGGTTTTGAGGAAGTGAGGGGCTGCAAATTAAGTTGCTGCAGAACCCTCAGGGCACCTGGGTGGCTCAAGTCAGTTAAGTGTTTGACTCTTGGTTTCAGGTCAGGTCATGATCTCACGGTTCATGGTTTCTAGCCTCACATCAGGCTCTCTGCTGTCAGTGTAGAACCTGCTTCAGAACCTGCTTCAGATTCTCTGTTCCCCTCTCTCCCTGCTCCTCCCCAGCGCATTCTCTCTCTCTCTCTCTCTCTCTCTCTCTCTCTCTCTCTCTCTCTCAAAAATAAACATTGAAAAAAGAAATAAGTTGTTGCAGATCCCTGACAGGGGGAACCAGGCACTCACAGCCATTATTCCAAGGCGGTGATGCTTGAGTGGCACCTAACCCTTTGGAAGCCTTCAGGTCTTGGGCCTTGACATTCAATCCCCCGCTCCCCCACACTCAACTGTGATTCTTAAGATCAGTGCAGCTGTCCCGGTCAGTGGCTGGTCCAGCTCTGTGCCAGGAACAGAGGCCTCTCTAGCCAGAGCCCACCCTGCCTCAACCATGCCAGCTTTCTCACTGCCCCAGTATCCTGTGACCCATTTCTTCACAAGCCCAGTTATTTTTAACACAAATTTGCTTTGCAAAAGCTTTATAAAAGCATAAACATAGAAAGATCCGTATTTGATAATATTTTCCTCTGAATCCACTGTCGTGTATATTTTCAGACTTGTTCCCTGTCACCCCCAAATATTCTGCTTTCCTTATGGTTTGTTTAGAATTATATAACTCTCTTGAGTTCATTTTGGTAAATTAGATTTTTCTAGAAAATTATCCATTTTATTTCGGCTTTTAAATTTACTTCTACAGAGTTGTGTAAAGTGGTATTTTATAATAAAAAAAAGAATCTTCTGTATCTATGATTATTTCCATCTTTTTTTTAAAAAAGTGTTTATTGATTTTGAGAGAAAGAGCATGATCAGGGGAGGGGCAGAGAGAGGGAGAGAGAATCCCAAGCAGGCTCCACACTCTCAGTGCAGAGCCTGACATGGGGTTCGAATCCACGAACCAAGAGATCATGACCTGAGCTGAAACCAAGAGCTGGATGTTTAACTGATGAAGCCACCCAGGCATGTTGATGGTTATTTCTTTCTTGCTTGTGTGTGTGTATATATATATATATATATATATATATATATATATATATTAAATGTTTCTTGTTTCTTGATTAGATTAACTAGTGGTTTGTAAGACTCACCTTACGCAAGTGTGTATATGTGTGTGTGTGTGTGTATTTAATAGTTACACAATTATGAGAATGTTAAAGGGATGGGATCGTCTTGGAATCATTCTTGCAGTATCTTCCTTTCTGTCCCCCTTATTCTGTTCAATCTCTTCACCCAGATGGTCAAATGAATGTCATGCGTATTGGCAAGGTGAGAAGCATAATAGTAGAAATGAAGTAAGCAGAGGGATCTTTGGCGATAAATTCCAGGGAGAGTTAAAAATAGTTAATATATCAGATTATTCACAGAGGTCTAAATGCATATTTGCTCAGGATCCTTTTTAGTGATGATTAGTGTCTCAATTGTTAATTCAAACACTGTCATAAAACCATAATATATTTAGTAATATGAAGCATTACAACAAAATTTAGATCTGAAAATTTTTCAAATATTCTAGTCAGTACACCCATAATTCATGTAAAACTTGTCTTGGACTAAACGTTTTTCAAGGAGGCTAGCTACAGAGGTGTGAAATGCCTTTCAAAATCACAAGCACGTACTTTACACAAATCTATGCAAACTATAGCATTTTAGAAAAAAGTTGTCTTTCTTGGGGGCGTGTTTTTTTCAGACACTCAGAATATATATTTAATATTAATTTGGAAAACTTTGATAATCTAAAAACTTAACATTGTTTTTTGAAATGTTTCTATGATCATCTTTAAAACTTTATATTAATTATGGTTTTAAAAAATTAAAACCTGAGCATTAATTAGACTTATTTTCCAAGATGGTCTGTTGTATAGTTGATAAAAGCTATTTCTGTCATGATAATAATATGTTATTATTAATTCTATGACAACTCTATTACCCTATGACACTGAACTATGACCCTGGAGTCCCCATTGCAATAACATAAAAATATATTTCAATCTCCATCTATTCAACACTTAATGTATATTTCTTGGGGTGCCCGATTGGCTCAGTTAGGGAAGCACGTGACTCTTGATCTCAGGGTTGTAGATTCAAGCCCCAAATTGGGCGTAGAGATTACATAAAAATAAAATCTTAAGGGGCGCCTGGGTGGCGCAGTCGGTTAAGCGTCCGACTTCAGCCAGGTCACGATCTCGCGGTCCGTGAGTTCGAGCCCCGCGTCAGGCTCTGGGCTGATGGCTCGGAGCCTGGAGCCTGTTTCCGATTCTGTGTCTCCCTCTCTCTCTGCCCCTCCCCCGTTCGTGCTCTGTCTCTCTCTGTCCCAAAAATAAATAAAAAACGTTGGGAAAAAAAATTAAAAAAAAAATAAATAAAATCTTAAAAATAAATATATTTTCTATTTATCAATGATGCAAATATTCTTGTAGATGAGAATGTTGACATGGGACAAAGTACCATGTAACAAAATGTCAATTTATTTTATCTAGTCTTTTCCCATCACACGGGCAGATTCTCTGAACAAGCTCTTTTGGTGTGTAGGGTTTGCGAGATACACTGGCCATGACCCTTCATGCTTCTTTCATTGGAAAGCATTTTATCCCCCTTTTCCTAGTTATTTACTTCTGTTCTTCATAGGTCAACCCAAATTTCTTCAAAGAAGCTTTCCTTCATCTCTCAAAATTTGACAGGGTGTATCTATCTATCTATCTATCTATCATCTATCATCTACCTACCTGGATAATTTCCTCCCTCTCTTTCTCTCTTATTGTCTTCTTTGTAGCATGTATGATACTGTACTAGAAATATTAATTTTATAATATTTGTTTAATATCCATGTCCCCTGATAAAATGTAAACTTCATGAGGACAGGAATGCTATCTGGATAGTTCACCATGTATCCTCAACACCTGGGAGAGTAAAGGCAGAGAAGGTAAGCACATTACACATACATGAATGGACATGTAAATGAATAGGTGGATGGAGGAGCACAAACATTACCAACCAACTACCAACATTTCTCTCCGAGTGGTCATCTCTCATTTTATGGGATGGGATGGCCTCACATTCCACTGCTACTTCATTCTCGGGAGTCAGGCAGGAGTCTGGTTTGTGTGAGATTTTTTTAACATATTCATATTCACTAAAGTTGATAACCAGTCAAATCCCAAATAATTTGACTTTGTGATCAGGATCTCCTGGTGATTTGATGTCTCACAACACAGCTTTGATTTTGGTGAAGGAAACCACTCACTCTCCCACGTCACCTTTATTTTCAGCTGAAGTAGAAGTACTTTTGGCCAAACCGATTCTGGGTTAAATTCAAGTGTTATCAGCCCACAGAGCCATCAGCCAGTTCTTTTTTGGGAGATTCTATACACAGGCAAATTAATTTTTAGATAGTCTTATAACTCAATCATTCCTTTCTCTCTTCTTTCAATCTATTTTTTAAAAATTTGGTTGGATTGGAAGCCCCATTCTAGGTTTTAAGCTTTTCTATAGAAGATATTTACAAAGGCAGTTTTTCAAAAATTATTGAAATTATAATTATTATATAAATATAATATATTTAATAAATGTTATTCTTTACCATCATAACTGTCACAACATATAATAGTTACGTTTTAGTCCATGTTTTCACACAACAAGCCGCTTCTGTTTTTCTGGATATCAGCTTTTTGATTGTCACATTTCTGTCTCCTTCCTGGGTTCCACTCTCCCTGTCTCATAGTCTGATCTTTTCCACAGTATGGAGACCGATATAACTTACTCCTTACCTGACAGATTCATTGTCTAGAATAAAAATTTCAGAATATCTGGATAGGACCATATATGAAAGTATTATTTGAAACTTGATGCAAGGGCTGATTCCTGAAACAGGCCAGTTCAGATTTATGCTTGTGAGACACATCTAAAGGGAAAAAAAAAGAGTCATAGAATACCCGTGCAAAATTAAAACAGAAAAAAAAACCTTGGATCATTAGACTCTTTGATTGACAACTGAGTGGGAGGGGGATTCATTTCCCAGAATCAGTGTGAATACCATTAAAAGTGTATCTTGAAATTGCTCGAACATTTTATCAGAAATGTTAATTTCTTCCAAGAAGAAGGTTATGAATTACTCTTCACGCAAAAGGGAACAACAGATTCGGGACATCATTTCTTCTTCACATTTTCTTCTATAGACACCCCAAATACCATATTTTAAAATTTAATTAATCATTTTCTCCCATCCACCAAGTCATATCTGTACCTCCTCCTGTGTTTCCATTAAAGATTGCAGCCCACGGTTCACCTGGACGTACATGATAGAAATCTTGGAATCATTCTAGGCAATTTTTTGTCCCTTTATCCTTGACATCCACATAATACTCATGCCTGTCATTTCTCCTGTTAATTTTGTTTAATGAATTTTGCTTCACTCAATTCTATTTCCACTCTCCTCAAGCTCTCCTCACCTGTTTGCCGGTTGAGTGTGGCAGCCTTGTATGTGGTCGGCAGTAACTCCCACATACCTCTCCTCCAAGCTCTGGCCAGAGCAACCTTGCACAAATTAAATCTGACCCCCCATGCCCCTGCTTGTAATCATTCAGAGGTGTCTCCATAATCCACATAATGAAGGCCAAGTTCCTTAAAAGGCTTCAGAAAATTCATGAAATCCTACCTACCTGTACTGTATCCTGCTTTTTTTAGTTTCGTGTTTTGTGGTCTCTACTAATGTAGTAGCTTCTACAGCTACTTAACAAGTGGCCAGAGTTGGTCACTTAAAACAACAGAGACTGACTTTCCATGGGTCTGGAATCTGGGTCTTCTGCTCAACTTATCAAAAGATTGAAATCAAGGTATTGGTTGGGCTATGCATTTTTTCTGCCAGTTAGTGTCCTCTTTCAAGCTCACTGGGTTGTTGGCAGTATTCAGGTTCTTGCAGTGGTAGGACTGAGGTCTCCATTCTCTTGCTGGCTCTTGGCCAGAAACTGCTCTGAGCTCTTTCAGGCTCCTCTAAGTTCCCTTCCCTGTGACCTCCTCCACAGGCCTTCTCATACTTCAATCTCTCTTTCTTCAGGAAGGCCCCAGATCCTGCCAAGGGCTTTTTGGTTAGGTCAGGTATGCCCAGATGAAATCAAAGTCAATTGATTAATAACCTAATCATAGCAGTGACATCTCATAAAGATTTGAATTTCTTTCTGGAGCCAAGATAATAAAGTGGAAATCTTAGACAGTCTGACTTAGAATTCTGCCCTATCACAAGACCCAACAAGTGTGGATTTGCTGCAAATATTCATATTCCTGCTCATGCTATTTCTTCTGATGAAACATTCCTTCCTAACTTTTGCTCCTGGTTGATTTGTATTCATCATTTGAGATTTTACTTAGCCATAATATTTTACAGAATAACTGCTTTCCCTGAATTCCCAGGATTAGCTAAGTTTTCTTCTGATTTGCTTTTATAGTATACTATGCGTGCATGTCTCCTAGCATGAGTCTTATTAACTTAAGACTGTTTATTAGTTTGCTTCCCAAGGGTAGATTATTAGTCAGCTGATCCCACCATAACAAAATACCATAGACAGTAGCTTGAACAATAGACATTTATATTTTCAATATTCTGGAAACTGGAAGTTCAAAGTCAAGATGCCAACATGGTCAATTTCTAATGAGATCTCTCTTCCTGGCTGGTAGGTTGCCTCCATCTTGCTGTGTTTTCACACGACCTTTTATATGTGATCAAAGGGAGAGAGAAAGAGAAAGAGAGAGAGAGAGAGAGGGAGGGAGAGAGGGAGAAAGAGAGCTCTCTGATGCCTCATCTTACAAGGGCACTAATCCCATCATAAGGGAACCAATCCTCTGATCTCTTCTAACCCTAATTACTTTTATAAAGGACCTGTATCCAAATGCAGTCACATGAGATGTTAGGGCTTCAATATATGAATTTGGGGGGGATATATTCACTCCACAACAGGAGTTGACTTCTTCCTCCTTGGTGACTTCTTCCTCTTTGTAATACAAGTGTCTAGTACCCTTTCAATAATACTTTTAACTGAACTAGTCTTGTGGGGTCAAACTCATCATATTTGATGTCTTTTGTTTTGACCTCTGTTATTCAATTAGTAACTATTTTCTATGCTGTAATATTACTTTATACCCTTCTAAATAATTTAATTCTTCAACTTTAACTTTGACAATACCACTTCATTAACGAATTAGTACACAAAGTAAGCTCAATATTCCTTAACCTGCTCTGGTTCCAGAGGTCTGGAGAGGTACAGAAATACTGGGATAAATATCTTTCTTTTAATTACAACATTGTAGCCTAAATCCCAAATAGAGAGACATGAAGATTCCATGGTAGGGGATTAGTCATGCTAATTATATATTAGCAACAGTAAATAATGTATTCATTAAATGATATTGTAGAAAATAATAGCATCAGATAATAATTATGCTGGGATGTTAAGTAAAAAAATTGATTTGAAGAGACAATTTATTTTTATTATATTATTTGTTTTCTTATCTAATTCACTGACCCCTTCACATATACTGTATGACCCTTGAGGAAAAGGGCTGTGCATTATTCATCATTATGTCCCTGGAACCCAACAAGATTGTTTAAAGACAGTAAACACTGAAAAATGTTTATTGCTTTGAGTGGATTGGCTTAAGTGAAGCAGGAGAGACATAAAATGTGAAAATATTTTTACTACAAAGATACACATACCATATATTATTGTGTAATGTTAAATGTCAAATATGTTACATACATTTTGAAATAAAATTAAAGCTATCAATGTAATTGTAAAAATAAATTCACCTTTGGAAATGGAGGGAATTTAACTATTCCCTGTGTTTCGTCTAAGTACAGGAACTTTTCTCATTTTTGAAATGTTCTTTATTTATTTTGAGAGAGAGAGATTGGGGAGGGGCAGAGAGAGGAAGAGAGAGAATCCCAAGCAAGCTCCACAGTCAGCATGGGGCCCAACTTGAGGCTTGATCTCAACCATGAGATCATGACCTGAGCCAAAATCGAGTCAGACACTTAACATTGAGCCACCTAGGCACCCTGACACTTTTTGCATTTTAAAATATTTCTTTACCTGATGTGGTTATATAATATTATTCCAGTTTTATTAAATGGGCTAAATGTATTGCTTTTTTTAGAATTATTTGGATGCTTTCCTTACTCATGGTTTATACAGATCCTCTAAAACCCAAAGGTATTCTGATACACCTCTAAGTATATCTGCAGGTGAACAATCCTTTAAAAGCCTACAGTTCTAACGGTCAGAAGTAGCTAAAGAAACAGTTCAGTTAGTCAGGATGAACCATTACAGTACTGAAATTGTCAATCATTGAGTTGTGTATTATATTGTCTGTATGTTTTTCCTTTTTCCTAACTAAAGAAGCTAGTTATTTTCTTGCTGTGGACCCCCTGGATTTATTTAAACCACTATCTTCTGACAAGAAGAATAATTTCTTAAATTATCTCAGCAGGGCCTCCATGAAGAACAAAAATAATAAGTGATTGTATGTGACTTATATTTTCCCCAAAGTTCATTGTGTGTGTGTGTGTTCATGTTTGTATTTACTAAACAATAGTAATTTTATAAGCTAAACAAATAAGGCATAGCATCTTGCTTCATTTTGAGATCAAAATAAAACTATGAAGCATAAATATTCATTTGTCTATTTAAAAGTATTTGTTGAATATTTACTATTCACTATCATGTTAGAAAGTAACTTTGTTTTTTCATGTATTTTTTAAATGTTTATTTTTATTTTGAGAGAGAAAGAGCAGGGTAGGGGCAGAGAGACAGAAGCCCAAGCAGGCTCCACAGTGTCAGTGCAAAGCCCAACACGGGGCTTGATCTCACAGACTCTGAGATCATAATCTGAGCCAAAATCAAAAGTCTGATGTTTAACCAACTGAACCATCCAGGCGCCCCTAGAAAGTAAGTTTAAAATAGTGAGTAAGAAAAGGATGCCTGGGTGTCTCACTTGGTTGAACCATGGACTCTTGATTTTGGCTCAGGTCATGATCTCATAGTTCCTGACTTTGAGCCCAGTGTTGGGCTCTGCACTGACAGTGTGGAGCCTGCTTGGGATTCTCTTTTTCTCTCTCTGCCCCTTGTCTGTTCATGCTCTTTATCTTTCTTTCTTTCTCAAAATAAATAAATAAACTTAAAAAAATAGTGAGTAAGAAAGACATATACTCTCTTCTCCAAAGCTTATTCTTTTTCGGTTTATGTGCACTTATTTGGGGGTCAGTGGTGAGAACAGGTAAATTCTACTCTCTTAGCAAATTTTAGTGAGGCAATACAATGTTACCAACTATAATTACCATGTTACCCATTAGATCTTCCAACCTTATTCATCCTATAACTTAAAGTTTGTATCCTTTGACCAAAATCTGCAATTACTCCTACTCTTTGTTTATGAGTTTTACCTTTTTGTTTCTTTCAAAGTTTGTTCTTAGTTTACCTATATTCTACCTCTACTAATTCCTTCCGGCTATCTTAGAGAAGAATGTTTTTGCTCCTCCCCACGACAAACTCTTCTGTCCATTTTGATCTTATTTGGTAAACTTTCCCTATCATATTTTTACTGTATGATAATTTCAATGTGGTTTTCATTAGTTCCTATTTTTAACCCTACAATGATTACACTGTATTACACTCCATTAAAGCAAGTTGTCTGCTTTGGTTCTCTCTTCAAGTGGAAGAGTGCTCAGCATTTAGTGGTTGTTATTAAGTATTTGGTAAATGTTGAATAAGTAAACATAACTGTTGATTACCTTTAAAAAATTAGCAACAAGGGCGCCTGGGTGGCGCAGTCAGTTAAGCGTCCGACTTCAGCCAGGTCACGCTCTCGCGGTCTGTGAGTTCGAGCCCCGCGTCAGGCTCTGGGCTGATGGCTCGGAGCCTGGAGCCTGTTTCCAATTCTGTGTGTCTCCCTCTCTCTCTGCCCCTTCCCCGTTCATGCTCTGTCTCTCTCTGTCCCAAAAATAAATAAAAAACGTTGAGAAAAAAGTTAAAAAAAATTTAAAAAATTAGCAACAGATGTCTTTCTTGGATGCTGACCGTTCTTCACCATCAGATTTACTGAAAGAGAAGAAAGAGTTCTTTATTCTTCCTGCCTTTCCACTCACTCAACTCACTGCAGACTTGTTTTTGCTTTTATCTCTCTCATGATATGGCCTTCATTAAGGTTAAAGTTGATTTAATTTTTTTACATGTTTTAATGTTTATTTCTGAGACAGAGCATGAGCAGGGGAGGAGTAGAGGGAGAGGGAGACAGAGAGTCCGAAGCAGTCTCCAGGCTCTGAGCTGTCAGCACAGAGCCCGACGCAGGGCTTGAGCTCACAAGTCGTGAGATGAGCCGAAGTCTATGCTCAACCAACTGAGCCACCCAAGTGCCCCAAAGTTGACTTAATTTCTTAATGCAACATGTCATTTTGGCTTTTGACATATTTAAATGATCTTCTGCACTGTTAATAATCTTGATCACTCCTTCTTCACGAAACTATCCATTGCTTTGTCTTCTTTCACAGCACATTTTATTGAATATATTACTTGCTACCTGATTAGGACCTCTCCTTTTCATTTCCTTTCTTATCTTCCTTTCCTTTGAATATTGGTCACTGAACATTTTAAAGGTTGTGTCTTCGGATTCACCTCTCTTAATTTCCAAAGAATTCTTTGCCTTATTCCCTCATATGACTGATATTGTTGCTTAACATAACTTATGTTTCCAAAACCCTCCTCTTTCCCAAATTCTAGCCTTTTATTTCTTTTTTTTTTTTTTATTTTTTTTTTTATTTTTTATTTTTGGGACAGAGAGAGACAGAGCATGAACGGGGGAGGGGCAGAGAGAGAGGGAGACACAGAATCGGAAACAGGCTCCAGGCTCCGAGCCATCAGCCCAGAGCCCGACGCGGGGCTCGAACTCACGGACCGTGAGATCGTGACCTGGCTGAAGTCGGACGCTTAACCGACTGCGCCACCCAGGCGCCCCTAGCCTTTTATTTCTAACTATCAGACAGCACTGAATGCAACCCAAGGCATATCAAACTGAATATTCAAATTAGGACTCATCTTATTTACCTTTTTCTTGATTTGATCTATTAAGGGCTTATCTGCTCTACCTTACAAACCAGAAATGGGAATCCATTGTTGACATCCCCTTCTGTCACAAATTTTACATTTAGTTAGGGTCAAAAGGCACCTATGCAAGTAGTAGAAAATGTCACCTAATACTCAGGACTCTTGGCTTTCATTTTGTAGAATATTATCACAGTTTTGTTAATGCTTTTATTAAAACTAAATATTTTACTACCACATGTCATAAAATAACAAATGTAAAAATTCTACAGTGTCTAGTTTGTGAATGGCAACCTTGACATGCAGCATCCTTGTACAGATCTCCAGAGTCCTGTTGACTCTATCTGTGAGCATTTTGCAAATCTGGTCTTACCTTTTCCTAGTTCACATATCCATTCTGTTTTGCAGGTATATGAGGTATATTAGTATGTACCTCAACATCTCACTGGTTTTGCAACTATGTAAGAGTTATTTCATTAATTACCCCTTGGATAATGTTATCTCTTGACCTCAAAATCTTTGATGGCTTATTTAAACCCAGCCTCCCAAAGGCTGGCCTCAGTGTCTTTAGATAGCCCTCTCCCTCCTCCCTTCACCATGGCATCCATGCTTTGGTCAAATGTAGTTGCTCATTATTCTCTGAACAAGGTTTTTCCCTTATACTTTGAAAGATTTTCACACATTTTCCTTCCTTAAAATATTCTTCATCTCTTCCCACCTACTGAAAAATTTCATTTCAAGTATTGGGTGGCACTTCCCTGACAGCACTACCAGAGTTAGTTATGCTATTCTTTATGCTTCTTTAATATTGTGTAGATATATAACATTTGCCACATTAAATTATAATGATTTGTTTACTTCCCTGTCTCTTTTTCTAGATTGCAAGTTCCCTGACTAAACCACAGATTATTTTTCTTTATAACTGCAGTGCTTGACACACTGTCTGGTTGTTTTTGAAAACATGAAAAACACAGCTGGGAATAGACAAACCCAAGTCACATGTTTCCCACCAAGGCAATGATGGAACCTGGAAAAAAAAATTAGTCTCATCGCCTTTTGACACTTCCTCATTGAAGATTATCGTATGGGTAACAGTCTTGTTACATGCAAAAATAAGAGTCTTTGAGAAATTCATATTTTTAAAAGGCAGTTTGCATAATCCAGAAGCAATGAAAGGATCCATATGTAACTCATTTTCAAATTTTAAAGTTCAGTGTTAGATATGCTTTACAAAATCTACTCATGATATCCCTGAGTCTTGTTTTGTTTTGACTTTGTCTAAATGTGGTTTCTGAGGCAAATCTTCCTCCCTTCTATGATGGGGGTACAGTGACCATACATCACCCTTTGTTCCGATGGTCCTGTTTTATGCCTGTTTTACTAGTAGAAATTATTAATAGAATTCCTATTCAATATCAGAAGTATTCTGGTTTGGGCAATAATTATAAAGTTGCCCTGATTACAAGAACTTTTATTGGTTTAATTAGAATGCCACACAGAACTTTGAAGGACAACACTAAGGCTTGAAAAAGTATTACTGATTATTTCACATTTGTTAAAAGAACAGAGTATCGTTGAAAAGAGTTTGAATAGTAAGATCAAGCGTATTTTTTTATTTAGTTTCCCCTTACATTGTGGAAAGAATCAACAACTTGACAACCTTATTACCACCGTTTTTTTTAATTTAATGCTTTATGGCTTGAAGTTTCCTATCTTTTTGATAAAAGCCTTATTAATATCTTAACTCAAGGAAATTTGCATGTCATCCACACAATGTCAGGGAGTGTGAAGACTTCAGTCAACACCATAGTCAGAAGGATCATGGTCCTTTACAAGATTACCCTCACTTCTGATACCAGTTACAAGTCCAGAGGTTCCAAAGTCTACTGTCAAGTTTGATTCAGTTAAAGATCCCAAGAAAATCACTGAAAACTCTATTCACTTTATGTTTACTTACAGAGAAAAATACAGATTAAAATCAGTCAAAGGCAGAACTGCATAGGGTAGAATCAGAGGAACTATACCACCTGTGGAGCTTCCATCGTCTTCTCCCTGTGGAATTGGGTCATGCTGTTTCCTAGCTTCCGTGTGCGACAATATGCACACAATTCAGGGAATTGCCAAACTCACAGGAGCACTGATGTTCAGAGATTTTACTGGTGCCCCATTATGTAGACATGATTGACTGCTCATGTGGTGGTTCCCAGCCTCCGTGTGTACTGATACCTTGTGACCCAAAGCCTTGACACTAAACCACATCGTTAGTGTTTTTTGATGTGGCCACTCCTCACTCTAAGTCACCTTGTTAATGTCTGGCTAGTACAGGCAGACAACGATCACCTCTCAGGAGCCAAGGGCAAAGGCTAGAATTCTTTTTGGTCAAGGTTAAATTCTTTACTAAACATCAAGTTTTTTTGCATTCTGATATTCTTAAAAGATACTACATTGAGTACAGATACCTCAAGGCTGTAAATTCAGTGTCTAAGTGTGGAAATGGTAAACTAAAAAGACTCAAAAATCTCTATTTAAGCATAGAAGGTTAAAATGAAATGTTAGTGAAATGATACTGCAATCAAAGTACTTGTGGAAATTATGTTAAAAATACCAATTAATTAAAAATAAAACCTTTATAACCGTAATCATCAGTCAAATTAAAATCTAGGTAAAGTAGTTGACTCAATGAGGTCAGTTTCAAAATATCTTTAAAAAGATTCACAGGATTCTTTTTTGCAGCCAATTGTGCTGCAAATTGATAGTTATTTTAATTATCAGAACTAACCATATGGATATAGAATAGAAGCTTGGGCATTAAAATAAATTATGATTTGGTGGCCAAAAAAAAAGGGAGGGAGAAGGAATTGAGGGAGTCTTTTTTTAATGTTTAGTTTTGAGAGACAGAGAGAGACAGAACGAATGAGCAGGAGAGGGGCAGAAAGAGGGGGAGACAGGAGATCTGAAGCACGTCATGTGCTGAGATCAGAGAGCCCAATGTGGGGCTCCAACTCACAAATCTTGAGATCATGACCTGAGCTAAAGTTAGATGCTTAACCAACTGAACCACCCAGACATCCTGAGGGAGAGTTTTTATCAACACTATTAGAAGAAGTAGTGCTGATGATTCCCAAAGCCCCTCCCATTGCTCCATGAAAACATTTCTCACTCTGTCATTCTCCATAAGTAACTACTAACCTAGTTATGTAACCTGTCATCCTTCCCTTTCTAATGCTCTGAGCACATCTTGCTTAGTGCAGGTCCTGGAGTAAACTGCATGTTTATTAAATGAGGGAACAAATGAATGAGTGATTACTTTCCATTCGAATGGGAGAACTGGATTATTTGGTGTGTTGACTCACCACAGGTGTTTATGTACTAATACCCTAACCCTGACAATGTCACCGTACATGCCAAGAGTGACATTATAGATGTGATCAAGTTAAGGACCTTATGATGGAGAGATTTTCTTGGATTATCTGCATAGGCCCCATCTAATTGCATGAGAAAGGTAGGCCAGTGAGAATCGGAGGACAAGATGTGACCATAGTATTAGAGGTAAGAGAGGAAGAGAGATTTTCAGATGTTACACTCCTGGCTTTGAAGATGGAGGAAAAGGCCATGAGCCAAGGGATGCAGTCAGCCTCTGAAGGCTGGAGATGGCAAGGAATTTAAAAGATTGTCCACAATGAACTCCAGAAGGAATGCAGCCATGCTGACCCATTTCAGACTTTTGACCTTGAGAACTCTGAGAGGATACATTTGTATTATTTTAAGCCTAAATTTCTGGTAATCTGTTACAACGGCAATAGGAAATTAATATACTTGGTATCTGCTGCTGTTCATCTACATTTTTAATGACTACCCACAGAGCCTGAAAGGAAGACCTGTTATTTGAAAAGTCTGATAAGCCCTGAGCTTTTAATCAGGCTGTAGGCAGCAAAAGACAATATTAGATTTTCTATTTTTGTTAAAGGTAGATTACAAAAGACAATGAGAAGGCATTCACCATTCATTCATGTAAAGAATACTTACACGATGCCTCTCAAGTTTCAGGGACTCTGATTAAACCAAAAGATAAAATTGAACATAATAATCATGGTGTGTGTCCCTCACAGAGTACACATAATTTCAGTTAAAATTCCAAATGGTTTAGAGAAAAGAGTGGAACAAATTTTTGTTTATGGAAATCAAAGCTTTAATGGGGATCATTCTTGCTGGCTAATGTGTCAAATGACTATTACCTACGAAACAGATATTGAACAAGTGAACACAGAAGTAAATATAATATATACTACCTTTATATTTTGAAGCAACACACCTAGGTAGATAGGTGGAAAGAGAGAGACAGACAGACAGACAGACTTGATTATGACTGGGGACGTGGCTTAGAATGGCAGGACATTCCCTCTATGATTTGAAAATGATTCAAGGGAATCCTATAAAGATTGTAGGAAAAAGCATCCCAGGCAGCAGGAGCAGATACGAAAATTCTGGATTGTGGGAACAACTTGATGGCCATGAATTTCACAAAGAATAACTGTGTGGCTTAGTGTTCCAATATGGAAATTTCTTCCTGTTATTTCTTAAGAAATTGATATGTTTTTCTGATTCTTGATCCTGAGAACAATAAGCTGGGAAATCAGAAAAATAAGACAAACTTCTATGCATGGACAGGAAATGCCCAAGTACATAGAGGAAGGTTAAAGGCAACCGTTTGGGGAACCAGGACAGTTACAAGCAGAAAAGAAGTGGTCACAATCCATTGTGTGTCAGTCTTGGTTGTAGGTGTTGCCACAATATACTGTGTGTTTTGGGTTTGTATACAGCTAAAGGTGAGTTGTTCTCACAAATAAAATATGTGTTTAGAAGTTTATGTACACACTATATACAAATCCTTTGAGCGTGCCAAGAAATGTCAAGTGTCTGGAGCAAAATAAATCCTTAATTTGGCAATTTTGCAAGTGATTCTGTGCATGGCTTTTGACCTTACTAGGAGATCT
Organism: Neofelis nebulosa; assembly: GCF_028018385.1. NCBI lineage: Eukaryota > Metazoa > Chordata > Mammalia > Carnivora > Felidae > Neofelis > Neofelis nebulosa. The sequence continues at coordinate 56,913,510 of NC_080796.1, forward strand.
GAATGTTATGTTATTCAAATGCTGCTGGGTACTATTCACTGGTGCTCTCCACTCTGAATATTTACTATAGGCTACAGTCCTTGGAAATATTAAACTTAATATTTTCTTTTTATTCAGTAAATATTTTACATTTCCATAATAATGACTGGAGAATATAAAGACTATTAGATAATTATTTATGATTTCAGGGATGCCTGAACATGGTGGGAATTCTAATTGCATGTTCACAAAATCTGAAGAAACTAGAAAGACTAGGGTAAATAGTAAGTAGCTGAATTAGATGAGGCAGAACTAAACATAGAACAGAATACATAGGGTCTTGAATATCATATTAGAGCTTTAAAAATTACTATTATCTTAAATTAAATGGGAAAAACTGCCAAATTTTAAGCAGAGGAGTAACATGATCAAGTTTAGTTTCCCTAAATGATCTCTGGCTTCTGTATACAAACAGATGAAGGGGGTACATAAGTGGAAGAGGACCCTTAGAAGACCACTCAGAATGGGAAGTGGCTTTGACCTAGGAAGATGGTTGCAGTGGAAACAGAAATGGGCTTATTTGAGATATATTTTAGAGGTAGAACAAAAAAAATATTTGGTGGAATATTAGAAATGTGTGAGGGGTAGCAGGATATCCAACAAAGGATATATGAGCTTAGGAACAGAAGAAGGGATAAACTATGGAAAATTAATTTTTAAAGCCTTATCCAAACAGCTCATCTTAGTATTTAATTTTCTTAGTTCAAAGACTATATCTGTATGTACATTCGTTTAGTGTGTTTTATAAAAGGTCTTTTAAGAGTCAGGGCCTCTGTTAGATGCTTAGAATTTCAACATAAAAGATGTCATTCTTGCCTTGAAATGGGATTTTCAACTTCCTCACCATGACATTTTGGGCTGAATAATTATTTTGCGTAGGGACTGTCTTGTGCATTGTAGGATATTAGCGGTGCCCTTGGACTCTCTACCCATAAAGCCAGTACCACTACACTTCCAGGTGTAATAATCAAACATTACCTATTGCTAAATGTCTTCTGGGGGCAAAATCATCCTCAGTGGAGAATCACACCTTTAAGAGCACATTAGGGGGAACAAATAAATAGAAAACTGTAACTTACAAAGTTTACTATGAAAGAGCAATAGTGCAGCTTAGCCAAAGTGGGAGCAGGGGGTCACAGAGCACCTGGGCTTCTGGTGAGAGGAGTAGACCTGTGGATAGACACATAAGTCATATAGAGAAAGACAGATACCATATGTTTTCACTCTTATGTGGATCCTGAGAAACTTAACAGAAGACCATGGTGGAGGGGAAGAAAAAAAGGTTAGGGAGGGAGGGAGCCAAACCATAAGAGACTCTTAAAAACTGAGAACAAACTGAGGGTTGATGGGGGGTGGGAGGGAGGGGAAAGTGGGTGATGGGCATTGAGGAGGGCACCTGTTGGGATGAGCACTGGGTGTTGTATGGAAACCAATTTGACAATAAATTTCATAGTAAAAAAAAGACTGATCAATAGGTCATGACCAAGTCTGTAAGTGACTTGCCTGTTAAGAGATTTGGATTTGTTGTGAAGGCAGTGAGGAGCCATTGAAGGATTCCAAGAGAGGGAATAATATGGTCAGATTTATGTTTTAAAAAACACAACTGAGGCACCTGAGTGGCTCAGTACGTCCAGGGTCTGACTCTTGATTTCGGTTCAGATGATTATCTCTGGTTTCATGAGTTTGAGCCCCACATGGACTCTGCGCTGACAGCACGGAGCCTGCTTGAGATCCTCCCTCTTTCTCACTTGCAAGATTATTTAGAGGATGTTCAAATGAAGACACTTGACCTCATTGAACTAAGGTAGCTACAGGTGAGATGAATAAATAGGGACGCACTTCAGAGACAGTCCTATGGGTTGTAATACAGAGGATGTCGTGACAAATTAGACATGGCGGGACATGGAAGAAGGATGAGAACATGTTGAGGTTTCTGGATAGGGTGATTGGTTATGTGCAACACACTTTCTTTTTTAAAGAGAAAGAAATGTAATGATGGGCAGCAATGCACCTACGTGTAAGTACATAGCATCAAATAAGAACAAAAAAAACACTTGCGATAACCAATTTCATTTGAATTATTTTTGTAGTATTCATGTTTCAGTTACAGCTGCTGACAATAAGAGTTTAATTTTGATAAGTCACCATGATCATTTTACGTACCAGCTACAGTCAAATTTTAATCAAATGAAATTGTATGATTTAATGTGAAGTGATGTTGCCGACACACTTCCAGTATCATCTCACTTTCAAAATCCATTGTCTTACTAAGCCACTAATCAGCGTGGCATGCATGATGAATTTTTGGCTTATAATATTATTACGGGCCACATTTTACATCATGCTGAAGAATACTAAATAATGGTAACCTTTTGACTCTTCATTTTGTGCATTTTGTATTACTAATTATTGGCAGTTTTATTCTTACGTCGTTGTACTTCTTTCCTAGCCTGATAAGCCATGTATCTTGTTATTTAAAAAGCCCAGCAATGTGTAAAATGTCAAATAGATTTAAAACGAAACCTGTGCTCTGTTGAGAGCCTGCATATATCATTTTAGTTAAAATGTTTGACAAATGAAGATTTTTATTTCGGTTTACTTTTTCATGGACAGCCAAGAAAATGCCTATTTCCTGAGTAACAGCCACACATATTGTCTGCTCTGTAGTTTGGATGTCCTAGAAAATGCTCTGAACATAGAGTTCTAGCTTTTCTAGTTTTCACTTTGTTTTGTTTTTTAAAGCAACCTGTTCTTTTTTTTTTTAAGTTTATTTATTTTTTGATACCAACAGAGACAGTGTGAGCAGGGAGGAGCAGAGAGAGAGAGAGAGAGAGAGAATCACAAGCAGGCTCTGCGCTGTCAGCAAAAAAGCCTGATGCAGGGCTCAAACCTCACTCACAAAATCGTGAGGTCATGACCTGAGCCCAAATCAAGAGTCCAACGCTTAACTGACTGAGCCACCCATGCACCCCTAACTTGTAGTTTTAAATTGAAAAAGACAGAGAGAAAGTGAGAAGGGAGAAAGAAAAGGAGATTAGCATATTTGTCACAGCGCGATTGCCCTTCAGAGAAAATTGTAATATTTATATCTTAGCATGAACGTCATAAAAGAATCGGTTTTATTGGGGTCCTAGAAGGTGGTGTAGAAATGCTTCAGAATAAAGCATGATAGAATGGTGTGTTAAATAGGACAAAGAATATAAATTAGATTAAGAAGCATTGAGATCCCAGAGTGCCTGGGTGGCTAGTAGGTTGGGTGCCAACTTTGTCTCAGGTCAGGATTTCACTGTTCCTGGGTTCCAGCTTAGCTCAGAACCTGGAGCCTGCTTCAGATTCTGTGTCTCCCTCTCTCTCTCTGCACCTCCTCTGCTCGCACTCGCTCTCTCTCTCTGTCAAAAATAAATAAACATTAAAAAAAAGAAGTATCGAGATCTTGCAAAAAAAAGATATTTTGGAATTAAAAAGAAATTCTGTACCACCTTTCTTGCACTAGTAGAAAGACAGGTATAATGGGTTTTTGCTTTTTGTTTTTAGTGGGTTTTGTTTTTGTTTTTGTTTTGTTTTAGTAAAAGCTTCAGTCTCTATATTTTTTAAATCATTGAGTTTAGCCTTTTTTTTTTCTTGAGAGAGGGAGAGAGAGAGAGAGAGAGAGAGAGAGAGAGCACATAGGTGAGGTAGGGGGCAGGCTCCATGCACAGCATGGAGCCCAATGTGGGGCTCAATTTGACCACCATGAGATCATGACCTGAGCCAAAATCAAAATCAGGTTGAGACACCCAGGTGCCCTACGTTTAGCCATTCTTATATCTAACATGTAGATCAATCATTGTTTTCTCAGCAGGGACATTGTGGATATTTTAACAGAAAACACCACCTTATGTGATACTATTCCTTTCATGGCAGAATATTTAGCAACAACTGACTTCTAGTATTCACTCTTCCACTTTTGACATCCTCCCTGCACATAAAAACAAGAATGAAATAAATTATAAATTCTTAAGTTTCTCCCAATGGAATAGGATCACCCAAACATATTATAGTTCCTGAATCCTGAGAATGGTGTTAGACTATATTTTTGAAGGTCTAAATCAAATTTTCTTTAGCCAAATGATGCATGAGCCATATTATAAGTGTTCTAACCATCCAAACTTTTGTGTTTTCCATAGGGGATACATTTTATTCTATAATTTTTTTCACTTTTTCAATTATCAGTCTGATAAATTACCCCTGAAACTTGGAACAAAGTGCAATGATTTTTATTATTGATCATATTCCATTGGATGATTACTGAGAAGTAATGATTTATGTTTAACGTATCAAAAGAAAGGATTTTTCCTATGAAAAATCTACAATTGTCAGAAACCTTTACATCTAGTTTGTTCAAGGTGAATTCAAACCATGGTTCCAAGAGAACTTCAAGCATATTAATATATTAAAGATAATTGTTTAATTTTTTTTACCAAGTAATTCATTTACACTGATATATTTATTTGAAAAATGGTAAAAATTGGATTGGATCTGTACAAAAAGAGCGTGTCTTAGATAGTATTTTTGTTATGAGAAATTGCTGATCCTTTCTAAAATTCTTCAACCAAGTTGTATGAATTTATGCTAGCCCACAAATAGCCAGAAATTAATATAAACCTCATTTCTATTTTTTTTTGAAATATATGCTTTATAGGTTGAAGAGCCTAGAAATACAGTGCTGTATTCAACAAGGAAAAAAGTATATTTTCCTTTGAAATTGCATTTTTTCCCAGCCAGATAGTATATTTTAGTATTGTACAATATATGTATATTTTGCAAATGCCAAAATGTACCTTTATATTATAAAGGTACTACTCTTCCCAATATGCTTTGCTAGAATTTTATTTTTATGACTCCATAAACATTCATAAATTATTGATAATATCCATTGGTAAAATAAACTATTACAGAAATTATAACTATTTTCAAATTTTAAGCAAAATAACTGTCATAATGTTTTGACATATATTGGCAATGTTTCCAATATAAATCGCTGTGCCTGGTGTGTCCAATGGCTTGGACTGAATATCTGAAATATGAATAATGGAAACCTAAAATGTTAGCATGCTCTATCTTTCTCTCTCTCAATCTAAAAATGAGCAAAATTTTTATTGTCTAAGTGGCATTGTTTGCTTACTTTGTAGCTATAGTCCCAATGGAAATGCCAAAAGCAACAGGCCTTAAACTTGATTAATTTTGGCTAGAGAAATCCTTTATGTGGCCAGCCGGTGGTCATCAGGAACCTGCCGACTACATCACTTGCAAGCATGGGTTCAGATATTGCCATATCTTCTAAACTGTGAAGAGAAACTAGTAATTCATTTAGATTAGACAGAGCTACATTAAGAACAAAGAAGCAAATAAAACCTAACTTCACAGTGGTTGGAAAAACTGCAAGTTTATTCTTCTCGCTGTTTGGAAAGCTAGCAGTCCAGGGGTGTACATGGTCATTAGTGACTTCACTCCTTTTGTCTTTTGCCTCTACCATTCTGGTGCTTGGTGTCCAGCTTTCAAGGTCATCTTATTGTCCATTGTGCTACCAGCGTGCTGGCTGCTGTGACATTATTTCAGGCATCAGGAAGATGGAAGTGAGGAGGACAAAAGGGGCTTTGCCAACAGTTTGTCCTTTTTAGGAGCCTTTCTGGAAGCCCACAAATATTTAATCCACCAGTAACTTAAAGCAAGAAACAGGAGTCTTTGCTGGACATTTTGCCACCAAAATATAATAGTGATTCCATATCTAAGGAGGTTTGTAAGGTGTTGAATAAAACTAATTTTATGTTATCTCCTTGTCTGCTTTGGCCTTATGCTGCAATGACCCTGTAAGCTTGAATGTCTGATGAACATAGTGCTCCTAATTAAGAATATGGCTCTATTATTTTTCCGCATCCCATTTAGTCTGGAAACCTTATGGTTTCCAAGAAAAATTCTACTATTAGTTCTGCCCTCCACTTTCCCTTGTATTTTCCTCCCCCCCCCCCACCTCTAATAGACTGTCTGACCTTATTGTATCTTTAGTCTAAGTCGTAGCAGATCAAGAGCTACAAGGTCAACCTTCTTTAGGTTTTCTGCTGGCCACACATGAAGAGGACACCCTTTTGTTTTCCACAATGATCTTAATATATAGGAAAAGTCAATTTCAGGTGAAGTATATCTAAGGATGGGCCTTTTCTTTCCCTGTTGTACCTTTATGGAGACAGGAATATACATGTTTCTAAAACATGAAGTCCTTACATTTCAAATTAAGAATATCATTCCTGATGTATGGAAGAAAGGTTTCACATGCTTCTGTGGCATAAGAATACAAGGCCCCAAAACAGTGTTAATCTTCTTCAGAACCATCCTGTCATACATTCTAATGATAATGAACCTAATAAGACATGGGCCTTAGTTTCCCTGGGCCTAGATTGCCCAAGAACCTCTGATATTTTTTTCTAAATGACACTAACTAAGGCAGATAAAGATTTATATTATTAAACCTAACTAACTCTCTTTCTGGAGCTATCTATCTACCCTATGAATTTAGAGTTATTTACTTTAAGACATTCCAGAAAATTACCCTTTTTTATTTTTTTTTTAAATTTTTTTTTTCAACGTTTTTTATTTATTTTTGGGACAGAGAGAGACAGAGCATGAACGAGGGAGGGGCAGAGAGAGAGGGAGACACAGAATCGGAAACAGGCTCCAGGCTCCGAGCCATCAGCCCAGAGCCTGACGCGGGGCTCGAACTCACGGACCACGAGATCGTGACCTGGCTGAAGTCGGACGCTTAACCGACTGCGCCACCCAGGCGCCCCAAAATTACCCTTTTTTAAATTCTCCTGTTTCCTCTTCTTACTTCCTTGTTGACCCACATTGTACTTTTACTCCCATTTATAATCTCCAACAACTATTCTTCCCACAAGGAATCTAAAAACAGGTAAAATTAAGTAGCTTATGAAATTAATAAGGGGAAAATAGTACTTTCATTCACTTTTTATTATAATGGAGGAATTTTAATCAGCTCAAAACCTAGACTAGGATGGGAATCATTTTCTGGAATCAGTTGTTGAAATACCCATCTCTTAGTGGAGAGTTTAAGGTGATGAATTTTTGAGTATGCTTGCATTGGTCTATCAGCATGCCATTTCATGGAAAAATTGTACCTACAGAAGCCCAGCTATTATATCTGATGGGCTGAACCTCTAAGTTCCTCATTATTTGTTTAATGTGCCTTATAGGAGAAATATATATATATATATAATGTGGTACCTCTTGAAAGAGAAGGTGCAATACATTGTGAAATAAGTGCCTATTTTCTTCACAAGTAGGAAGTTAATGAAGACAAAGCCTGAATGAAGCATGGTTCATCCCAAGTAACTGTGATAGATAAGGCAAAAATTAACCCCAAAAGGGTGTGTCTACTATTCTTGAATACACATAAATAGCCTGAATTTGAAGGCAGAAGCTACACATGGACCTACAATCTGATAATTTGTGTGTACAAGTCAAAATAGTAGACCCTTCAGGAGATATACACAAATGCTTAGTATTTGGCAGGGTCATTTACGTTATAAAAATACAGAACAATAAGGGATGTGCTGCCAATAAAGCAATAATCTGTGGATAAATTACGAAGTCAGTTCCCAGGATTCCTTATATAACCATTCCAAATGTGTCAGGATAATTTTGAACATATAGTCACTGACACAGATAGGCTGGATTTAAGGATTGTGTGGTTTTTATTTATTTTATGTAAAGGATTCGGACCATAGCACTGATTATTTGGGGATGTCTTTCCAGGTTTCTTAGGTCCCAGTAGCATGTTTTGAGGTTGACTGAATAGAATTTATTGACCGAAGTCACATAGAGCGAGCACTCTACTCAATTTATAGAGCTAGAAGCATATGACCAAAACATTTATAAGGTATGATGTCAAAAAGGACCAAGGCAATAATATCTTGATTCAAAGTAAAAAACCTGAGTTTTCTTCCACTTTCTAAATTCTAGGTCCATTTCTTTCCTCCGTAAGTTCAGTCTTTCTGAATGGTTACTTATGTTTTATTTCTGTGTTGTATATAATCTTGTCATATCTATTTGAATTTTATTGAAGTTCTTATAAAAAACACAGTGGCAGCAATATTTTGGATAAGCTTCCCAAGTTAAATGTCCAATTTGGTTCATTCTATTTTCTTTATTAAAATGTTAATGCTTTAACTCATCATCCTACTTAGGATTGCATTCTATTTTCTATAGAAAACCTTCCATTCATGACTTCATTCTTTACTTTCTTTGTGATGTAGCTACTTGGCCACATACTATAAAAGATAAAAAGAACATTTTTCTCATTTCTGTAGTTCCTGCATTGGTAGCTGCAAAAACTCTAAGCAAAAGAAAAGAAATTAAACACGTGCTACTTCAGTCATCTACTTGTCATTTTAAGGTGTCAGGAACACAAGCCTTCGGTAATCCTAAAGTTACCAGGTGGGGGGAAATATTCTAGCACTCTCTAGTAGAATGAGAAATTCACTCTTCTTTGTGCCTGTTTCTGGAAATTGCAGAATCGGGGGGAAATAGGTATTTTCTTTTAAGCAAATACGTATTGAATTCCTATTATGTGCTAAGACGTGGGAAGCAGAAATGATTTATAAGAAATGTTCTTTCCTGAAATTTAGAGACTAGTAGGAGATATAGATAAGAACATGTTTTATTCTTATCATTAATGGAAAGTTACTGACCAGTCTTATATTAAGGCATTTCCATAATATATTTTTAGCTATTTTGTTGATTTTCTTTGATTTCCTCATTAGGAAGTCGGTGGGAGGCATCGATTTTGAGGTTAGAAACACACACACACACACACACACACACACACACACACACACACAGCAACAGCTTAAAATTGTATAAAGACAAGGTTTAAATTGCCTAAATGCAAAGTGCACCTTTTTTGGAAATTGATTTTAACTGAAATATCTGCTAATGCAGTAAAGAGGAGCCTACTTTAATATATATTTTTTAATATTAAATTCCCATGCCTTTCAAAATACCAAATTTAAATCTTGGCTTTATTAGAATTTTCTGAAGGAGTCGGAAGAAAGTATGGATTTCTAACAATTACATGAATTATGGAAACCCATAATGGGGGAGGATCAAACAAGTTGGGAAAATAACTTGTGGTATATAATTCCTTACTTTTCTGAAAATAGCAACATTAATTTTAGTCACCTTAAAGTTATGATATGATGCTTTCAGTGTTGGCCTCTGTTTCCACTGTTATGCCATCTCTCAACCCTCTTGTGTTTATTTTCCCTTCTCATGTTTGCAGGTAATTCATAATGGGTACTCAATCATTACTTTTAAATAAATAAACAAAATGGAAATACATAGGAAACCAAAGAAGTATAGCATAGTAAGTGAAAGGTGGAGTCAGGCAGCAAGATCCAGAGCCTGGGTAAATTACTTTGCCCCTTAAAGCCTCCATCTTTTCAGATATAAATGAATAATTTTGATTAATTTTGATAGACACTGTAGTGTCTATGGAGTTTTGACACAAGGCAAACACTAAAATGATAGCTGTTATGATGATAATTGTTACTGACTTTGTGTGTGGTAATTGATGCTGTTGGATACAAATGTTTTCCTGCCCTTTATTTACCATTCTTATTAATGATTGATTGTAAAATTTATTTGATGAATCACATTTATTTATTGAGAGCTCTCTGTGTGCTTGTCATTGTAAATAGAACAATAAGCACATAAGGTTTTAATCTTCAAACTGTTTACTTTCTTTGGGAGAAGGTCCAGGACAATAGCCTGTTTTATAAACACTATGATAAGTTCTAACACAGTTTGCACTGTGTTAGTTTTAAGCTAATCAAAGAGAAATAAGTAGTCTGACATTTCAGAGATTGCTACTAAGGAGCACGAATTCCACACTGAGTTCTCAACACTGAAGTGGAGTTTGTCAGGTAGAATGTGGGGGAACAATTAAAAGGGATCTTCTAGGAAGAGAAAAAAACCTATAAAGAAAGCCCAGATTAAGAGATACTGACTAGAATTTTCAGATTCACGCCCACCAGTTATTAGACAGCTATTGACAAGTAATGAGTAGTCTTGGGCTGTGAATAAGCATAGGAATGCCTGTGACCAAAGGCTTTCAGTGAGAAGTTATTTGGGGATCATAGAGGATAATAAAAATAAATCAACGATGAAAACAAATGCCTTGTTATCTAAAAAGAAAAAAAAATGTTTCAGGAATTGTTGCATATAATCACCTAAGTCTTAACAGAGCCCCTGACAAGAATGAAATTAGCACTCTATAGCCATGGCTTTGAGGTGCTCTTAGTGTTTTCCTACCGTAGTTGTAGTATACATATGAATCAATCTGCACATTTTCTTATTATATATTTTGGCAATATTCTTCTACCTCTATTGAAATACTGCTTTTTTGATTTTTGCAGGATATTCCCTTAGGGGCCTATACAGAAATTACTTTATGCTTAATAATTTCAGTACAATTGATGGTTATTCCTACCAAAGCATGAATTTCTGTTCCTGCTTTTGAAAACATGTTAAGAGGATAGACCTGCTAAGAATGCCACATTTTCTTAGCTATTTTGTGGTTCTAGTGTCTGATACTCTGAAATGTTATTAGTTTCCATTTTATTTAATCTTTCTCTTGTGCAAGTCATAATTATTACATTTATTTCAATATGAACATTCTTTAAAGCAAACTGGCTATTTCTGCTATTGGTGAGTTGATCATTTCCACAGAGAAGATGTACATTTACATACTTATAATTAATTTTAGAATGTGAAGGTATGTGGAAATGATTTCCAATGAACGTTTCAAAGAAAAAGTTACTTAATTTAAACTAATAAATTATCCTTTTACTATTTAGTGCTTTGAGGGGACAGATGATAAAAAAGAGTTGCACATATTTTAAAATTATTGTTTTTCTGAGAGCAAATGAATATTCTGTGCTTGATTTGGTAATTTAATTCCTTTCATGACAAATTTTCCAAATTAAGCTACATAGTTTTATCAATAATCTTCTAAACAATTTGACTTGCAAATTTTGCATAAATTATTTCATATTTTCTAATTCTAAATTAACATTTTCTATATTAAGCAACATTATGGTATAAATGAAAAGGATATATATATATATATATATATATATATATATATATATGTATATACATATATATAGCTATAAAAGCTATAGCTAGCTTTTATAAAAAGCTATATATATATATATATATTTATATATATATATATACACACACACACATACATACATATAACTTAATTAATAATATCATATTTCCAAACAAAAGTTAATTAAAAGACTGAAAGGAAATAAAGGAGGAGAGAGGAAATAATTTAAGGTTTCCTCTATATATCTTTCTGACTCCAGTTCCTGGTTTATTCCCTTTGTGAGCTGTGAATTCTTGTCTTATTTTATGGATGAATTGGCACGTTTAGAATTTTTAATATTTAAATAGTCTGGATTTGGAATTCTCGAATCCCTTCTCCAGAGAAAATCTAAGTGTTTTTTCTGGAATTATTAAAATGCACAACTGGTGTGTGAGTGGTGAGAAACAAGTGGACTTCTTGGGGACCTTTCCAGATGTGAGTCCAAATGTTTACAACTTTCAAAGTGAATCTGGCATGGAATGTTCATATAAACGAGCCAAGATCATGACTAAAATACTGTGTGGGTTAATAGACTTAATAAAGTGATCTAAATTCATACCATGATTTAAAAAACCATTAGTCATTTGTGACAATTTTTATTACTATGTATGTAATGTCTATTCAATACAATTATATTAAAGCCAATTATGTAACTCTCACAGTGCTCACTGTTTCTGCCTTAAGTTAGTATATCCTTAACTTCTTGTCATAGTATTCTCTTGAATTGCTACTCTCAGAAGGTCACTGACGGTGCATAGGTTAACATAATGTTAAGTAGTTGAAATATTTGAACTTTATCCTATGACTACTAATAATTTAATACTATACTTACTACTATCATTTTAAAGCTAGATTATTTATTATGTTAAACTTTTAAACTACTTCATAGCTAAAAGTGTTACATATGATTGATCACTGAACACTTGATATCATACACATTCTTTCTTTTGTGGTCTGATTTCTTAGAATATTTTTCAAGATGGAGAGGAAAACCAGGATTATCAGGAAAAGTGTTCTCTAAGAATGTCATGAAGATGGTATTTACTTTTTAAGATTTTATTTTTAAAAATTAATTAATTAATTTTTAATTTGACGGGGGGGGGATGAGTAGGGGAGAAGGGCAGACGGGGAGAGAGAGGGAGAATCTTAAGCAGGCTCCACACACAGTGTGGAACCCAATGGGACTTCATCCCATGACCATAAGATCATGACCTGAGCCAAAAAGATGTTTTTTAGAATGGTTTACAACAAAATTGGGGGTTGGGGGGGAGTACAGAGATTTCAATATGCCCTCTGCCTCCACACATGCATAGCCTCCACCATCATCAACATCACTTATCAGAATGGTACGTTTTTTTACCAACGGTGAATCTACATTGGTGAATCGTAATCTAAAATCTATAGTTTGCCTTAGGGTTCACTTAGTGTTGTCTATTCTATGGGTTTGAGTAAATGTATAGTATCATACAGAATATTTTCACTGTCCTAAAATCCTCTGTGTTTTGCCTCTTCGTCTCTTCCCACCCCCACACTTGGCAAACACTGATCTTTTTATTGTCCCCATAGTTTTGCTTGCTCCAGAATGCCATATACTTGGAATCATACAATATGTAGCCTTTTCAGTTGGCTTCTTTTACTTGGTGATATGCATTTAAGGTTTCTCTCCATGTCTTTTCATGGCTTGATAGCTCATTTTTTTAAGGATTGAATAATATCCCATTGTCTGGAAGTACTTCTATTTACTTATCCATTCATCTACTAAAGGACATTTTGGTTGCTTTCCAGATTTTGACAATTATGAATAAAGCTGCTATAAATATCTGTGGTCAGGTTTTTGTGGAGAAACACATTTTCAACTCTTTGGGTAAATAGCAAGGATTATGATTGCTGAATTTTATTTTTTATTAATAAGTAAAAAAAAAACCTACTGAGTAAAAATCATGAACTTAAAATAGTAGTTGTCTTTGTTTTTCTTCAATAAAATACTACAAAATGTGTGGCTTATAAACAACATAAATTTATTTCTAATAGTCTTGGAGGCTGGAGGTCTGAAATAAGGATGACAGAATGGTCAGGTGAGGGCCCTTTTGTGGGTTGTGGCCTTCTCATTTTATGTCACTTTGCAGAAGGGATGAGAGGTTTGTCTGACCTTCTCTTTTCAGGACATTGATCTCATTCATGAGGGCATAGCCTCATCTTAATCATCTCCCAGAGTTCCCACCTCCCATGATCCACATGTTAGGCATTAAGTTTCAACGTATAATTTTTAGGGAAGACACAAATATTCAGACCATAGCCATAATAGACAGTCAAATATTTGCTGCTTATATTTGCACTCAAAGATTTTGGTACTGTTGGTGCTTAATTTAGCCATAGTAGTTGAAGTGTTACCTTTTTAGTGTCAAGTCGCCTGAATATTAATCTTAGCACCTTTCCACTTTGTGACCTCAGAGAACTTTACTCATCTCCTTTACATCTCAGTTTACTCAGCTCAAATTTGGCAATATTAAAGTAAACTCATAAGAGAAATAAATTAATGTACATAAGCAATTGACACAATGCCTAGCAGAAACTTCTCAAATACAGTAGTTACTCTCTAATTTTATTCTCAAAAAGAGCTCTTTTAATTCAGTGATGGCTGAAGATGTTTTTACAATTCAGATTGAAGGGCACCACGCTTGCTCTTGTTGAACATAGTGTGTTTTACTACATGTTCAGTGGATAGTTCTCTAGTGATATTTATTACCTGTATATTTGCTCATGAGTACAAAATCTACTCATGATATGGTGTATCATGCTACATTGTGTTTTGTTCTGATATTATGATTAAATTATTGCAGTAAATGCTTGGGACACAGTCTACCAAGCCATATGGACTTACTAACAAGTTTAGGGGAAGAAGTTTATGCTTATTTACTCACAGGGGGAAAATCTGATTTCTATTTGATATTTGAGTATCACTCTTCCCATTTGATTTTTGAGTGCAAATAATTTCATTGTTATTATTTGATTGCATAAGGGAAATTAAAGGACACATATAGAAGCAGTTTATTGACTGGTAGTAGAAACTCTGTCCCTTGGCAACTTCATCAGTTTCCCTACTTGTATGACCTTAAACAAACTGACTAACATATATAATAATAATAATAATGATAATGATGATGGTGATGATGATGATAATGATTGTGATTCTTCTCCTTCTTCTCCTCTTCTTCTTCTTCCTCCCTCTTCCCATTGTAGTGATACCAAAGGAAGGAAAATCCCTTATTGAACAAACACTACATACCAGGCATTCAAATAATCACTTTATTTACATACTTACTGTCATACTTATATACCATTTTGCCTTTCAAATAACTATGCAAACTGCATATTATTTTCCCATATTTCAGTTAAGGAAACTGAGGCTTGGAGTGTTTAACTGAATTTCCTAAGATGCCACAGTACGTAGCAGAATTAATATTCAAAATCAGTTTTTTTCTGGTTTGGGAAAACATTTTGCTGTCTTGTGACTGTGCAGAGTTTTTGCTTTTATCTTTGTCATTATCTACTCACAAATCATTGCTTTAAATGTCCAACTTCTTTCTATCTCTATTTGCCACAAACACGTAAACATTTACCTCTCCAAGTACAAGCTACGTTATTTTTCTGTCAAAATATTTATTTCTTATGATTTCTCTGGTTCTGAAGTCTTTTTTTAATTAATTAAATTTTTAGTGTTTATTTTTGAGAGAGAGAGAGAGAGAGAGAGAGAGAGAGAGAAAGAGAGAGAGCAAACTCAGGGGAGGGGCAGGGAGAGAGGGAGCCAGAAGATCTGAAGTGGGCAAGCAGAAGACCTGACAGCAGAAAGCCTGGTGAAGGACTCGAACTCACAAACCATGGGATCATGACGTAAGCCAAAGTCGGATGCTCAACCCACTGAGCCACCCAGGTGCCCCCCGGTCCTGAAATCTAACCCTGGTCATTCTTCACGCATCTACCAGTTTCTTCTCTTAATTCAGTCAGTCCCTGGCTGACTCCTCTACCTGTTCATCTTAACGTAAGCCATCCTCTGACTGATGATAGATTTTCTTTTTCTGAAAATACAATTAAAGAGGACAGTTCTAATCAAAGATGTGCAATGGCTCTCCAATTCATACTTAATAAAGCCCACAGGTTTTAAACTTGTATTCAAATCCTTTCATCACTTGATCCTGACATAATTTTTTTTTCTAGCCCCTATTAGACTTCTATATTCTACGTACCAGCCAAATACAACTATTTGTCATCCTGGACATTCTTTATAAGATTTTCCTATCTAGGGGCGCCTGGGTGGCTCGGTCGGTTAAGCATCTGACTTCGGCTCAGGTCATGATCTCGCGGTCTGTGGGTTCGAGCCCCGCGTCGGGCTCTGTGCTGACAGCTCAGAGCCTGGAGCCTGTTTCAGATTCTGTGTCTCCCTCTCTCTGTGACCCTCCCCCGTTCATGCTCTGTCTCTCTCTGTCTCAAAAATAAATAAACGTTAAAAAATTAAAAAAAAAAAGATTTTCCTATCTATATTAATTCATTTTTTTCCCTGAACAGAAATATGGTTTCTGGACATCAGAGTTATTATTACTTATAGGAATAACCGTATTGATTTATTTCCCTTACCTCAACCCCCTGGATGACACCATGAGGGAGACATCAGATGCATATAGAAGAGTCTGTACTGCAGGAGATGGACCCCCAATTTATGTATCTAGAAATATATAGAGGCTACATGTTTTCCAGGGGCTAGTCTCTCCTGAGGGGAGAGAAACCTTGATTCCCTAATATAAACAAATCTTTTGGAATGTAAAAACCAAAAACAAAACCTGTCAGGAAGAGAAGGGAGAAAGTGTCTACCTGGAATACAAACATTTTACTCAAAGGATATGTTTCAATACCCTTTGAATGGGAGCAGATGGCTCAAGGTTTAATACCCTTGGGATGAAAGGATAGAGCAAAAGATAGAGCAGATGATGAAGGGCTAGAGAAATGGCAGATTTGAAAGGACTTGGTCCAACCTTGCTGACGTTGAAGATGTGAGAATGGGGTGACAAGCCAAAAAAAACGTGGGCTGCCTCTAGGAACTACAAAAGACCAGAAGTGGATCCTCCAGTCTGGCTTCCGGAAAGAAAGCAAACCTGCCAACACCTTGCTTTTAGCTCAGTGAAGCCAATTTTAGATTTCTGACTGGCAAAAGTTAAAGAAAATAAATTTATATGATTTTAAGCCTCTAAGTTTGTGGTCCTTTGTTATAGTAGAAATAGCAAATTAATACAGTGCAAAAGAATGGAAATGTTAATATTACTTTGTGACAGTGGCCCACATTCATGTGTTTGTATCCGTGTGTACTTTGTGTCTGTGTATTTATGTATGTATCCGCATGTTTGTTTGTTTCCAACTCTGTACCTTTTCTATGTCTGTGTCTTTTTCTCATCTCCATCACCATCTCAAAATAATGTTATTTTGTAAGATGAGGTCAAAAGTCACACCTTTGAAATCTAGAATGATATTCCCTTCTATGAATATATGCATGCTCTTTATTCTTTGATTATTTTGTCGTTGTTGACTTCAGAGTTATTTTGTTATATATGTTATATATAACGTTATATGTTATGTATGTGTTATATATATATGTTTTACATTATATATAACATGTACTATGTGTTATATATATGTTATATATTTTGTTGTATGTTATATGTTATTTGTTATATGTTTATGAACTGGGTGGCATTAATTACACATTAATGATGACATTGTGTTTTGGAATACCTTGTACCAGGGAACACACACTGAAAGAACAATACATTTTAAAGAGCTCTTACAAAGGAAGCATGGTGGTTACATAAAGGATAGTAAACATCGTAGAAGATCACGTGTAATAAAGGCAGTTGGAGATTTTGCACTAATCAAAATCTTAAAAGGATGCGTTGTCTCTCCTACTAACTTTTAGTTCATGTGTAAGTTATCTGTATTGGGTTATGCAAGTGTCCTCCATGAGTTAACATGAAAAGGATGACATATTTGTTCAATTAACCAAAGTGAAGAACAATGATGACTAACCAGTGGCTGACTGCTTCCCCAAGGACTATAATGGCAATTGGTTTTCTGAGTTTCAGATACCTGGATCACAGATTGTACCTTGTACTGCTGGAGCCAGCATCATCTCAAACAGATAAAAATATTAATGTTTCCTTTGTGTCCCTAATAACGTGAATGTGAGTTCTACTCAACAGAGTGTAAACTGCATGAGACCAGAGGTTTTCATTTTTCCTATTAACTGATAGATTTTCAGAGCTACACATTCAAAAATGTTTTTGAACTAACAAATAAGTATCAGAAGCATATATTATCTGCATCTACTCCCTTGGAGTCTCCAATTCAGAACCCAGTTTACTTTTAGCCTTCTCTTAGAGAATGGCTGTAGGGAATGAGCTGAGGATCATGTATCTGGCATTGATACCAGCATCCGCCCTGCATTCCACATTTCCACATTGAGAATCTGTCATCTCATCTATAGGAAGATTTTATTCTGATATCCAATATATGGAAAGGGAATAAAAGCTTGCATTATGTTATCCAGTATAACCACTGAATCTCAAGTGAATAGACTTCTAGTTTTGGAATGTGTCAGAAATACTTAGCCTTGACTGGTCAATCTTATATGTTATAAGGGTCGTTCATCTCTCAGAGCTTTTAGGGTCGTTCCCATTGAGTTCTAAGGACTTGTAATAAATCCGTGGACAGATAACTCATCAGTATACAGGCAGAACAAAAAGCAATATCGTTGAGCTAAAGCAAAAAAGTAATGCCTTCAAAGACTGTGTTTTGGGGCATAATCCTTAAATACTTGATTATGGAAAAGAGAACCTTGGCTTTTGGGCAGACAGCACAGAAAAAGAGTCCCTAAAGCCTCACTCGTGGTTTGACAAATGTCCCTTGGGGAGTGTCCTCCACTTTTCCAATCCTTTATTGCTTTCAAGTTAATAAATCCTCTCCCTGTCTGCTGTCAGAATATAACTTAACTCAGAGGTCAGTCAGGACTCTCAAAATAGATTGTATCGAGAGCTTTCCTTATCTAAGGATTTTATTTACCTTTTATTCCCCCACATTTTACAGAATCAATGTATAAAATAATAGAATGAGTCACTTTAAATGTGATTATAAAATAGCCATTTTAACTTCTCTCACTCTCTCTCTCTCTCTCACTACTCAATAACAGCTAGGAAGTCTAGCCAGGCAAATTTCCCTATGTTTTTGTCATAAGGCACCCATTTAATAATTGGACCAATAGACAAAGAAATCTAGTTTGAAAGATATGTCTTTCCACAGAAGAATAATCTAATGTCTTTTGCTATCTTAAATTACAGTTCACAAAAAATATCAAGACAGTGTCTATAAGTATTGATCTAAAATACACCTCAGCTAAGTAAAAATATTCACTTTGGAAGATAAAAAATGAAGAGCTCAAAGTATACCCACGGGCTCATAGAACAAATGCTTAACTGAACTATATTATTAGACAAGGGGTTTGGATAATTTTCATATTTTTTTGAAAGTATGGGGAGGAGGTTAGCAGACAGGTCATTAAGACAGGATCAATACAAATATCTAACAGAGGATGACCCCCTCTGAATGAAATCATTACACAAGAAACATTTCCATCATTGTTGCCGTTTGAATGGAAAATGACGAGCCACTCCTCACAGATTTTCATTTACTCTAACATTATCCACTGCTTTGCCTGACCTTCCTTTACATTTGAGAGTGGATTCCTAAGCTATATTCTTATTTTCTCACAGGTCACTGGCACAATGAATTGAGTTGTGATTTTGGTGCAACTTGTACAAATATTATTAAAAGACGTGTGGGAGTCCTCAGTGTTATCAGGATTTCTACCAGACACAGAGGGAAGAATTTGATTTTGATTTTTTTTTTCAGTCTAGGATTAAGGTTTTTTTTTTTTTTTTTCCCAAAGATATTCTCAAGTTTAATGACTCTATGGGGCTATCTGCCGTATAGCTGCTGCTTCACAAAGGGTCCTGTGAAGCTTTAAGAGCAACAGGGACAAAGCAGATTAACCAGTTTTGTGAAGCTTTTGAAAGGCCACTATCCTAAGGAAGGTGAGGTAAATTGGTTTGTTGCTGAGCATTCTTTCAAGATTATAGATGTGCTGCCTAGGTTCTGCACTGAAAGCTGAAGAAAAATCTTCCTTTTCCTTTTCATTCACGATCAGCCATACTCTGCTCCATAAAATGAAAATATACAGGAAGAAATTAAGATGGCCTCCTAATGTATACTTGCTTACACAAATCATTTGCTTACTTTAGTCAAGGATCAGACCTTGCAACTGTGCACGAAACTATTCTTCTCTATAGGCAAGAATATATTGCTCACTATGTTTTAGCCCTTTGTGAAATGGAGGCGCCACTCAATTCCATTCTTCTTAGTTAAAAGCTCCTTACTAACCATTCCTAAGTCTAAAATTACATTACCTTGCATTAAAAATTGATGAACTGTCATCACTTCCTCAGAGTTCTTGGTAAGCAAGGCACAACCCACCAGGAAAAAACACCACTACTGCAAATGTACCATAAGCTGATAGATAAAAACAAGTATGTGTTTAAAATGTGTTCAGTTTATGTCAATTAAATATCCCATGTCTTGATGTGGATCTGTTGTTTTCTCCACATATTCCGGGCCTGAAAATATGTCAGTAGGATATACGTGCATAAGATCACAACCATTAGCAATTCTGGTATAAGGACAGTGTTTTCTGTCCTGGACATTGAAAGCTGAAAGGATAAATAAGCCTGAGCTCTCCCTATTCTTAAAGTTTGCTTCTTCAATCATGCCGTCAACATGCACAAAATTTGTATTCCTCTCAATGTCTAAGGTATAAACTCCTAATTTTCTCTACTAATCTTTAACTGCTTTGAAAACGAAACAAAACACATTTCCTCTAGAGCTCGCCTTAGACATTTTATTCTTTCTAGTTTCCTACTAGCCCCAGACACCACAGAAAAAGAAGAAAAGTTGTCTCTGTTGCATTTCACTGTGTGTATCGGCACCTTGGATGCTGCCTCAATTGCTGAAATCACTGATATATGGCACTGAAATTTACGATACTATTCCTGGACATCATATCAAGTTTGAATTCTTGGACCAAGCATTTATTATACAAAACAGAGTGATTCTACTTGAAACTATCAATGCAGACCTGAAGAAATGAAAGCAAAACTAGGCAAAACAAAACAAAACAAAACAAAACAAAACAAAACAAAAAAACCTTTTTCATATGGCAGAAACTATTTCACGTGGAAGTATAACCAGAAGTAGAGACTGTCATAGTTAAAAACACAAAATTAAAAAAAAAAGAAAGTTTAAGTATGGCCTTTGATAGAGTTCAAGTCTAAGCCCAAATTCAAGTGAATAAACAGAAGTTAACAAAGCTAACAAGTTGACAGGCATAGGAAATTGGAGGATATTATTCAGTTTATTTTAATTCCTTTTTCTTGGGCAAGAGTGGGGAGCAGAGGGAATCTTTTTTTTTTCTTTTTTTTTTTTAATGTTTATTTTTGAGTGTGAGAGAGAGAGAGCTTGAGGGGGAAGGGGCAGAAAGAGAGGGAGACACAGAATCTGAAGCAGGCTCCAGGCTCTGAGCTGTCAGCACAGAGCCCGATGAGGGGCTTAAGCCCACAAGCTGTGAGATCATGACCTGAGCTGAAGTCGGATGGTTAACCCACTAAACCACCAACGTGCTTTGACTTTTTTTGAATATTTAGAAATCTACCACATAGGCATACGGTCTTCTATATTAGACATATAGTCCACAGAGACTTAAATTTTTCTCTCCTTCTAAGATGCCTGATGTTATTATTAGTGTAATTTAATATTACATGTAACTCATGTTTTCTGCTGGCATTCATAGAATTCTAAAGCTATTTCATCAAATATCCATTGTGCTCTTTGTGGATATTTTTCTAGGTAAAACCATTTATGAGAAATGAAAGAAAGAGTGAGAAGGGGAGGGGGAGAAAGGGAAAGAAAGGTGACTGTGAATTATTTTCAGTTTATTAGAATGTTATTTATTATTCACTGTGATATGCTTTAGAAAAAGCATATTTTGTTAGGGCTTTTTATGTGTGATTTTGTCTACACCAGATTTAATTTATGTTCACATTTGGGAACACTTTTTCCTAAAAAGTAGGCTTCCTTTGTGAATAACATACACAGTAATATTTGTCTTGAACTAAAAATCTAATTAAATATGCATGGCTTGATTTACAAAGTGATTTATTTTTTCTTGATTGGAGAATAGTCATTTTTACACCTGTGCTTTGGGTTTTCTCTTATGATATTCTAATTTCCTTGATGTTAATGTAGATCCATATGGCTTTCTTCCAGAAACCATGCAAGTATCCCACCCATAACATACTTTATTAAAAATAAGTAAACAAAAACAAGGTAACCATTCTAACTTTATTGCTCGAGGAAGGTAGATGTGGAATTCTTTTTTGGAGCCCCTCTTTACCCATCTAAAGAATGATAAGTATAACTTAGTTGGACCAACCAGAAAGCCTATGGCTACAACTACAAGCATAATGTTCAGAAGAACTATTATGCAGTTGTGTACTATTGGAGTTGTGGACCTTTCAATTCAAAGAACAAAGGAAAGTAATTATGGAATCAGTAAATATAATAGCTTGACAGAATCTTAATGGTTACCATATAATTATAATTTGGGGATACGTAAATTAAACCACTTGCCTTAATATATATCTCACAGCCAGGTTGTAAAATGCCCAACTTCCCACAATGATAGTCCCACTACGTTATTATGTAGGTCTTGTACCCCTGGGGATCACCAAGTAGTTTTGTTACTTACTGGATATCAGATATCACATCTGAGAGAAATAAAAGGTTTCAGCTCTCACTGCTCCTAGAGAGTGCCTACTGAAATATCATAGGGCAAAAAGCTTTTAATTGTTTCAATACATGATACAGAGGAACTAGACAAGTTTAGGGCACAGACTTCACAAGAACTTTTAAATTTCATATATAATGAAGATATCCAATAGATAGTTATATTTTCACCTGTTGAAATTATTTTCCTGAAAATATCTTGATCTTACTTTGAAAACATTTGGTAATTTTTATTAAGATTTATAATAATGTGTGACTGAATCGCATGTTCTTTGAAATACCAAAGTATTTAGGACTAAGATTTCATACAAGCTTTAAACCCAAGAAACATATCTATATCATCTCATATGAAATAGTTGGTCAACACAAAATCTCTTTATTAACAATCTGAGGCTTAACCCATTCAATAATATAAAAATTTATTTTAAACATCTATATGTTATTAAAAACTATCAAATTAAGTAATTTTTAATTTTATTATTATTATTATCATTATTTAGTGTATGATAAATTATTTATATAGTATCTTATCATTTGTAACTTTGGGATGCAAAATCCTCTTCTTCTGGAATTACTCATCCTTTGAGGGAAATAGTCAAACAATGTAACTTTAGAGTCCATCTTTTATGTGAATGATGAAATAAATATCTTCAGATTTGCCTGGGGAAGGGGGGCACCTGGGTGGCTCGGTAAGCTAAGTGTCTGACTTTTGATTTTGGTTCAGGTCTTCATTTCACTATCTGTGGAATCAAGTCCCACATCGGGGTCTGTGCTGACAGTGTGGAGCCTGCTTGGGATTTTCTCTTTCCCTTTCTCTCTGCCTCTCCCCAGCTCTCTCTCTCTCTCTCTTAAAAAAAAAAGAAAAGAAACGTTACAAAAATGTATGCCTGGGGAATGTTTTGTGGTATTGCTGTGGATGTTTCGCTCATTCTATTAATTTCTGCTCTTGCGTTCTCTTCTAGCGATTTTATCATGACCAGATCTTGATGTAGATCTTTCCGCCCAAATCTTTCACTTAATTCTCCCTGCTTTCCCTCCCTGCTTTAGCTAAAAGGATAATTATGGTTAACTAAATTTTATTGGAGACTTACAGAAATCCAAAGAGATAATATGGAAGAATTAGACTGTAAAAGAGGATATATCTTTAAGCTGTATATAAAATATAAAAATTCATCAAGCCCATTGGCCACACCCAACATAGGAAGTCTCTTCAAGAGATTATTTCTTTTTTGTTTCTGATGTTTCTCTTTTTCTACAGAGACTGCTATTTCTTCTTTTTCACATACTACTAACCTTAAGAAACTTCCTGTCTGGGCATGCCCAAATAAAATCAAATGTCAGCTCGTATTTAAGGATTAATAGTACGAGCATTTAACATTATTAAATTGTCATAGTAATTTTATATTTTATTATTTTATAGTCCCCATTTTAGAGATGCTTTAGGAGACCTAATTATCTGTCATTTAAAGATCCAGAAAAATCACCACCTAAATAAAATGCAGTGTAGAGATCAGTTTTGCTCAAACATAAAATATAGAAAGGGCCATGGTCAATTTTCAGAACATTTTCCTTTATATAACATGTGTAGTGGGTAGAATCTCATCATATTCAAGAGCAGAAAGATCATGTAATTCTAATAAATAAGAGCAAATACATCCTAGTTCTATTCCTCTCCCAAAAATCATATATACAATACATGTATACAATACACGTATATGTGTGCACAATACCTATATATAATATAATATATAATACAATGAATAAAATACAATAAAACCTGCCAACTATGAAGGAAACGGAAATTTTCACAATAGCATTTCTTATAGAAAAGACTTGAAAAGATCCAGATTTTTCTCTCAATTGTGATAGAGGAAATTAAAAAAAAAATAATTATTATTTTTGACCATATGTTTAAGTGAGAAGAGTTTACTCTTGAAAACAGCTTGGGAAGGGCCTTAGAAAACAAGAAAAATCAAGGAAAAAGTGAAACCCAAGCACAAAATCAAGTTACTTATTGGCTAGTCCACTTCATTTGTAAAGTGACCTTACAATTGTAAGTATCTAGGATTTTCAACTTTTTATATTTTCTAATTTCCATTCATATTATTTGTTTAACTGAAGACTTATATGTCCTTGCGTGCATGTGTGTGTCTTGGTGGGTGGGTAGGAGGAAAAGAAGGATTTTCCTTCATAATATTGTGTTAATTGTGATACTATCCATCTAAACTAAGAGGTTTTTTTCTGGAAATGAGAAACCCATTGGGGTCATTATGGAAACCTGTAAATATTTGAAGGCTGCCAAGAAGAATCAGTAAGTAAATTAATTATGTGTTCTTCAGAGGACAGAACTGGAATCAATGAGTTGAAGTTCGAAAGAAGTGGGATAGATTTCAGAAAGATCACACACTATAGATTGGGCTCTGTTATGAGGAATTGATCTCTTTTTCCCAGGAAATGCTTAAGTAGACATTGATGATCAGTTGCTGTGAATGTTGTTAAGATAATTCCTATTTTAGAAAATAATTTGTAAGGTATCACTTTAAATTCAGTTTTAATCCTGCAAGCATTTCATAAACAGAATGGTAAAAATAGTTTAAAAAATGCCTTTACGATGTGATGTCATAATATGATCATTAGCAAGAAGCATTAGGTTCAACTGTATTTCTTAAAATGTGCATATGCTGCAGTTATTCTACTTAACTTTATTTTATCTTTATTTCTTTATTCTTCACTCATTTGACATTTTAATAAGTTAAGATTTGGCCACCCATTGCATAGCTGCTCCATTAAGCTTAGGACCATTAACAAATGTCATCAGTGTACCTATACTGCCTACGTGTTTACTTCAGAAAAAAAAGCTTCAAAAAATTATGTTTCATTGAATCCTAGGTTCACCACTTAAAAGCTGAGTACTGAAGGGTGCCTGGGTGGCTAAGTCAAGCATCTGACTTCGGCTAGGTCATGTCTCAGAGTTCGTGGATTCAAGACCCACATCGGGCTTTGCACGGACAGCAAAGAGCCTGCTTCAGATCTGCTGTCTTCCTCTCTCTCTGCCACTCCCCCAACTCTCTCTCCCACACTCATGCTCGTGTACACTTTCTCTCTCTCTCTCAAAAATAAACATTAAGAAAAATCAAAAAAAAATTAAAAATTAAAGCTGTGTACTTAGAGATAGTTTTTAATTTTTTTGTACTTTGGTTTCCTTATCTATTAAATTATAGGGAAAAGTTACTTTAGCTGTTATAACAATTAAACGCTATGCTAATCAATTAACACAGGCTTATAATAATTACCAAAAAAATTTGGATATAACCTTCTGGTTACAGCTATTATTTGATAATACTTGATATTATAATTATCACTGCCTGTACTTAAAAGTTGCTTAAGGATAAAAACATGATTTTTCATCTTTACACACAAAAATTTTAAACAGGTTTATGTGCAAAAATGGTATAAAATGAAGCTGTTTTTAAAATGGTTTTACACAGATAAATATAAAAGAAAAGTAGAGTAAGTCACTGGAGAATCCCTCACTAAGAAAACATACCCAAATTGATTGTAGCCTCATTTAAATGTTTCGTTAAATCAAGAAGCATATATTCTATCATGTTCCTTTTCTGTCTTTATTCAGAGAAATACTTTAGGAAAGGATTATCTGGTTCATTTTTATGAACTGCCACTAGAGAAATCATAGTGGAGTAAATCACAGTGAACACATCCCTTGCCTTGTTGTATATAGATATATGACTTTATTTGCTGCCAGAGTTTTCCAAAAAGGAAACATGAAAGATGTAAAAATGGCAAAACAAACAGAAGGGTGTATTTTTTTCAGAAGGACTGTCTTCCTGGTGACATTATGCCAGAAGACATCACAGACTGCTGGTAGCTACAAGTCCAAACTCGGCCACTCTTCCCATTGGTGAGAGCACACTGGCAAAGGAAAATAGGTACATTTAAATCAACAGCTGGAGCATACTGGGGAATGTGGTCAAATGGACATTAGCGGTGGTCATTATGTAATAAGAATAAGTCATATTTCGTTACCATACAATATACCAGTTGAGCCAACTGTGAGTTCTTTGATTTGATGATGGACCCTTTAGTTGGGGCAGTTTGCCCTTTGGCACGCATCTACCATACTTACTCCCACTTCCAGTAGTAAAATAACTGGAGATGAAGAAGAGATGGCATTATACACACAAACCGATTTGGGAATTTCACAGAAAGACACACACACATATACACATTCATGTATTTCTTCTTTGACATAGGTGTTTATGTTATTAATATTTAACATGTGAACAGAAATGTGTATATATTTTAAAATCTAGTTTATTGGTAAATTATAGTTCAAAACAGGGTTGATATAAATGTTATTATAAACAGTTGAGTTAACCAAACCAATTATAAAAAAAAAAAACATAGTGATGACTAAAAGAAAATTATTATCAAAAAACAAGAATAGACAGAATTAATGACTACAACCAAAACAAGAAAATACTAATGACGTACTGATAACAAAAGGATTTTTCTTAGAATTATGAGAATTTAAGCTCTCAACCTGTCTGCTCACTGCTGCAACAAATAGATACCAAAACCCAGGATTCAAATATAAATAGGGTTTATTTTTCATACATGTGATTGAACTGCTGAATAATTGGCTATCTTCAATGTGGGACTTCCATTGTCGACCGGGGGGTCAACTCCATTTGAGCTAGCTGGAAGAGGAAAAGATCATGTGGAAGTTCCGATGCTAGATCGTCACAGGCCAAGCTCTCAGAGGGGCCACACGCCATGGCTGCTTTTAGCTGATGGTACAAATCAGTCACATAGCCACTTCTGACTACCAGATAGGCTATGCGTGTGCCCAGGAGGAACAGAAAGCAGTTGTGTGTGTGTGTACTTGATAGACTCTACCATACGCTACATAATAATCAGACATCTTAAAAGCATAATGAAGAGCCCTCAATAAAGTAGTATCCTAACAAACGAACTTTAGTCTATAAAATTTAGATGAAGTAAGCTTTTATAGTTAAATTAAGATGTTTTCAAGTGGTTATAATGAATAGGTAAGAAAAGTCCATGGGACTATACATCATTCAATTAAGAGGAACTCATTATTTTTATTTTTATTTTTATTTTTTTTTTTATTTATTTTTTTTTTTTTAATATGTAGGACTGTCTACTTTTTTTTTTTTTTTCAACGTTTATTTTATTTTTTGGGACAGAGAGAGACAGAGCATGAACGGGGGAGGGGCAGAGAGAGAGGGAGACACAGAATTGGAAACAGGCTCCAGGCTCCGAGCCATCAGCCCAGAGCCTGACGCGGGGCTCGAACTCACGGACCGTGAGATCGTGACCTGGCTGAAGTCGGACGCTTAACCGACTGCGCCACCCAGGCGCCCCAGGAACTCATTATTTTTAATGAGTTCTTTTGACCTTCAGGGAACTCTCAGAGGGTTGAGTTTTATAAAATAGTTTAGTTTTTATTTTTCTTTTTAAAATTTTTGAGCAATAGGATTCATTTTAGTTGTATAAACTAGATATTTCTGAATAAATGGAAATGACAAGTCCTAAGTAATAATTTTTGTGTCTATGCAGAAGTGATAGGGGCGCCTGGGTGGCGCAGTCGGTTAAGCGTCCGACTTCAGCCAGGTCACGATCTCGCGGTCCGTGAGTTCGAGCCCCGCGTCAGGCTCTGGGCTGATGGCTCGGAGCCTGGAGCCTGTTTCCAATTCTGTGTCTCCCTCTCTCTCTGCCCCTCCCCCGTTCATGCTCTGTCTCTCTCTGTCCCAAAAATAAATAAAAAACGTTGAAAAAAAAATTAAAAAAAAAATATTTTTATATGTTAGAATGTTAAATTTTAAAAAAATGTCAGATCAACACAAGAACTAATCTCTGAGTCTACCGGTTCAAAGTCATATTACATAACTGGCTTCTGAATACATAAATGCCTAAATTATTTGAGTATTATCAAGCAACTCAGAATAACTTTCTTGAGTAGCCTAGGCTTCCTGTCAGCTCCCGGTAAATGCTCCTTTTTTTACACCTAAGCCATTAATTCACAATTCTGACTTACAAATTTGCAAGGGTTAATATCAAATTCTTCGGTGTAAAGTTTCAGTATCTTCCTGCTACCACTTCCTCTTCTTTGGAAGTCAGGGTAAGTTGTTTCTTAAGACTTTCTGGTACCTTTGCTGTGCTTCGTTATTTTACAGTGTTTGCCGACGTGGTTCTGATCATTCTGTCAGTAAACTTGTTTAGTGGAGCCAGTAATATTCCAGATGTGCTGGAAGCTAAACCTTTGCTTACCACAATTTTACTTTGGTGAAATTCATTCCCGCTTAAACCAGAAAAAAAAATATTTTGTTAGGGAAGTTGTAAGCAAGTCAAGAACTTTTCTGAGTTTAATTCAAGAATTAAAGTCAATTCCTTTAATACTCGAAACATAACTTTAAAATTTATTTTTGTTCCCTTTAACATTTTACTTAAACTTCTTCTCGAGTATGAGTCCTTCATACATCAATGCTAGATATTTGTGATCTTCTTGTATTTGTTCTACCGAGATGCCTTTTATTTAATTTTAATCATTTTATTCTAAAACGCACACACACTGGAAAAAAATTCACAAATTAATGATATAATAACCTTTTGTTTTCATCCTCTAAAAAAAGTTTGTTATCAGATTTTTGTTTATTGAGCTCCACATATTTCTGAATCTTATTCCCTCTAGGAAGCCTAATGATTACAAGAGACTGCAATTATTAAAAAGCCATCAATATTGCTACTTTTTTTCTGCTTCCTTCATCCTCTCCTAGCTCCAATTAGTTAGAAGTAATTTGTTTCGCTAAACTTATGACAGATAATATCATCAAGATAATAATTGCTTTGGGGTTACAAAGTATTTTTGTATAGCTATTTATATAAACATTGATACCTATTCTTTAAAATATTAAAAATTATATTTATAGAAATATTTGATAATTAGTAGCAATAAAAGTTATTGGTGAAACAATTTAAACCTTCCCCATCCCCCCAAAAAACAGACAAATCAAGAAAAATCCTTATCAAACACTGGCAAATGTTTCAAAGCAATATTTGTTATCATATTGTGAAAATATATTGAAGTACTACACTTTGCAGTGATTAATCAAAACTAGATTTTCCCCCTCAAATAACTTCACATTTATTAGTGATAACATTCAAGAATTTCCTAGGGGGAAAAAAAAGTTTGTGTTAGGTGGCTTGTGGTGAAGTTACTGGCTTTAGAATATAGCTTCATTACGTGTTAGAGACAGATAAATGTGGTGTCAATCTCCAAAAATTATGATAGAACATAATTTGGGAAAATGCCATGTCACTTTTCACTCTATTCATATTTAACCCCTCTTTTTAAGTCATCTTTCTCCTTGCCTCCTAGTTTTGGGACATCACACAAATTCTATAACCAAGATGTTAGAACATGATCTTTCCTCCTTGCTGCTTACCAAACCAAATGAGAAGCTTGTGTTATAATGAAAAACACGGTTTAACTAGATTTAGCAATGTCTTCCACATACTCCTTCCACTTTTCACCCTGTGAAACATGCTCAAAATAATTTGAATTGCTCTTACCCAGGAAATGGCCATGAAGTAGTCATTTGTATTTATTTAATGTTTGTTGAAAGTTCCTATCTTTTGGGGCGCCTGTGGGTGGCTCAGTCAATTAAGTGTCTGACTCTTGACTTCATCTCAGGTCATGATCTCAGGGTCATGGGATTGAGCCTCGCGCCGGGCTCTGTGCCGGCAGTGTGGAGCCTGCTCGGGATTCTCTCTCTCACTCTCTCTCTCACTCTGCCTCTCGTCCGTTCGTGCTCTCTCTCTCTTTCTCGAAATAAATAAACTTAAAAATATATACTAAAAAATAAAAAGAAAGCTCCTATCTTCTAATACTAGAAGCATGCTCTTCAACTAGTTTATCTTTCTTTAACAACACTTTTTTTATCTATCTATCTA
Source organism: Neofelis nebulosa (assembly GCF_028018385.1). Lineage (NCBI taxonomy): Eukaryota > Metazoa > Chordata > Mammalia > Carnivora > Felidae > Neofelis > Neofelis nebulosa. Next base: position 56,943,688 of record NC_080796.1, read on the forward strand.
TCTAATCTATCTATCATCTATCATCTCATCTAAGTATCTATGTAAGATTCAAGTTGTGTAAGTGTAGATATTTCTTTCAAAAGGGATAAGAATTTATCACTCAGCACTTTCATGCACTTAAGCTGTTAAATTGCAAAGGGATTTTTTTCTTACAGTTTCTTATGTGTAAGGGAAGGCTTTTCATTTGTGGTAATTATGCAGCTGTCTCATGATTCTGTCATGCTTGTCATGTTTGCCTTGCTTTCTTGTATAATCTCAGTGACATGAGTTATAATATTCTGCCACGCTGAGTAGTTGAATAACCAGTCTTAATGCAGATGAGAAAAAAATTCTTGTGTAAACTTTCCATATTCCTTGAAGCATGTCTCTGCAGTACAAACAGTTTTGTTATCTGTTAAATATTAAATCATGTATTATTATTTTATTCATTCAGTTGGGTAAATCTCATCAGATAAAAAAAAATTAAACTACTACAACATACTTCATTCCTCAAGAGAAGATTTGCGATGGAGTTTTTCTTTTCCTTTTGTAAATGTTATAGTTCTTAGCATCTCCATTGTTCCCATTTGAGCACTATGTCAACTATGTTTTAAAATTAAGCGATCATTTGATAACCAATATTCTTCGAGACTGGAAAAAAAAGGACCTAATATTCCTTCTAATATGTATCCAGTTACGTTTAACAGAAAAAAAAAAGTGATCATTCAAAACAACCCCAAAAAAATCCAACTTAAGGTAATATTTGTGGCAGAAAATAGCTTTTCTCCTTACTTTTGCTCCTTATTAAATTCTCACTGAGCAGGTCAGATATATAAAAAGGATTTAATTACCATACGGAAGACTATCTGTGTACTTCAGTTGGTAGCTGATCTGGACACCTAGAACTAATTAACATTTTAAACAAGAAATTATTAATGTTTTGAATTACTATATTCCTACTTAAGATCTTGGATCTTCAAAGTATGATTTGGTCAAGTTACTCAATTCTTCTGATCTTGGTATATGTAAAACAGATGTGAGTCACATCACCTATTCTTTACAGGAACTGAACGGATTAAATGAAATGATTAATGTGAAGCAATTCATTACTGTTTGAAAATTAACAAGCGTGAGCACTCAGGGCACGGGGATGATGACGGTGATGATGATGGTGATTGATGGTGATAGCTAACAATCACACATTTACAACATTATGAGAAATGTAACTTTATTTTTATGAGAAGATTCACATTTTAATATGTGTTTCCACTTAGTTTGGATGGCAGAAATTTAATCTCAGTCGGTGCGATCAGTGCAGGTTCCTACTTCCTTTCTTTGACATGGGACTATTGGAAAGATTAACATGGCACCTGGTGACAGCTGGTGGGAAGGACTATCTCTGCTTGTCAGGATCATCATTTATTTATGTTGGCATCCACTGAGATGTCTGTACCTCCACCTGACTTAGTGGAGAGAGTACACTGTACAATATTTCCTTTTCTCAGGCATGAGAAAGCCATTCACTTTTGTTCAGGTCTTGTCTGCTTACACAGTCACATTCATGCTGTTCTATCATGAATAGGAAACATTCCGATCCCTGCGGAGCACTTTTAGGCTTGTCTGCTTTAACATACGATACAGAATATTATTTTGTTACCTTGAAGATCTGGGAGTAAAGGGATTCCTGGTCCTTGCCATTTTTCCTGGACCATATTTAAAGAATGTAGACTGAGCTTCTTCTCAGATGGTCAAACTTACAAAAACCTTTTCTATCTACCTCTCATCCACCACTCCCAGAACTGAATGAGGTATAGGAAAAATTATCAAGCTCAACCACCATATTTTTTTGGAATCCAAATTCTCCAGTTTCTAGATACCTTGTATGATATCTCTTGGTCTCTTTGCTTTAAAGAAAATTTGAGTTCTATAAAACTTAGCTATATTATTCTCATTCCTTCTCTCTGTGTTTTGTTCTTAGTCATATTTTTCTCCTTAAACTTCTTTCCCTGTAGGCAATCATATAGTTCACATAGCTATAACTATAGTTCTGTGTTGATTATTTTGAAGAATCTACATAATCCCTGATTATTTCCTCTGAACTCCAGTACAAAATATAGCTTATTATGTAGATACCTCCTCTGGGATGTCCACAGTAGCTTAGGCTTAGTATATGAAAAAAGTGAATACTTTGTATTCCAAAACTTACTCCTTATTGTATGTATTTCTACATTGGTACCGTCATTGTCCTATTTTTTTTTTTTAGAATAGCAACATCAGAATTTTCTCATTTCCCTTTCTTACCTTCAGGGTATATGCTATATCTTATAAATTTGAATATTTAGTGATTCTCTTAATGCTTTTTTTAAAAAATTCTTTCTGTGACTTTGTTTTACTTACCTTTTATTTAGTCTATTAAAATAGGGTTTGGCAGGTTTTCCTTTCTTCTCCTTCTAGACTTTGTATTCACTCTTCATATTGTCACCAGAACCATTGTACCCCAGTGTTACCACATAAGCTACTCATTATTTGTTCTCTGCTGTTCTCTCAGATGTTAGTGTGCTCTTTCCTAAAGCAACTTCCCTTTAATCTCCTCCCTACCTGTCATTTCCCCCATGCCTCTGGAACATCTGATTTCATAGTAAATAAATAACCCACATTGTAAGCTTCTCCTCTCAATCATCTTTACCCCCTGGTGTTATAAATGACCTACCACTCCACTGAAGCTATTTCCCCTGCAGGCAAATCAAGAAGAAGCTTATTCTCACATACCCTTCCTTACCTTAAACTTGCTCCCCTATACTATTATCATATTATTACTTCCTAACTGTCAATTTCTCCTCTGCCCTTGAATAAAATCATCTGCTGTTTTAAAGCTTAAACCATCAGAGCATTCTATTCTCTGCCCTCTTCTTACCACTATAATCTTTGAACTAAAAGTGATTTCATGACATTTACTGAAGACCCTATCACTGGGGTCTATACATTCTTCATCAGCCAAAACTTGCTCTAACAGCCAGGGCTATTTTAAATATCCATATGGACTACACAGATGGCATACTTGTTTTTTAGTTCCTCTATATTTTCATGTTGATTGACTTCCAGTTTCTTTTTTTTTATTTTTTTGAATTTTTTTTTAATTTTAGGGAGTGTCCTCCTTATTCACTATCACCTACTTAACCCCTCCCCTACCCACTTCCTCTCTGATAACCATTAGTTTGTTCTCTATAGTTAAGAACCTGTTTCTTGGTTTGTCTCTCTCTTTTCCCTTTGCTTGTTTCTTTTGTTTCTTAAATTCAACATATTAGTGAAATCATATGTTATTTGTATTTCTCTGACTGACTTATTTTGTTCAGTATAATACTCTCTAGCTCCATCCATGTTGTTGCAAATGACCAGATTTCATTCTTTTTGATGACTGAGTAATATTCCATTGTATGTATATACCACATCTTCTTCATCACCCATCAGTCAATGGACATTTGGGCTGTTTACATAATTTGGCCATTTTTGATAATACTGCCATAAACATTGGGGTGCATGTATTCCTTGGAATCAGTGTTTGTTTGTTTGTTTGTTTGTTTTTTGTTTTTTGTTTTTTTTTTTTGTATCCTTTGGGTAAATATCTAGTAGTGCAATTGCTGCATCATAAGGTAGTTCTATTTTTAACTTTTGGAGGAATCTCCAAACGTTTTTCAGAGTGTTTTCCAGAGTAACTGCACCAGTTTGCATTCCCACCAACAGTGGAAGAGTGTTCTTCTTTCTCCTAATTTTTGCCAAAATCTATTGTTCCCTGTGTTGTTAAATTTAGCCATTCTGATAGGTGTGAGGTGGTATCTCACTGTGGTATTAATTTGTTTTTCCCCGATGATGTGTGATGTTGAGCATCTTTTCATGTGCCTGTTGACTATCTGTATGTCCTCTTTGGAAAAATGTCTATCCATGTCTTTTGCCCATTTTTTAAATTGGGTTATGTGTTTTTTGGCTTTTGAGTTTGATAAAGTCTTTATATTTTTTGGATATAACTCTTTATTAGATATGTCATTTGCAAATATTTTCTTCCGTTGCATAGGTTGCCTTTTTTTTTCTCTATTGCTTCCTTCGCTTTTTAGAGATTTTTATCTTGATGAAGTCCCAATAGTTTATTTTTGCTTTTCTTTCTCTTGCCTCTGGAGACATATCTAGAAAGAATTTGCTTTAGCCGATGTGAAATAATTTACTGCCTGTGTTCTCCTCTAGGACTTTTATGGCTTCAGGTCTCACATTTAGGCCTTCAATCATTTTGAGTTTGTTTTTTGTGTATGGTGTGAAGTAGTGGTCCAGTTTCATTCTTCTGCATGTTGCTGTCCAGTTTTCTCACCACCACTTGTTGAAGAGACTGTCTTTTTTTCCACTGGTTGTTCTTTCCTGCTTTGTCAAAGATTAGTTGACCATATAGTTGTGGATTCATTCTTGGGTGTTCTATTCTGTGCCATTGACCTATATGTCTATTTTTGTGCCAGTACCACACTGTTTTGATCACTACAGCTTGTAATATTACTTGTAGTGCATAACTGTTATGCCTCCAGCTTTGCTCTTCTTTGTCAAGGTTGCTTTGTCTTTTCAGGATCTTTGGAGGTTCCATATGAATTTTAGGATTGTTTGTTCTAGCTCTGTAAAAAAATGGGGTTGGCATTTTGACAGCAGTTGCATTGAATGTGTAGATTGCTTTGGGTAGTATAGACCTTTTAACAATGGTTGTTCTTCCAATCCATAAGCATGGGATGTCTTTTCATTTCTTTGTGTCATCTTCCATTTCTTTCATCTGTGTTTTAGAGTTTTCAGAGTACAGGTCTTTCACCTCTTTGGTTAGGTTTACAATCCAATAAGAAGATATACCAATTTTAAATATGTATGCACCCAACATGGGATCACCTAAATATATAAAACAATTAATAACAAACATAAATAACTAATTAATAATAGCACAATAATAGTAGGGGAGTTTAACAGCCATTTACATCAATGGACAGATCACCTAAATAGAAAATAAACAGGGAAATAATAGCTTTAAATGACACAGAGGACCAAATGGACTTAACCGATACATTCAGAACATTCCATCCTAAAAAAAGCATAATGCACATTCCTTAAAAGTGCACAATGTGGGACATTCTCCAGAAAAAGCACATATTAGTTCACAAATCAGGCCTCAACAAATACAAAACAATTAAAATTACACTATGTACCTTTTCTGACCACAATGCTATGAAACTAGAAGTCAGCCACAAGAAAAAAAATTGGAAAGATCATCAGTCTTTAGCAACTTCCTTCGTAGTAAATGATTAATTTAATAATTCCTTTAGTCATAGATTCCCCTTGTACTCCTATTTCCTAAATCTTCATCTTATGCTAGTTTTACTTTCTTAAATGAATTTTTTTCAGTCCTCTGCTTATAACTTTTAAATGTCTTTTTCTTGTGACTGAGATGAAGTCCATTATCTTGCCCATATTTAACTGGTCCCTCCAGGAACTGCCCCTCGCCTTTTGCTTTTATCCATTGCATTTTTACACTATATTTTTCCACTTATATTTTCTTTTCACTTCCAATATATATAATTCATTTTAATAATGTTATTAAAAACAATAATTAACATACTCTCAGCTCTGGGTCTTGCACATGCATTCTGTTCTACTGCTAACAATTTTTCTCCATTTTGAATAATATTTTTGAAGTTAAAAAAAAAACTTGTTTTAAAAGGGCTGAAATGATTGTATGCTTAATTGAAGAGATAGGTTGTACAAGAAAAAATCTTGAAATTCTCTTTTTCAATGTCCTCCAAGATTTGTATTCCCTTATATGTGCCTTGTTCTTTCCTCAGATTGGAATCGAGTGTAAATGTGGCTTCTAGTTTTTCCCTCATATCATTCTCGGGCTTCAGACAAGGTGCTGGACCTCTTAGCCTACAAGCAGGTTATGGGTCATAGTACCAGGGGAAAGATAAAGCTTTGGGTGATAAAAGTTCCTTCCACATGGCACCCTTACACACTTCTGTCTTCTCCAATTTCTCAGGTGTCCACATGTTTTTATGTGCACGTCATAGCGAGCTAGTTTGACTTATCATAAAAATGCAAGATCCTTAGTACATAGGTCTCAGTTTAGGAATTTGCATTAGTTTTCTATTGCTGCTGTGACAAATTACCACAAACTTGGTGGCTTAACATAATACAAATTTATTACTTTTTAGTTCCGTGAGCCAGAAGTCCAACATGAATCTCATACTAAAATCAAGATGTCTGTAACACTGCATTACTTTTGGAAGCTCTAGAAGAAAATTAATTTTCACTCCACTATTCCAGCTTCTAAAGGTGACCAGCATCTGTTGGTTTCCAGCCATATTCCTCCCTCTTCAAACCAGCACGGTCAGGCCAAGTCTTTCTTAAGCTGCCATCTGATTCTCTTTTGATTCTCTCTCCTTTACTTTTAATGATATTTTTGATGATAATGGGCCCACCTGCTTAATGCGGATAATCATTCCATCATAAAATCAGATGATTAGCAATTGTATTCTCCCTTTGCCACAGAACTTAGGGTAATTCACAGGTTCAGGGGAGTCGAATGTAGACATTTGGAAGGAGGTGGGAGTAATGTGCCTAATCCAGTATATGTTTCTCCAAGGAACCTTCTCTTATTCCCTCTCCATTCCAGATTATTGATTTTCACTTGCGTTTCCAACAATACTTCTACTTTTAAAGGTTAAATATCACTTCTTACACGATATACTATAGTCCAAAGCCTAAATATTTATCTACGTCTATTTCTAGCAGGCAAAACTGCATGATGGCAGGGGCTGGCTGTGTATTAGTCACTACTGTAATTCTCATACACACAGGAATTTCTGAAGAAATAAACTAAATGAATGAATGGATACCCTGTGCAGAGAGCCAAGATTTAAGGTGAGAGTGTTGAGTTAAATCCTAGCTCTACCACCAATAAACTAATGATATGGAAACCGGTTAATTTATCAAGTCACCATATCCTTAAATAAAAATTATTCAAAATATCATGTGTCTTACCTCCCAACATTATCCAATAATAACATGAGCTAAAACACATCAAGTCACGTTGTTAATTGACAAGCCTATCTATGTAAATAGAAAATGAAGTATTATTAGATCACATATTGTTCTTTATACTTTCTCAATTCTCAAAAACCTAGTCCTAACAATGAGTCCAGAAGTAAATTTCAAATTCTATAGCATTTTATTAAGATCTTTTTTTTTTCGGGGTGCCTGGGTGGCTCAGTCGGTTGAGCGTCCGGCTTGAGCTCAGGTCACGATCTGGCCGTCCTTGAGTTCGAGCCCTGCGTCAGGCTCTGGGCTGATGGCTCAGAGCCTGGAGCCTGCTTCCGATTCTGTGTGTGTGTGTCTCTCTCTCTCTGCCCCTTCCCCGTTCATGCTCTGTCTCTCTCTGTCTCAAAAATAAATAAAACGTTAAAACAATTTTAAAAAGATCATTTTTTTAAAATCTGGCCTAAATTTCTCTTTCTAAAAGTGTCTCAGATTATATCTAATAGTCATTCTTTTTTTTCTAGTGAATTTAATTATACTCTATTCCTAAGCCATACTATATTCAATTATTCTTTACAAAGTGATATATTATTAAATATCATTATAAAATGTATTTTCCAAGTATGTTCAAATACTCATGGCATAATGCCTATTGTATTCTGTGTTACAACAATAATATTAATAGCAGTAAAATGTCTACATTATTTCAAATATTACATGAGCTTTATATCCATTTCCAACCTTGATCTTTACTCAGGAGATTCCATCCCTGAGATTTTTATTCCCATCCTGCAGGTGAGAAATCCAGTACAATGAGGTTTTCAGAGTCGACTGGCTTCTCCACAGAATTCTCTTTTCTCATTTTTTATTTACTGAAATGTTAATCTTTTAACCCACTGAGATATTACCTACTTTCTTAAGATTTAACTTCCTCAGCTACCAATAATTATACCATTCTCTACATTTCTACAGCATATTTTGTGTGTGCATTTCCAAGCTATTTTATTCTCCATTAAAAATATAGTTTTTAGTACAGTTCAGTCCAAGATAAAATCAAGGTTTAAAATACTTTTTTAAATATCAAAATGTCTACCACAGTGCTCTCTTTATATAAGTCATCCATTATCGGTCGAAACTAAATTAGATAATTGAAGTGAAAAATACAAGATCTGTAAGCCGGCTAGGTGGCTCTTAACATCTCTTTCAGCTATACTTTATTTCATAAAATTGCATGTGACAGAGGAAAGGTCAGCCAAGACATTAAAGTACTTAGCTATAGTTTTTCTGAATTTGATACTATGAGTTGAAAAGTATTTTATACATTAAGCTTACAGAGTACCAACATAACAGAAGAATGAAACTCAAACATTAAGAGGCTATCAAGATCAGTTGAATGTAGACTAGAATCCTGCCTTTCTTTGTGTGGGTCTGTGGTATTTACTCTAAATATCTCAGTTTTCTCATTTGTCATATAGGAAGAGTTCACTTTACCTCGAAGGTTGTTATGAGAATAAAATGAAACATAAAACTTATCAGAGTGCCTGGAACATATTTATGTCTCAATTACAGTATGGAGGATGTTATTATAAGAACAAAAAAGTTACACATGTCAAACCAGATAGAAATACTTTATATGTGACTAATATGAAAATATATGTTGTAGCAGGATTCTCACACAGAGAGTCCTGACACCGAGGTTTTCTTTCCAGGAAGCAACTTTATTTGTGCCAGTACTGGCTCAGTTGGATTCGTACTGAAAAATTGAGCCCTGAACGCCACATGGCTTAGTGTTTTATGCATCTTCAACTTCTTTGTCTCCCATATATGGGTAATGTATAGACATACAGTCTGATTGGGTGATCTCATGTTACAGAGCCATGGTGGATGTAATGTACCAAGGTTGCCTTCCCTTATCTTGAGGTCTTTTCTCACCATATTCCTTAGGGAGGGGACTCTACCACAGTATCACATAGTTGGTAGAGCTTTTCTTTGTAGTTCTCTCTACATAGAGAGCCTTCTCTACTTTAATTATTGTTGTTAAATTCCTGTTGTTTTTGTGCATCCTGTTTTACCACAGTTACCACTCTCACGTTGCCCTCCTCACCAGTCCCCAACTCTGACCTGCTTTTGTTTCATGCACTTGATTCACCTATACTACCTCTTACCTTATCTATATTTGCATTGATATTGATATCAATATTGATATCAATATCGATTTTTTTTTTACGTTAACAGAGAGAGAGAGAGAGAGAGAGAGAGTATGCATAAGTGGGGGAGGGGCAGAGAAAGAGAAACTCCACACTGTGCACGGAGCCCTATGCAGGCCTCCATCTTATCAACCCGTGGGATCACGACCTGAGCCAAAATCAAGAGTCAGATGCTTAACCAACTCAACCATCCAGGTGCCCCTACCTCTTACATTTACTTTCATCTTACCTATTGACTTGATATAAATGAATTAGGGTAAGACACTACCAAATTTTGTTGCTTTGATTTATAAAGCATCTCAACAGCTTCTCTTGAGGAACACTCAAAAAAAAAAAAAAAAAGAAAAAAGAAAAAAGAAAAAAGAAAGAAAGAAAAGAAAAAAAACACACAAAACGTTCTGGAAGTACCAATCTTCTGTACTTAATTAACTAGACAACCAATTTATCTAACAATTTAATTACACAGCACTCAAGTAGGTCCAACCAATTATATTTGTAAATTTTTTTAAAATTGTTGTAAATTACTTGTAATCTGTGTCCCCTATCTTGACCTGACAATATATGCATTAAAATAATTTGTAAATCAAAAACCCTTATGCAACACAAAGTTTGTGGTTGATAACAATGGTAATTACTACAAGAATACATTGGTGAATTTGAAATGAATGCTTTAATTCAAACTGAATAGAATGCCAATCTTGCTCAAGCCCATAAACAGTATATTCCCAGAATAGGTTATTGTATCTGCAAGTTGGCAAAGATTGCCAATTAAATGTTAGAGACTATAAAGAAATAATCCTTCACATACACAATGACATTTCCCGCAAAATATCACCCATATCCTTAGCTATCTTTTGTTATCTGATGATACAAAATGAGATTTAATTTAAGATTTGAGATCAGTATTTCAGAGTTTTAATTTAAGAAATTTTATCTTGCTCTACTTTTCAAAACCTTTGTACCTCTCACATTTGAAAGCTCTCAGTTACTTCTGGAAAAATCTTTGCAGAAGAAAGGCTGAGCATATTAAAAACACCTTAAGTCCTATTTCATTTCCTATTTGGAGACATAATGGCAACTTATAACTGGATCCACAGCGAAGGTATTTTGAACATCTAGGAAAGGCTGCTCTATTTAAGACTCTATGGTGGATTAGATGTATTTGGGATATCACTGAGAAACATTTGTTTTCCCAAATACCTGTGGAGAACATATAAATATATTACTACACATTCTACATTTTGACTTATTTTCATGTTTGTTTTTATGCCATTTCAAGACTTATTTTAGCTCTTTGAAATACATATATGTTCCCTTTCACACTGTCTCTATATTATAGCTCATTTTCAACTGTGCAGGAATTTTGTGGACTATTGTATTCAAATTTGCAATAACACAATTTATAAAAGATCATAATTGTCTATTAAGTATTGGCACCACTTCAAATGTGGTGAGTAACTTAAACACAAAAATGTTTTCATTAGTAAGTGTTTTCATCTATGAAGTGGCCTTAGACATACTTGACATATATCCTTGATTTTTCTGGACAATCTTGATTTTAAACATTCTGTCCAGTTACGAGACCACATGCTCTGTACATATCAAGAAATATGATGAACACGCCTCAAAGCGTATGAGCTTTCAATCCACTGGCACCATTTTTATGTTTTGCTGTGTTCAATCTTTATAAACTCGTTTGGATCTGTGGAAGTAGACTTTACATTTCTTTTGTTTTTCTTCCATGTCTTTAGTTCCATCATCTCTATATCTCTAGCTCTTCGTCTAGTTCTTTACCTATGTATTCCGTGTCACCAGCTTTTTATAATTCTATTTTGCCTAATAGATCAAATCAATTTCTTTTTCACACAAGGTCGGTTTTTGTTTCCTTTCCTTTTTTTGTAACTATATGATTTAAACTTCTTACACGGTAAAGCAGTGTTTATTTTATCTATTCAGAATAAGAGTGAAATTAATTGTAGCATTTTGTTAATACCATTTTCTAGATCTGTCATCATCTTATTATTACCATTATTCTTTGAATCCTCAAACAAATCACTATTATTTTTATTTTATTCCTATTCTTTTTGGTTCCAAACCTCAAACTCTTAATCATTACCCTTTCCTGACACAATTGCTTGTTTGTTTGTTTTCATATTTAATTACGTACCTCCTAACAGTGATCTTTGTCATCTAGGATTACTCTCTGCTCCATCAACATTCATCGCACTTTCATCTACACAAGTCTGTTCTCAGGTCTTTCTCTTAGCCTTGAATGCTTTTCACACATTTCTCACATATGAAAATTCTTGTCACTTTTCAAGACAAAGTTTAAATGCTATGTCTTCCATGAAGCTTTCCCTAATAATCAAGATTAAAATAAATGTCCCACCTTTACAAACCAAAAAGATTCATGATATGTGAGACTTGGCACTCACTGATTTTAGTTTGTGGAAACTCACTAGGATTCTGTTTCCAGCCTAGAACCAAGAAGAAAGAAAGTACAGGATAAAAGGAAATGCCTGGTTGTGTCCATGGGTAAATATTAAAATGTGTGGAATCTTTCAGACAATACTGCATTCGAATAAGTAGAGGTGATTTTAAAAGATACTACATTGCTGGTACAGATGCTATTATCTGATGCCTCTAGCTCTGGTTGAGGTAATAATCAACCCATTCAAAATGATATTTTCTTTTTTGCTTGTATAAAATGGAAACCCTATGCTAGAAGTAAAAATCTGTCACCAAAAGCTAAGGTGGTATGACCAACTTCTATGCCATGTTGTGAATGCAAATGTATTAAAGGAAATATATACTTTAAAAAAAGTTTGGGTTTTGAAGTAAAGATATAAGGGTTTTAGATCAGGCTCTGGCCTTGAAAACATTTACTAGGTGAATAAAAAGATGTAAGGGAAATGAAGAATGGCAAGTTCCCTATCTCTGCTATAGAATATGGAATACTCCACCAAGGTTAAGGAATTAATATACATTAGTCAGCATTTATTTAGTGTTTATTGACTTCAATTATGTTGTTTGTGTTCAAACTTAAATTGCCATTTGGTAGTGCAAAATAAGTTAATCTATTAATTTAATGTATTCTCACGTTGTGCATTTTGAATGACTGGAGAGGGAAAAAGTATAGGGTAAGTAATGTTAATTTTGAGAGAAGATGAGCAATGGGGAATCTTGGGGGAGAAGGTAGAGGCTTTATATATTTTCACAGAAGGTTGTTCTATGATTATACAATTAATGAGTTAGAGAGGCTTGGGATGGAAAGAAGGCTGAAGAAACAGTAACAAAGGGAGAAAGTTGTAATGATTACGTATAACAAGCTTATGATATTGCTTTAAATTGTCTGTAACAGATAATTTCGGCATTGAGAGGAGCTCATTAGTATATAATTAAATGCCAGGCTCTGTGCTAGGCAGTTTACATATGCTATAATGTTTCCTCCAAAAAGGAATTTTGGTTGATAAAGCATGTCAGAATGATATTATAAGTATTTTTAGTCATATAAAAATATATTAGCATTGAAAACACATAATGTGCTTTAAATTCAATTTGGTTGACTAGCCCTTGAATTACTATCTTGATCACAAATTAATGTTCTCAGCCTGTATGCTTTATAAACATGAATATGAACTATCGGAGTTTTTGTCAGTGCTCCAAAAGTCAAAAGACAATAAAAAATTTCCTGTACAACCAACTGCAAATGCTTTGCATTCATTATATCATCCTCTTCCTCATAACCTTTTTCATTATGGACTTTTTCTCGGCGTTAATTTAAATAGGGAACCAGTTCAGTCAGAACAGCAGTTTTCTTAAAAAAGAAACAAACAAAAAAGGTGAGTCCCGGTCCCAATATACTAAAAACAAAAGCAACAAATAAGGGGGGATATACAGACAACTAGAGATTGGTTCCATTGAGTACTCAATGTCTTTCTAGCTGCAAACCCTGGAAGGACTTCCATAAAACTGGGTAAAGTTTCACAATCGCTACACTAGAACATTAAAATAAAATGCATTAGATTAATTTAGGATGTGTATCTCATTTTCATTCTGAATATTTGTTTTGAGATTTAAATTTTATATACATAAGTAGGATTAACTAACAGTCGTATTTTCAGGTTAACAGATTATAAAGAGAATAAAAAACCTTATTACTTGTATAGAAGTAATCTAATGGGAGCTGGGGTGGCTCAGTTAAGTGTCTGATTTTGGCTCAGGTCATGATCTTATGGTTCATAGGTTGGAGCCCCACATCAAGGTCTGCACTGACATGTCAGAGCCTGGAGCCTGCTTCAGATTCTGTGTCTCCCTCTCTCTCCCTGTCTCTTAAAAATGAATAAAGTTAAAGAAAAGTAATCTAAGAATTATTTAAAAACTGGAAAATGAAAATAGATATCCTTCAAATGATTCATTGGCAACAAGATCTCATTTTAAGCAACAAAATTTTCTTACCACATTTATATTATTCTATTAGAATAAGATTTGTACAATAAAAACCTTAAACAGTGAGTTTAATACCAGCCATACCAGTCATTTGAAACGTTCTTCCCAAATTATTTTTTGTTGTAACTCTAAGAAAAATTGATAACACTTCTCTGAAGATATGCATCTGGACCATACTTAAAAAAAATGAGTTTTTAAAATAGTTGTAGGGGAACCTGGGTAGCTCAGTCGGTTGAGCATTAAATTTTAACTCAGGTCATGATCTCAGGGCTCCTGAGTTTGAGCCCCTCACGGAGCTCACTGCTATCAGCACAGAGCCCGCTTCCTATCGTCCGTCCACCTTTCTCTCTCTGCCCTTCCCCATTTGTGTTCTCTTTCTCAAAATAAATAAACTTTTAAAAAATAAAATTAAAAATACATAAAATAGTTGTAAAATATACATAACATAAAATTTACCTTCTTGACCTTTTTTAAATGTACAGTTCAGTGGTATTAAATTAAATATATTCGCATTTTTGTGTATCCATCACCACCATCCATCTCCATCATCCATCACCTTGTAAAACTGAAACTTTGTATGCATTAAACAATAACTTTCCATTGCCCCCTCTCCTCAGCCCCTAGGAAATACCATTTTGTTTTCTATCTCTATGAATTTCACTACTTTAGGGATCTCAAATAAGAATGATATAGTGTGTGTGTGTCTGTGTGTGTGTGTGTGTGTGTGTGTGTGTGTGTGTGTATGACTGGCTTATTGCACCTCGCATAATGTCAACATTTATTCATGTTGTAGCATGTTTTAGAATTCCCTTCCATTTTAAGGCTAATTAATGTTCCATTGTATGTTTATGCCACATTTTGCTTTCCAGTCATCTGTCTATGGGCAGTTGGGTTAGTTCCACCTTTTAGCTATTGTGACTAATGTTGCTGTAAACCTGAGTGTACGTGTATTTCTTTCAGATCGTGCTTTTAATTCTTTTGTGTGCATACCCAAAAGTAGAATTGCTGTATCATGTTGTAATTCTAGTTTCAATTTTCTGAGAAGCCACCACCTTGTGGCATCACCATGGAGATGAGGTGATATTTCATTGTAGTTTTGACTTTATTAGTGATGATAGATACCTTTTTATATGTTTGTTGGCCATTCGTATACCTTCCAAGGATGAATGTCTGTTCAATTCCCTTGCCCATTTTAATGTTGACCTACGGGAGTTCTTTATTATGCTGGATATTAACTACTTATTAGATACATGATAATTGTCTCCCATTTTATAAATTGTTTTTTCACTCTGATGATCGTGCCCTTTGACAGACAAAATCTTGCATTTTGGTGTAGTTCAGTTTAGCTATTTTTACATTTGTTGCCTATGTCAAAGAACTGATTACTGTCAT
This sequence comes from Neofelis nebulosa, assembly GCF_028018385.1. Classification (NCBI taxonomy): domain Eukaryota; kingdom Metazoa; phylum Chordata; class Mammalia; order Carnivora; family Felidae; genus Neofelis; species Neofelis nebulosa. The sequence continues at coordinate 56,958,762 of NC_080796.1, forward strand.
TATTGATTGTATTTTTCTCTGTTATTGCTTTCTTCTCTATTTTGTCCCCTTTCCTCTTTCTTGCTTTTGATTTGTTAATTATTTATTTACTTACTTATTTTGCTTACAAGTGTATATCTAATTTTCATTCTTTTTTGAATTTCCAATGTAAGAATTTGAGATAATTTTCATCCTTATAACTACTTAACTATATCTAACAGTTACTAATGCACAGCATTGTCAAGTTCTAAATACTTCCTTATTTGTTTTCATACATTCCTATGTTTTTGCTTTTTCAGATTTTTGCTCTTGAACAATCATAATTTTCTTGCTAGTTCAACACATTTTAAAATATTTTAATCTAACATATTTAATTATATTCAAGTTAGAGACAATCTACCACCTACCACAAATGGAAACTTTGTTCATTATTTTTAATTTTCTTTTTGTTACTATTTCAAAGCACAGATGCAAGGAGAAGGAGGGAAGCTATTTCCAAATACTGAGGGGTTTTTTTTTTTTTTTTCATCTTTAGGAGTGAGCTATGCTTAGCATTATTGATGAGTAAAATTTATACTATCTGAAAAACATTTTCTTTGAAATAACTCATATTTCTCCTCCTAGATTTTACTAATAGTATTATTCTCACTTTTAGGGACTATTTAAAGATGCTTTTATTTAGTTTTATTTATTTTTTACTTTTTTAATGTAATTTATTGCCAAATTGGCAAACATACAGTGTGTACAATACGTTCTTGGTTTCGGGGGTAGATTCCCATGATTCATCACTTACATACAGCCGCCAGTGCTCATCCCAACAAGTGCCCTCCTCAATACCCATCACCCATTATCCCCTCTCCCCTGCGTCCCCCATCAACCCTCAGCGTGTTCTCTTCATTTAAGAGTCTCTTGTGATTTGCTTCCCTCCCTCTCTGTTTGTAACTATTTTTCCCCCTTCCCTTCCCCTATGGTCTTCTGTTAAGTTTCTCAAGTTCCACATATGAGTGAAAACATATGATATCTGTCTTTCTCTGACTGACTTATTTCACTTAGCATAATATCCTCTAATTCCAGCCAAGTTGCTACTAATGGCATGATTTCATTCTTTCTCATTGCCAAATAGTTTTCCATTGTATATATAAACCAAATCTTCTTTATCCATGCATCAGTTGATGGACATTTAGGCTCTTTCCCAAATTTGGCTATTGTTGAAAGCACTGCTATAAACTTTGGGGTACATGTGCCCCTATGAATCAGCACTCCTATAAGATGCTTTTAATAGAAAGTTCAGTTCATCAAAGTGTGAGTAAACAAATAAGAAACTAAAACTTTTAATACAAAATTAGGTTTTAATTATTAATTCTTATTCTTAACTATTACTCTTTGAGTTTAGCAACCTCAAAATGTCATTTAGCCTAGCTTAATCAGGGATTGGTTTCCAAGTCTGTAAAATGAAAAAATGTGCTATATAATACACAGAGTGATCTGTACTCAATAGACACTCTAGGATTCAAAGAATCCATGCTCCTCAATACCATACAATTTCTATGAAAATGATTTATGGTTTAGGAAATTAGTACTGTCAACTGTAATTTTTACTCTTAAGCAAGCTTATAAAATTTGAACAATCATAAATATAAAGGTAATATATTATTTTATAATATTATCTGGTATTTAAATAGCCTAAATTTTTTAATCAATTTTATGCATAGGAATTACCCCATCTGCCTTTGAAATGCAACATTTAGAAAAACCATTTATCCTGACCTGGTTCCTTTGTCTCATTCTTGTGTCTACCTATAACCATAATTGTCGTATTATGAATGTTGATTATCTGTGAGAAAATAAGTGAGCTCTAGCACAAAAAATAAAAACAATTCACCAATTTGCTGTGCTGCAAACTTGTTCCATTAGACCAAGGTCATGACCATTTTGTATAAAATAATATACCTTCCTCTATCCTCAACTTTGCCTTTTTGTTTTTAATGTTTATTTATTTATTTTGAGAGAGACAGAGAGAGAGAGCATGCACACAAGTGGGGCAGGGGCAGAGAGAAAAGGAGAGAGTCCCAATCCATGCTGTTGCATAGCCCAATGTGGGGCTTGATTTCAGGAATAGTGAGATCATAACCTGATCAAGATCTGAACTGAAGTCAAGAGTCGGTCACTTAACTGACCAAGCCTCCCAGTTGCCCCCTTCCCATCTGTGGCTTTAATCCAAAAATAATTTTATTACCTTTAAGAGGTAATATTGTTTTTCACTATGTTAATATTACTAATAAGTGCCAAAATCGTAACTTTTTGTTTTTTTATCAAATTCCTTATTTTCTTTTCATTCTTGTCATTCTGATTGTTGACTGGACTTTTCTCAGAACCAGAGTGTTCCAGTGGCCTCCAGAATGGCTTATGTAAATTCAGATACTCCCTTCCAGCCCCAACACCTCAGCCTTCTTTTCACTTCTCAATGATTATGTCAGCCTCCTGCTCAGATGCCATCAATAACATTTGTGGCTCACAAAATATTTCTACTGGGTAATGCTGGCTTATAAACTGTTTCAGATAGGACAAGTGCTTCAACTTGACTTTGTCTTATTTCCATCATTTATAAAGCAGTGAAAATAATTATACATGCCTTACAAGGTGATTGTGATTCTTCAGAGAGGAAATAGGTAAACAAGTTATGGTTGATTGTAGTTATTTTTGCTTTCACATATTATCAGTAGATTATTGCCAAAAAAAAAAAAGCAAAGAAAAAGAAACAAGCAAATGAGCAACATTTTATCACTAAAGTATATACATATGATACAATGGCATAGGTATAGATATAGAAGAATTAATGTAGGTCAATGTAAAATAATGTGAATCACATACTAGCTGTTTAGAGATATGCTTAATCTTGAGAAGTTTAAGTGTGAACATTTTCCTCTACATAATTACATACATTTCAAGTGGGAAATCAGAAATCTAGAAAAAAGACACTTGAATTTTGAAAGCCCATGCACTTAATTTTGTAGTGTAAAAAATTAAAAATCTAAGTGATAAGTAATGTATTCAAGGGCAGAAAACAATTTAGTGCAGAAACATATGAGTATATAATTCTTATTTGCAAGTTTTTATTTTTAGAAGTTTATTTAATACAGATTGTTACTTCTCTATAAGATGACTGCTTGTAACTTTTGTTATGAATGGTTACTTGAGTTACTAACTTGTGGAGAGAAATAAATTACCCGTGATTTTCTTTTGATTGATAATTTTTTATAGAGTCAGTCCCTTTTAAAATACCTAAGGGAAAAGAGAAGATACTTATTGTGTCTACGTCTGTAATAAGGAGAAATGAGTCATCTTCCATTGACGGGGCAAATTACCGGCAATTTTCCAATTTGCCAGATTTTCATGTATATCACATGAATAATTGAATAATGAGAATGAGCCAAATCCAGGGTACTTAATTTTAGTTGCGTGGATTCAGTGCCATCTGGACTTCTGGCTTTACTAACTTTTAATTGACCGAGTTCTTTCAGAAAAGTCCTGATACCTAATTTATAAAATAGTTATTCAAGCTCAAACCAGAATGAGTAAAGACCACTTGCTAGAATACTTGCTTAATTGCCATCTTAGTCTAACCCGAATAAATGAAATAAATGGCTGACTTTGGGTTGTAAAAGCTCATTTTGTTTCAGTGTCATCAGTGTAGCAATTCCATAACATTGTAGCCTGATTTCATGACACTTACCTTATATTTTCTTATCTCTCCCTTCTCAACATTTATTGACTATTTTATCTGTGTTACTCAGTTGTAGCCTTCTAATTACAATGTATCAGCTTTATAAAAAGCATGGTCACCTTCAACTTAACAGCTACCCTAATCCCATCTGAAATATTTCTTTCCTTTAAATATTGTAGTTCAATTATCATCAGAATGATCATTATACCACTTAACTTATGTTTACAGAGACACCAAAATGTTAATGTTTCTACAAGATTTATTTTTAATTATTCTTTGGGGATCTCCTTGCCATGATCTTCCTATTAAATTTAACAAAAATATGATTTCCATTTGCTGCTAATGCTCAAACTTGGAAAATTAAAATGTTATCTAATTAATAGTTATCATTATGGCCTCCACGAAAAAATAAGGCCTCAGAATTTTCCCACACCATTTTGATTTTAAGTGTTTTTAATTTATTAATTTTAAAAGTTAAAATTTAAATTTGTAGGTATTTCAAGTTGATTCAGTAAAGAACACTGTTCTAAGTCTATACATTCAAATATATTTTATGGTCATCATTAATTTTGTGTTTTATTAAGCACAATAATATTCAGCAGATAGGAGCTAAATATCCTCTGCATTCTGAGAAAATATTTGTGTTATATTTGAAGACACACAACATATAACTATTAAAAAATATTCTTATTTAGAGGAACACTATGGCCCTGTGATTCTTGCCTATTTTTCATATTTATGGCCTGAGCAACCAACAGGAGCAAGTCTAATCTATGAGACACATGAAGAATAGTTAAAATGTGAGGAGTAAGTAACTAAGCCATGTCATAATATATACAAAATTTTGATGTTGCTGTTGTAATTGGTTTCGGTTTGTGTTTTTGTCACAGACTTCATTTTTTAAACTTACAATGTGATATTTGTTTCTTTTATAAAGCAAATTTGACAATCTCTGCCACAACTTTTCGTCATAAAAAAAAAAAAACACTTCTGGTTATACACGTATATCACCAAAAACACCTTCAATACAGAAATATATTTACAGGAAAATGTATAGATTTACAAATCATTTCTCTAAGTGTAATGGAGAAAGATGGAGTTCAATATCAATATATCTATACCTATATTATATGTAATTAAATACAGATTTTTTTGGAAAGTGCCTGGTTTTGTGCTCCATTTTTAATCTGGACAAATAGTATTTTCTATAGTCACATGGCCTTTCAATAAATACTTACAAAAATCTTACCCTTAAATGAACACAGAAATCTCCTTCAAGATTAATTATACTTTCACTAAATTAAATTTCCTATGTAATTACAAAAGGATGGTTTCTCCACCTGACTTTATTTCTTCACCAACCTCTTTTATACTTTCCAAAAGCTCTAAAAGAATTTTCAATGTCATATATAATTTTCTCTTTATTTTTTCTACATATCTTCAGAAAGATATATGAAATTGGTAGAAAGGATTTTTGACTCAACGTTTTTCAAGTCACCTGTATTAACTTTAGTAACTCCTTCTAATAATTTAGTGGGATTACTAACCTCTTAGCAGTGTTTTGCGCTTCAAAATGCAATTACATATTTACTATCCATTATTAAGTAAATGAAAGTAATTAAAAAAATTTTTTTTCAACGTTTTTTATTTATTTTTGGGACAGAGAGAGACAGAGCATGAACGGGGGAGGGGCAGAGAGAGAGGGAGACACAGAATCGGAAACAGGCTCCAGGCTCCGAGCCATCAGCCCAGAGCCTGACGCGGGGCTCGAACTCACGGACCGCGAGATCGTGACCTGAGCTGAAGTCAGACGCTTAACCGACTGCGCCACCCAAGCGCCCCTAGTAATTTTAAAATATTAGCATTGTTAGAGCAACTTGTACTTCCAAGGAAATAAATTAAATGTAGCTTTCTTGATTTCTCCTACTCAGTACAACTAAAAAACCTGGTTATTACATATAAAACAAATCTAAGAAGACTTTGAAAGTTGTAGAGAAGAGGGCGGACTGTCTAGGGATGTTGAAACCCAAGCAGAGACAAAGAAGCAAAGGCAATACAATAAAGCAAAAAATAGTCTTTCCAACAGATGGTGCTGGAATGACTAGACATGCACATGCAAAAAGGTGAATGTATGGGTCGCCTGGGTGACTCAGTGGTTAAGCATCCACTTCAGCTCAGGTCATGATTTCCCAGTTTCGTGAGTTTGAGCCCCACGTTGGGCTCTGCACTGGCATCTCGGAGTTTGCTTGGGATTTTCTCTCTCTCCCTCTCTCTCTCTGCCCCTCCCCCACACATGCTGTATGTCCCTCTCAAAATAAATAAATCAATAAACTCAAAAAAAAAAAAAAAAAAGGATATATAGCCATAAAAAGAAAGCATAATACATGTCTGTGTTGAGCCTATTGTATAATGGAAGAGGCAGATACTAATCAAGCAACCACACAAATTATTAACTACTAGGAAGGAAAAGAACACTCAGTTATGAGTATATGTGACAATTATTTGGGGACTGGCTTGGTGTGGTAAGACTACAGTTTCTCCATGTGATATTGGTGTCTTTGAAGTTTGTATATAGTGGGTGATATTTAATACATTTATTTTACATAAATTCCAAGCATAGAAGACAGGAAGAGCAAGTGCCTGTTAAATACTAAATTTCACATTGTAATCCATAAATTCTGAGGGTAATGTCTAGAGAAAGGTGACATTACCAGTTTATGTTTCACAAGCTTTTTGTGTGTAAAATGATATTTTGACAACTCAAGCCTGAATCAGGCTGAAAGGTTATAATTTGAGGAATAATCATTTATACTTTGTAAATTTAAGAGTATACACTTTTTTTTTCCTGAAAGTTTTTCATAAAAGATCATATCTGATCTCTCTTCCACATTTTGATGCAAAAGACATAAAATTAATAGCAAGTTTATTTCCCTTAATTATGTGGGAAAAACATACTATTTTAAGAAGAGTTTTTTAAAGTACATTTTAAAACTTATTTAAAGAAAAATAAATATTCTATTAAATTGAGTTACTATTTAAAACTAATTTTTATATGGAAAGATTTCATTCAAAATTAACTTTGTATTCACTGTCTCTAAAAATTGTAATTACTCTAAAAGAGAATAACACTTCATCTTATGTTTTAACCTTAAGTTACTCAAAATGAAGCAACATATGAATTTATAGTTTATTTCAAGTTCAAATATTTAATTGGTTAGTTACTTGTCATAAATCATGATTTATGAATGTTTGCTCCAATATTTAAGGTAGGAAAAGGATGACCATCAAGAAATTTTAATGAAGTTATTACTTAAATGTTCAAAGACATTATCACCAAGCAGATTAATTTCTCATTAGCAAATAGCTATTCTTTTGGCAATAACCTTCTTCCTGAGCATTTAACTTATTAGTCTGCTCCCGGACAAAGAAGAACAATTTGTAGATACTTGGAGTATGGTTTTATTTATAAATTATTTTGTTAATTTTACTCTTTAATTCTACTAAGGCTTATTACCTTGACCAATGTTTATATATATTTAAAGAATTAACATCTTGGAACAAAAAATCATGACTCCACAAGCATACATGTCCAAAATTTGCTAAGAGATAAACAGTGTCCCCTGCACCATTTTAAAGAGAGAGGGAGGCAAATCATAAGAGACTCATAAATACAAAGAACAAACTGAGGGCTGCTGGAGGTGTGTTGAACAGGGGGATGGGCTAAATGGGTGTTCGTGTTGCCGTGAGCATTGGGTATTATATGTAAGTGATGAATGACTACATTCTACTCCTGAAATCATTATTACACTACATGTTCACTAACTTGGTTTTAGATAAAATTAAAAAAAAAATTTAAAAAGTGTTACACATTTTCTTCTTTAAATCTCTACAGAGTTAGTACTATTAGACATATGTTCCTAAATGAAATGACATCAGTGAGGTTTTAAGAACTTGCCAAAATTCACAGGGCTTTGAATTCTATGAATTGAATTGATGCTGGTGGGACTTGAAACTTTAGCTTTCTGATTTCTATTTTTTTTTTGAAAACTAATATTGCCTCCCTAAAGTACTCAAATTATTGTGTGAAATGCAGATATTTTTACTAATTAACCAACATAAATACCCTTTGAATTATAAATATAAAAAAGGGACATTCATATTTGTTTCTTTTTTTCAGAGAGATTCAGAGTATTTCATTTTAGCTCAGTTGTATCTCTCTCTTGGCTTACCTACACTGTTTAATAATTACCAAATCAGTATATTATATCAATGTGATTGATGGAAAAAATTGTTAAATTGTAACAGAAGTTAAATTGTAGTTCCAAAATTTAGAAAGAAAAGCTTTTGTCTGTTACTTAATTCCTTCTCTTCAACTTAGAGATCATTCATTGACAGCATATGTGTATATATTTTACATCAATACTTTTGCTAACATCTCTTCAAAGGAGTGGCTTAATTTAGATGTAAATAACAAATTTCTCTATTATGTATATATCTGTGTAGGCACAAACATGTAGTACCCTTATATTTCTATTAAATAAGTTTCCTTTTGGTATAATGAAATTGACTACAGTAATTGAATTATGTGGTGTCTCTTAAAATTTGGATAGAACCTTATCTATTAAATTACAGAAAGTAACTTAAAGCTAGGTAAGGTAAAATTAATTTTCAGTCATTTCATAGCTCTGAAAATTTAACATTTTTTTAATAATCAGAAATATACATTACTAGCCATAAATCATTCTTTAAAAGATTCTCAGTAACCCCCACCTCCACTTTATGTAATTCAATGATATAAAGAGGCTACAGCTACAATTCTTGTTGCTTTCTGGACTGGGGATGATATTTTGTTGCAATCATGGTAATTTGTCTTCTTTAATCTACTATGTGTTGGCAGTTCTTGCAAAATACTACAGTCCTTAATGGTGCTTCTCAAAAATTCTGCATGTACACATTTTACATAAGTCCTATTTTTCTTTGGGTTTTTTATTTCAGTATTTTATTTGCCTAGATTCATGGTACCAAATTCCTAGCCTCACCCAAAAGTATCTCTCAAGCTTTAAAAACTCCACTACTGGGGTGCCTGGGTGGCTCAGTCAGCTGAGCATCTGACTTAGGCTCAGGTCGTGATCTTGCAGTCTGTGAGTTTAAGCCCTGTGTCAGGCTCTGGGCTGACAGCTCGCAGCTCAGAGCCTGGAGCCTGCTTTGAATTCTGTGTCTCCCTCTCTCTCTGCCCCTCCCCTGCTTATGCTCTGTCTCTCTGTGTCAAAAACAAATAAATAAAAAAAAAAAAAAAAAAAAAAACCTCCACTACTGTTAATTTTTTTTAAAAAGTTTTATATCAAGGGGCAGGAGGGCAAAAGAAAGTGGAATCACTATCCTGCCAACTGTTTAGCATTCAGCTGTTTTAAAAACACTAGCTTCAGAGCTAGTCATCCGGGCTGTTAGGACATTTCCCTTTTACTGGCCAAATGGAAAACAGCATCATCTGTGGGATGTGAAAGCTTTAAGGAAAGCACATCCAAATAACCTTTCCTATATGTAACAGTTACACATAATAAAAGTATGAGGAACTAGTATTGATTGTTAGTGGCATTTTTAAAGACCAGTATGATTTTACAGATGTAATAAGGTTATTGCTACTGAAGATCAGCAAGTCAATTTACGATTCTTATGGTGAATTTGTTTGGTGTATATTAGTGTTTGGGAAATACATTTTGTTTTACTATTCTGTTGTGTATGCAAATTTAATTAAAATTGATGGAATTAAACTTATAAGCCAACAAATGTAGTATTGTGACAAGTGATATAATGATAGCCTTTTAAGGCATAGACAAACAACTTTATTTAGTATACATTAGCAGTTAAGGATTTTTTCAGCAACTGCATCATCTGATTTGGTCAGTTTTTTTTTTTAATGCTGCTCTTCCTTTGGTACTGAACAGTGACAGAGTCTATATTTTTCAGGAACTGGATATACATGTGTAATTTGAAAGAAATTACAGTAGTTAATATATTTTAAATACACTGAGTACTTTAATGTATTCACATAGAATTTAAATACTAATAAGAGAGGTCAATGGCAATATGGCAATGATGTAATCATTATTTAAATGGAATGCGTTGATGTCATTCTTGTTTTCCAACCTTTTACATGAGATGGGCACAGATGAAGTTATAATAAATGTAGAAAAGTAAACATTACATAGACATACATAATAATAGATGCCTGCAAGTCAGACTTTTTAGCAGGCAAACATACAACTCTAATCAACTAATAGAGGCTTCTTAGAGCCAACAAAAGCATTTTCAAAGTAATGTTCTGGCTGAACTGTTTATAGCCCATTTGTGTGTTCCACAAAATAGTGCTGCTTCTAAAAGGGCTGAGTTACATTAAACTCTAATGATTGTGCCTCTTTTCTTTAAAGGCTTCCAAAGGTTATGATGAGAAGATATTTATGTACTGTGAAGGCTTCAGGTAGAATGGAGCATTCACTTAGATGCCAAAATGTTCTTATTTAATACAAACATAATGAATCTGGATGGAATCCTTGGATCCTTTAGGTAAAATGTTCTCATTATGAAAATCATACCCGACAGCACGTTATCAATTCAGCATTCCATTGCTTTGTTTTTCCAAAATTTAATGAATGCATAGTCTAGTTGCAACTGAGGTGAATTGTATCTTCAGGATGAAAAAAACTGCACCCATAAGTTTCCAATTTATATACAACCATTACTTCCTTATTGCCTTCTCAAGTTACCCCAAAGTCAAAACACTCTGCATTACTTATTATGTACTAGATTATATTACTAGAAAGCAAGAAAACGAACCAACTAATAACCCCATAATCTTGATAGCTTTTCATGACAAAATTTCTTTTTAGTTCATGCACTTGTTCATCCCAACAAGCTGCAAGGCTGGGGTTGGGGGATGGGGATTTGAATCATCATTGTTCATTAGGGCCCCTGGCTGATGGGCCAGCATAACCATACAGGGCACACTTTGTCAGTGAAAGCAAGTCACATGGCCACACTGATTTTAAAGGACACCAGTAACTGCAATCCTATCCTGTGCCCAGGATGAAGAGACGCTGAGTATTTGTATTCATATCTAGCGTTCACTACTCACAGCGTGGTACTTCACTGTCCAGAGAGGACTTCCTGTACTTAAAGTGCTGTTATCAGCACTTCTCAGGATTATTTCAGTACTTTCCATCTGAGTTTTCACAAAAAATTTGTAGAGATTGTAAAAGTGATCGTGTGTCATTACAATACAAACCGATAATATGGAGAGTGGAAATGAGAGATCTCATAGACCAAATCAATATTTGTGTTTTTTACACACACACACAATTACACTTTCGGATATACATAATGAAAGTATAATGCATTACTTCATCTGTATATAAAATATAAAAGAAAAAGTAGAAAAAAGGTTTTAGATGGAGCTCTTGAGATAAGAATTTGCTGTAATTACTAACAATAATGTTTTTTTAATTAATTAATTTAGTTAGTGGGTTGTTTAATTTGCATTAGTATTAGTCTTCATTGGGTGATACCTTCAAAGAATCTGTCCTTTACTTTTGGTTGTTGCGTGGCAGAATAATCAGAAGGGACGGCAAAGTGTTTTGTCCATCTGAAATGTTAGAATATTCATGTCCATTTTATCTTGCTTAATAATATAATCTTTGAGCCTTTAAGGTAACAGTTTTTCTTACATTCATCTATAAGCCTTGCAAGATTTCTGGTAATAACAACAATAGTGAACAATTAATACTTTTTTTTATTTATTTGGTGCTAGAAATTTCAGGAAATGACATGTTTGTTTTAGATCTTTCATGTTTTATTTATTTATTTATTTATTTATTTATTTATTTTTTATTTTTTTATTTGGGGTTTTTGGGTCAAATTTAATAGGAAGAAACAGGAGAAAGTAGTAAATCAAGTCAGAATAGATCATGGGATTTGATTTGAATACTCATTAGCTGCTAAAGATAAGAAAGACTAGAATTGTGCTCTTCAAATATGTATTTACGCATAGTCATCTAGCCTGAAATACTCAATGATTTAAAAAGAATGTATATGGTATGTAAAATACCACAATTGAATCAATCTTCTTGGTTATTTAAAGTCCAATTAATTCACTTAGCAGCTCACATATCGGTCTATGAATGCATGCATATGAGTTTATAAATTTATCACTTTAAACCATTGAAAAAGATATGCCAAAATTCTAGGTTCATGTCACTCTCTTGACAAGATCATAACGTTTTTTCAGCAAATAAAAAAAAAATAAATGTTCAAGGGTAAGTCTATAAAGTTTGGAACTGAACAACTATTATTTACATCTTGGTTTAATAAATTACTTCTTAGAAGTATTATATGATTATATAGTTTGAGATATGTCACAAAATATTAAAATGTAAATATTTTATTTTAAATTCTTTTAAATTTATTTATATATTTAGAGAGAGAGAGAGAAAGGGAGAGAGAGGGAATGAGTTGGGAGGGCAGAGAGAGAGAGGAAGAGAGAAAATCTCAAGCAGGGTCCCCACTATCAGTGCAGAGCCCAATGGGGACTTGATTTCAGGAACCCTGAGATCATGACCTGAGCTGAAATCAAGAGTCAGACGTTTAACCAATTGAGCCACCAGTTGCCCCAAAACTTAAATATTTTATTTTAAATGCTCTTCTTCACCATTTTGAATATACACTTATATTATATATGTATTATATATAATATCATATATACATATGTGTATATATAATACACAGGTACAATTTAGGTAATTTTTTATAAAAAGAAAAGACATAAAAATTGTTAATATCAACCCAGGTTTGGGGAAAAAAAGACATTCTTACTCTCTTCTGAGGAAACATGAACTAATAAATCCAGCATAGTGTCACTAAAAATCCTGTATTTACTGAAAACAGAACACTGAGAAAATTTTGGAGACAATATACTAAATTATCTAATAGTTTTCTTCAATGTAGCAGCATTAGTGTTGTTTGTTAATGCAAACTCTGGATCCCACTTCAGTCCTAATGGATCAGAAAATTCTGGGGTAGAGTTTCTATGTGACTCTACTAGGTGCTAAAATTTGAGAACCACCAGTAGAACAAAACTATTTAGATCAGCTGATTTATAGAGGAGACAGCAAGAGTTTCTGAAGGAAAGAAACACTAAATTGACTTATTCTAAGGCCGAGTCTTCCCTAGATTCCTTAGTGAATCTTATCTTCTAATTAATCTCCAAAAGACTGGGTGGATTGTTGGGCTGACAAATGTGTGTCACACAAGCAAAATATTCATAGTTAGAGACTGTCAGAGAGATGCCTCTTTGTTCTGCAAGTATTTACTCTTCTTTATTCTGTGTAAATCTCTTCCCCGCTTCCCCGCCTCTAGCAACCTTTTTTTTTTTTTTTCCCCCCTCAGGGACTGCCTAAATATTAAATATCACCTCTCCAAAAGTTGCCATCCTGGTCACTTAAAATAAAATGGGGCTTCACTGTCCACAGCCAGATGGCTCATCACAGCAGGCTGTCTCTGGTAGCTCTCAGCACTTACAGTCCTCTGACATGTGTTTAAAATTTAATTTAATGTCTTTGTTTTATTTATTTATTTATTTATTTATTTATTTATTTATTTAACATTTATTCATTTTGAGAGCTAGAGAAGGAGCATCAGGGGTGGGGAGAGAGAGGGAAACAGAGAGAATCCCAGGCAGGCTCCACACTGTCAGTGAGGAACCCAATGTAGGGCTTGAACTCACAAATTATGAGATCATGACCTGAGCCTAAATCAAGGGTTGGACCCTTAACCAACTGAGCTACCCAGGTGACCCAGTTTTATTTATTTTTCAAACTTTCTCTAGAATGTGAATTCCATTTGGACATGGACAGTATTGGTCTGCTTTACTGATGTATCCTTATCATGCACTGTTTGTTGGTGCACTACAGGCATTTTGTGGGGAAAATATAAATAAATATAGGACATCTTTATACAATATTACTTAATATTTTATTTGCCAAATAGTAATTGAGTTAAATAACATGCCTAAGAGTATTAAGCCTGGATGAAGGAATTCTTTCCTGTGGAAGGTATTTGAGATTTTTAACAGACCAACTCAGAATAATTCTGTACAGTTATCAGGAGATGCAGTTCACCATAGTTCTTTTCTGAAGTGTTATTAGTTTGATTTTAACTCAATATAAATGTATAAATCTCTGTTTAAATGTATAAATCATTTATAACCATATTTTCCATTTCCCTAATTTGGCCGAATCCACCTGAAATGTCATTTGCATCTAGAGAAATCGCTAATCAAGTTGAATTTAATTTTCAAAATAGGTTGTAAACAATAATTATTGTAAAAATATTTCTCTTTTGGTTATGCTTTTAAAATTCTTCCACAGCGCCATAATATTCTCGAAGTGTTTTACAGGGTCCCATGCTAAAGTGAATAAAGAAAGGAATCATTAGAGTTATGAAAATAAATTCATTCTCTTTTTTCAATTTCCCTCAAAAATAATAAAATATTACCTTAGTGTTTTTTAATGGCTCTACATTCATATTCTATGCGTAATGAAATCATTTTTATGAGTACGTCTTTCCTTGGGAAAAAACGAATCAGGGAAAGCTGTTTCTTTTACGTGACTTGTTTTTCCTTTATGTGATTTGGTTTTCAGAATATTCACTCGAGTTACATAAATTATAAATGTTGCTTCTGCTACTCATAGCACATGACATATCATTACAGGCGAGACTCATTGTAATGTGGTGACCCCAGCTAAACTACCAAGTGAACTTTTCAAATGAAAACATTCAGGTAGATTGTGTATTTATGAATAAAAATAAATTTGCTTTTCAGGGAGTTTGGCCGCTGGAAAGTAAATAACCTTGCAGTCGAGAGGAGAAATTTCCTTGGCTCTCCTCTGCCTCTTGCTCCTGAATTCTTCCGCAACATAAGACTTTTGGGACGCCGACCTACCCTGCAGCAAATCACAGAAAACCTTATCAAGAAATATGGGACACATTTCTTGCTGTCTGCTACTCTGGGAGGTACGACTCTTTGAAATATTTGCGCCTATGTATGCTTGTGTATAAAACTGTATAAACCAAGTAAATAAGTGCTGATTAATTCAGATAGCTGCAGTTTGAATAATTCTAGAATTCATTCACTAATTTGTTCAATATGTTTACTGAGTTATTACTAAATGCCTTTTATGGTGTTCCCAATGGTGAGGCAGATGGTTATTACCTAGTTCTTACCTGAAGGCAGCCTACAATATAATAACATGCATTAAATATAGTCTTAGTTATTACACTTTATTTTTTTTAACGTTTATTTATTTATTTATTTATTTATTTTTTAATATATGAAATTTACTGTCAAATTGGTTTCCATACAACACCCAGTGCTCATCCCAAAAGGTGCCCTCCTCAATACCCATCACCCACCCTGCCCTCCCTCTCAGTTAAAAACTGAGAACAAACTGAGAGTTATTACACTTTAAAATGCAAGGTGATGTGACAAATTTTATTTAAAAAATGAATAACAAACAGTCCAGTCACAAAGTGGAAGTCATCACTTCAGGTTGCAGAGAGCAGGAAAATTTCCCTGGAGTAAACCTCAAAGATCTAAAATTATATTTGTAGCACTATTTTAGTATTTTTGATTGTGGTGGATATATGATATGAAAAGACTGATCAATAAATGTCAATTATGATGTACAATGTAAAAGTAGAGATTAATAAAGTCACTTCTTCAATTTATAAATGTTTAAAAATTAAGAAAATGGTGGTTTTAACATCATTAAATATGTTTATTTATCATAGTGATGTATAATTCAGCATTTTGAATACACTTAAATGATATTTGGGGAGGTAACATGTAATAGGGAAAATACAATTTTCCTAAAACTTAAAAGTATCCCAGAATTCCATGTATTTCATTTCTTGCAGGACTTTAAATAATGTCCAGCCATTTTATTTAGAAATAGATGTTACTTTTTCCTATAATGAAGAGCACTGATATAATTGAGTAGGAAAGCCATGGAAACAGTGATTTCCTGCTTCCTTGTCAGTTCCCAGTAAGTTTACTAAATACGGGCAAACTGATTCACACCAATGGGGAGGTGGTGTGAAAGGCCACTTAAGTTCTTCAGTTTTCCTATCTTAGAAAATGAGTCATTTATTTCCTTCACCTGCCAGTCCAGTCTGTCAGTAAGTCGTGCCAGTATTCCCCCCCCCCCAAATATATCCCATGTCAAACCTTTCTGACTTTTACTTGAACATCCCTAGACCAAGTCATCATGTTTCTCCCAGAATACTCCTAAGGTCATGCTCCACACAGATCCTTATAAAACTTGAATCAGGTCAAATAATTCCCTGTGTCAATTAAGACCTATAACTAGCCACTTAAAATCCAAATGTCTTGCTATGGCTTATAATGCACTACATGAGTGATCTGGCACTGACTTTCATCACAGACCTCAACTTTGCTCTTTCCTCATCATGCTGTATTTTTCAGTGAGAATGACCTTCAAGTGTTTCTGGTCAGTATTTCTGCTTAAATGTTACTTTCCCCAGAGGGCTTTCCTGTCCATACCTCCAGGAACAGTGCCTAGTTGTCCACCAATAGTCTCTACTATTTTATGATCTTACTTTGTGTTCTTAATTGTATTTATTTTATTTTTTCATGTTTTAGTATTTATTTTGAGAGAGAGCACAAGTGTAAGAGGGACAAAGAGAGAGAGGGAAAGAGAATCCCAAACAAACCATGAGATCATGACCTGAGCCAAAATCAAGACTTGGATGCTTAACCTACTGAGCCACTCAGGCACCTTTTTTATAGTATTTATTTTTATGTGAGATATTTTATTCATTAGTTTCCTTATTTATTATCTGTAATTTCTGCGTATTTCCTTGAAAAAAAGGGACTTGCTTATATTTGTCATCAATTCACTCTCATAGTTAGAAGCGCACAATATATCCTCATGAAATATTTTGGTTTTTTTGTTTGTTTGTTTTATTTGGATCCTGATTTTTATTTTTATTTTCTTAAATAATCTCTACCCCCAACATGGAGCTCGAACTCACGACCCCTGAGAGCAACAGTCACGTGCTCTACTGACTGAGACAGCCAGGTGTCCCTGGATCCTAATTTTTTTAAATATTTTTTTATTATTTATTTTTATTTTTTAATTTACATCCAAGTTAGTTAGTATATAGTACAATAATGATTTCAGAAATAGAATCCAGTGATTCATCTGCTACATATAACACCCAGTGCTCATCCCTACAAGTGTCTTCCTCAGTGGCCCTTGCCCGTTTAGCGATCCCCCAACCCACAACCCCTCCAACAACCCTCAGTTTGTTCTATTTATGAGTCTTTTGTTGTTGTTGTTGTTTTGTCTCCCTCCTTGTTTTTATATTATGTTTGCTTCCCTTTCCCTATGTTCATCTGTCTTGTATTTTAAATTCCACATATGAGTGAAATCAATGTGACATTTGTCTTTCTCTGAGAAATCTTGCTTAGTGTAATACCCTCTAGTTCCATCCACATTGTTGCAAAAGGCAAGATTTCATTCTTTTTGATTGCTGAGGAATACTCCATTGTATGTATATACCACATCTTCTTTATCCATTCATCTGTTGATGGATGCTTGGGCTCTTTCCATACTTTGGTTTTTGTTGGTAGTGCTGCTATAAGCATTGGGGTGCATTCATCCCTTTGAAATAGCATCCCTGTAACCTTTGGATAAATTCCTAGTAGTGCAATTGCTGGGTCATTGGGTAGTTCTACCTTTAATTTTTTGACGAGCCTCTGTACTGTCTTCCAGAGTGGCTGCACCAGCTTGCATTCCCACCAGCAGTGCAAAAGAGTCCCCCTTTCTCTGCATCATCACCAGCATATGCTGTTGCCTGGGTTGTTAAAGTTAGCATTCTGACTGGTGTGAGGTGGTATCTCATTGTAATTTTTATTTGTACTTCCCTGATAGTGATGTTCAGCATTTTTTTCATGTGTCTGTTAGCCATTTGGATGTTTCTTTTGAAAAGTGTCTATTCATATCTTTTGCCCATTTCTTCATTGGATTATTTGTTTTTTGGGTGTTGAGTTTGGTAAGTTCTTTATAGATTTTGGATACTGACCCTTTATTTGATATGTCATTTGCAAATATCTTCTCCCATTCTGTTGGTTGCCTTTTAGTTTTGCTGATTGTTTCCATCATTGTGCAGAAGCTTTTTATCTTGATGAGGTTCCAATAATAGTTCATTATTGCTTTTTATTCCCTTGCTTCTGGAGACGTGTTGAGTAAGAAATTGCTTTGGCCGAGGTCAAGAGGGTTTTGCCTGCTTTCTCCTTAGGATTTTGATGGCTTCCTATCTTACATTTAGGTCTTTCATCCACTTTGAGTTTATTTTTGTGTACGGTATGAGAAAATGGTCCAGGTTCATTCTTCTGCATGTCACTGTCCAGTTTTCTCAACATCATTTGCTGAAGAGACTGTCTTTATTCCATTGGATATTCTTTCCTGCTTTGTTAAAGATTAGTTGGCCATACGTTTGTGGGTTCATTTCTGGGTTTTCTATTCTATTCCATCGATTTGAGTGTCTGTTTTTGTGCCAGTACCACACTGTCTTGATGACTACAGCTATGTAATACAGGCTAAAGTCTGAGATTGTGATACCTCCAGCTTTGTTTTTCTTTTCCAGGACTGCTTTGGCTATTCAGGGTCTTTTCTGGTTCCATACAAGTTTTACGATTGTTTGTTCTAGCTCTGTGAAGAATGCTGGTGTTATTTTGATAAGGATTGCATAAATTTGTAGATCACTTTGTATAGTATTGATGTTTTAGCAATATTTGTTCTTCCAATCCATGAGCATAGAATATTTTTTTCATTTCTTTGTGTCTTCTTCAGTTTCTTTCATAAGCTTTCTATAGTTTTCAGTGTATAAAAATTTCACCTCTTTGGTTAGGTTTATTCCTAGGTATTTTATGGTTTTGGTGCAATTGTAAATGGGATCCATTCCTTGATTTCTCTTTCTGTTGCTTCATTCTTGGTGCATCAAAATGCAACTGATTTCTGTGCATTGATTTTGTATCCTATTACTTTGCTGAATTCATGGATCAGTCCTGGCAGTTTTTGGTGGAATCTTTTGGGTTTTCCATATAGAGTATCATGTGGTCTGTGAAGAGTGAAAATTTGACTTCCTCCTGGCTGATTTGGATGCTTTCATTCCTTTCTGTTACCTGATTTCTGAGTCTAGGACTTCCAATACTATGTTGAATACCAGTGGTGAAAGTGGACATCCTTGTCGTGTTCCTGACCTTAGTGGGAAAGCTCTCAGTTTTACCCCATGCAGGATGATATTAGCAATGGGTCTCTCCTACATGGCTGTTATGATCTTGAGGTATGGTCCTTCTATCCCTACTTTCTTGAGGGTTTTTATCAAGAAAGGATGCTATATTTTGTCAAATGCTTTCTCTACATCTATTGAGAGTATCATGTGGTTCTTGCCCTTTCTTTTATTAATGTGATGTATCACATTGATTGATTTGTAGATATCGAACCAGCCCTGCAGCCCAGGAATGAATCCCACTTGATCATGGTGAATAATTCTTTTAATGCATTGTTGGAACAAGTTGGCTAGTACCTTGTTGAGAATTTTCGCATGCATGTTCATCAGGGAAGTTAGTCCATACTTCTCCTTTTTAGTGGGGGGTTCTCTGTCTGGTTTTGGAATCAAGGTAATGCTAGCTTCATAGAAAGAGTTTAGAAGTTTTTACTCCATTTCTATTTTTTGGAACAACTTCAAGAGAATAAGTGTTAACTCTTCTTTAAACGTTTGGTAGAATCCCCCTGTAAAGCCACCTGGCCCTGGACTCTTGTTTTTTGGGATTTTTTTCTTATATTTATTCATTTTTGAGAGACAGAGAGAGATAGAGCACAAGCAGGGTAGGGGCAGAGAGAGAGGGAGACACAGAATCTGAAGTAGGCTCCAGGTGCTGAGGTGTCAGCAAAGACCCCAATGCGGGGCTTGAACTCACAGACTGCTAACTGAAGTTGGAAGCTTAACCAACTGAGCCACTCAGGTGCCCCTGGGAGGTTTTTGATTACTAATTCATTTTCTTTACTGGTTATGGGTCTGATCAAATTTTCTATTTCTTCTTGTTTCAGTTTTGGTAGTTTATATGTTTCTAGGAATCTGTCTAGCTCTTCCAGATTGCCCAATTTATAGGCATATAATTGCTCCTAATATTCTCTTATTTTTGTTTTATTTCTGCAATGTTGGTTATGATCTCTCCTCTTTCATCCTTGATTTTATTTATTTGGGTCCTTCCCTTTTTTTGGGGTATCAAACTGGCTAGGGGGTTTATCAATTTTGTTAATTCTTTCAGAGAACCAGCTCCTGGTTTCATTGATCTTTTCTACTGCTTTTGTTTGTTTGTTTGTTTGTTTTGTTTTGTTTTTGTTTTTGTTTTCCATAGCATTGATTTCCACTCTAATCTTTTTTTTTTTTCCAATCTTCTTCTGGTTTGGGGTTTTATTTGCTGTTCTTTTTCCAGCTCTTTAAGGTGTAACATTAATGTTGTGTACCTGAGACCTTTCTTCCTTCTTTAGGAAGGCCTGAATTGTTATATAAATCCCTCCTATGACCGTCTTTGTTGCATCCCAGAGATTTTGGCTTTGGACTGTGGTGTTATCATTTTCATTGGCTTCCATGCACTTTTTAATTTCCTCCTTAACTTCTTGGTTAACCCATTCATTCTCTAGTAGGATGTTATTTACTCTCCAAGTATCTGTTGTCTTTCCAAAATTTTCTTGTGGTTGATTTTGACTTTCATAGTGTTGTGGTGTGAAAATATGCAAGGTATGATCTCGATCTTTTTGTACTTGTTAAGGGCTGATTTGTGTCCCAGTATGTGCTCTATTCTGGAGAATGTTCCATGTGCACTCAAGAAGATCTGCTGCTTTAGGATGAAATGTTCTGGATATATCCGTTAAGCCCATCCAGTCCAGTGAATCATTCAAAGCCATTATTTCCTTGTTGATTTCCTGCTTACATTGCTGCAAGTGGGGTGTTGAAGTCCCCCATCATTGTGGTATTATTGTCAATGAGTTTCTTTATGTTTGTGATTAACTGATTGATATATTTGGATCCATCACATTTGCGGCATAAATGGTTACAATTGTTAGACCTTCTTGGTGGATAGCCTCCTTAATTATGATACAATGCCCTTCTTCATCTCTTGTTACAGTCCTTATTTTAAAATCTAGATTGTCTGATATGAGTATGGCTTTCTCCAGCTTTCCTTGGCAACCATTATTATGATAGATGGTTCTCCATCCCCTAACTTTCAATCTGCTGGTATCTTTAGCTCTAAAATGAGTATCTTGTAAACAGCATATAGATGGAACTTGTTTTCTCATACATTTTGTTACCCTATGTCTTTTGATTGGAGCATTTAGTCCTTTGACATTAAGAGTGGATAAAGAAAGGTATTAACTTATTGCCATTGTGTTGCCTGTACAGTTGAAGTTTCTGGTGGTGTTCTCTGGTCCTTTCTAGTCTTTGTTGCTTTTGGTCTTTTTTGTTCTATTTTATATTTTCTCCCCTCAGAGAGTCCCCTTAAAATTTCTTGAAAAACTGGTTTAGAAGTCACAAATGCTTGTAGTTTTTGTTTGTCTGGTAAATTCTTTATTTCTTCTTCTATTTTGAATGACAGCTTTGCTAGATAAAGAATTCTTGGCTGCATATTTTTTCCAACTCAGCACATTGACTATATCCTGCCACTCTTTTTTGACATGTTAAGCTTCTGTGGATAGGTCTGCTGTGAAACTGATGTGTCTTCCCTTATAGGTTAAGGCCTTTTTTATTTCCTTGCTGCTTTCATAATTCTTTCCTTGTCTGTATATTTTGTGAATTTGACTATGATATGCCTTGTTGATGATCAGTTTTTGTTGAATCTAATGGGAGTTCTCTGTGCGTCCTGGATTTTGATGTCTGTGTCTTTGCCCAGGTTAGGAAAGTCTTCCACTATGATTTGCTCACATAAACCTTCTACTCTTTTTACCCTCTCTTCCTCTTCTGGGGCCCCTATGATTCGGATGGTGTTCCTTTTTAATGAGTCATTGAGTTTCTCTAATTCTTATATCGTGCTCTTTTGCCTTAGTTTCCCTCTTTTTTTCTGCTTCATTATTGGCCATAAGTTTGTCTTCTCTATCACTGATTCGCTGCTCTGCTTCATTTACCCTTGCTTCTGTGGCATCCATTTGAGATTCCATCTCAGTTATTGCATTTTTAACTTCATCCTGACTAGATTTTACTTTTATCTCTACAGAGAGGGGTTCTATGATTTTTTCCAACCCCAGATAGTATTCTTATTATTGTGACTCTAAATTCTGTTTCAGATATCTTGTTTATATCTGTGTTGATTAAGTCCCTGGCTGTCATTTCTTCCTGTTCATTCTTTTGGGGTGAATTCCTTCATTTCATCATTTTGGAGAAAGAAAAGAGTTCATAGAATTAAAAATAAAATTAAAAAAAATTAAAAAGAACACACAAAAAATCAAATAAAGAAAGCTAGATCCAAGGTGTGTTTTCTTCTGGTTGTTGAAAGAAGCTTGATAGAAGAGAGAAGAAAGGGAAATAAAAGAAAAAAAAATGAAAAAAAAGTAAGATATGTTTAAAGATTTAAAAAAAGTCATACAATAAAATAGAATAAAATGAAATGAATAAAGTAAAATAGACTAAACAATGTACAAAAAGTAGTAAAATATAGTAGAAAAATAAAGAAAAATCTTTTTTATAAAAACAGAAAAAAAGTCTCTTTTTGTATCCAAGAATAAGAAAAATAAAATTAGATGGACCATCGGAGAGAATGGAATCCTAACAAAATTACATGCAGTTTCCCCTAGAAATCAAACTATGAAGTACGTACTTATAGTATGTACACTAAGCACAAAGCGGGGGGGAAACTTGTGGTGCCTCTAGGGCATGTTTGATGTAGGTGGACAGGACTTGGTTTAATGACTCTATACTCCACTAGGTGTTACTGCTTAGCTTACTGGGGTGGATTGGTGTGGCATGCTTATGTGCCTGTGAGCATGGGCAGGGGAGGTGAAAATGACATCCTCCATCTTCCCAGTCTCTAGCATCAAATCTCTGTGCTCTCACCAAATGGCAATCAAGCACCTCTCCTTTGTCTCGAGCTTCTATCCGCTACCTGCATCTCCACTGGCTGGGACCAAGCTGTCAGCCTGCCAAGTGGTACCTACCTCCCAAATTTTATCTGAGATGGGGCTGTGTTTCCAAACCCTTCACTTCTGAAGGTCCTGTAGCTTGAACCTGCTCCTACCTTCTGGAGAAGGGTCTTGTGGAGTCAGGGCCAGTTGTCGGCCACCCTGAGAACAGTCATGCGACTGCACCACTGTAGATACCCAATGTCCCAGAAAAATTTCACACAATCATGTAGCAGCAGCGGTTCAAGGACTATGGTAAATCACAACACACATCTGGTGCCAGGCTTCTTCATACCTTAGCATCTTTGTTCCACCAGCAAGTGTGGCTGTAATCTGGGGTCCGCTGGGACCTTTTCCCGTGTGTACACTGCACGGCCTCTACCAAATGTCCTCCTGGCCGGGGAACCATCTTTCCCCGTGTGGCCTGAGGACCCCTTGGACCTTGCTGTCTGCTCCTGGGGATTTGTTCTTCCTACCAGAGCACTGCCAGGTATCCAGCTGCAGAGTTTCCAACTCTGCGCTCCCCTGTTTATAGAGTCCTAAAGGCAGCAAAACTTCTCCTTTCTCCCTTGCTGGTTCAGTTCCTGAGAGTGTTTCTACTCTTTTGCTCCAGCTGCTTTTGAGGAAAGTGCTTTTCTTGTACTCTCCCCCGCTCCATCTCTGTCCTGTCTCTGCAAACAAAAACAACTCTCCACGCCCCTGCAGCTTCTCTCTTCCCCATTGTACCTCTCTGTGCCACATACCTGCCAAGTTATGTGCTTTAAGTTATGCAGATTGTTGATCGGTGCTCAGATCAATTTTCTGGGTGTGCAGAATGGTTTGATGCTGACATAGCTGCATTTCAAGAATGAAAGAAACAGAAAATTTCCATGCTGCTCCACCAACTTTGCCCCTCCCCCTTTCTACTTATGAAATATTTGTTAAATTAATATGTGAGATTACACTTTGCTTAGAGGCTGTGGTTTTCAAGTTCACCAAATAGATGTCAAAAATATGATACACACAGAGAGTAACCGAGATCTAATTCAAGAAGAAAGGTGAATGAAAAGCAAACACAAAGAACCAAAACAGTCGGTTAAACAAAGATTCAGAATTGGAGAGAATCAGGATGCAAGCAAGAGCAGGTGAGCAAGGCATGGAGAAGTTGGTAAAGGAAATTCCTGGGCACATTGAGGAAATATAAGTGTCAGGTGGCCTTAAGGAATTACAGGTGGAAGATGTAGATGGTTCAGGGAGACAAGAAAGGTCAGCCATGAAAACTCATTATCTCTGTCCTTCATAAATCAATACACTAAATAATATGATGAAGAGATCAGACAAAGCTGGTATTGAAAATTAACTCCCCCACCTTTTTTGAACTAATTGTGAAATTGTTAAAAAATGCTAAGTAACTTCTGTGATTTTAGGTTGTTTTTAGGAGAAAGTGGGAGAGTAATATCTGTGTGGTAGGGTCATGGGAAGATTAATGTCTATGTAGGAAAATATTCTTGGCACAATGTATGGTATGATGTCAACACGCAATGCACTCATGTTATTGTTATTACAGCAGTGCAGATAGAAATAATTATAAAATATCCCAATAATTTTAAAAACTTATTCTGTGAAAGCTGCATCTATATAGGTTAGTGAGGTCAATGATTATTAATACAATAAAATTTGAAGTAAAAGTGAAAATCATTACTCTAACTTATTTTATTTATTTTTATTTTTTTTAAGTTTACTTACTTTGAGAGAGAGACAGAGAGCATGAATGGCGAAAGGACAGAGAGAAAGGTGGAGAGAGAGAGTCCCAAGCAGGCTCTGGGCTGTCAATGCAGAACCCCATGTGGGGCTCTAACTCACAAACCATGAGATTATGACCTGAGCCATGATCAAGAGTTGGATGCTTAACTGACTGAGCCATCCTGTCACCCTGTCTAACTTCCTTTAAAAAGTTCAGTGGTTTGGGAGCACCTGGGTGGTTCAGTCAGTTAAACATCTGGCATCAGCTCAGGTCATATCTCATGGTTTGTGAGTTACAGCCCCAATTCAGGCTCTGTGCTAACAGCTCAGAGCCTGGAGCCTGCTTCAGATTATGTGTCTCCCCCTCTCTCTGCCCCTCCCATGCTCATGTTCTATGTCTCTCAATAATACTTAAACGTTATTATTATTTTTTTTAAGTTCAGTAGTCTTATACTCCTATCAGGCTTCATTGTGGAGAAGAATTTCAGAATATAAAATATATTCTCCAAATAAGAAAAGAAGAAAGTAACAGGGGAAAGGCAGAGACAGAAATTAAAAAGGTGACTTTTTAATTGTTTTCATTGCTTTGGCATTGTGAATGCCACATTTGGGCCTTCAGATTGGTTTTTGTCGTGTATGTTTTTATTTGTTTTTATGAACATGGTTCAAAAATCCTTTGTGGGATTAAATCTTTTCTTCAGGTTGATTATTCAATGATGATAATATAGTCTCTTAAAATTGCTTTTCTTTAGTTATTTAAGTCTTATTCAAGCGTTTTCTTCAACATTTTTTTTTTTTTTTTTTTTTTTTATTTTTGGGACAGAGAGAGACAGAGCATGAACGGGGGAGGGGCAGAGAGAGAGGGAGACACAGAATCGGAAACAGGCTCCAGGCTCCGAGCCATCGGCCCAGAGCCTGACGCGGGGCTCGAACTCACGGACCGCGAGATCGTGACCTGGCTGAAGTCGGACGCTTAACCGACTGCGCCACCCAGGCGCCCCAATTCAAGCGTTTTCTTAAAGGCAGAGTGGAGTAAGGTGGGGCTGGGGGGTGAAGAAGGGGAAGAAATAGAATTGCCATACTCACTAGCCTTCTAACCTCTGACTATTACTTAGATTTAGTGTTCCTTACATTTTCTATTGGAATTTTCTTTTTTTTTTTCTGTAAATATTACTTATGTTTTCTTTCAAGAATCTCTGCTGGATGATGTTAATAATTTAGCTAAAATGCATGAAATTATTTACATAGCTTAAGGATATAACCTATTTACAATTAACAAGTACACCAGCTTGATTTCAGACGATTTTTTAAATATTGCTGTTGTAATTCCACTAAGCCTTTTTTGTTGTTGTAAGTATAGTTTAGTTTTACATGTTTCACCTAGTTGAACATGTAATTGTGTTTTTCCATTAAAAAATGAGATTTGTGGTGTTTAATTGGAGCTAATTCTCTCTCTTAACTAAGTAACAACCCTAATAATAGCACACTGAGGATATTATGTATATAAGTAAACATTTTAAATGAAAAGACAGTTGTTTTTGCTTCTTAAGTAACTAGATCTTCAACTAAACTTAAACATTTTTAAAAACGAGTTGAGTATAAAATATTCACTGTCAGTACTAAGGTGATGAAAAACAAATAAATGAAAAATGTCTTTTTTCCCTGAGTTATTTAGTACATCATATTATTGACTTAGACATAAAACTTTGGATAGCATATTTGAAGCCTTTAATGGGATATTTTATGATAGATAAAGCCAGTGATTGAATTATCTCCCTATAGGGAAAAATAAATTATAAAAAAACCTTCTTCAATCTATATCATTTTCCACATTTATTTCATCTTATAGCTTCCAGACTATTTATCAATAGAGTAATTCAGCTTGCTTCTATTTGGATAATGATATCTAAACTCCATCACTGGTTAAATATCTAAACTAAGCTACTCAATTTGAAGAATCAATCTTGAAAAAGATTGCACTACTGGGATATATTGATTTCTAGCTATGGAATATATTTCATGACTGCTTTTATAATATATTTCATTATAATACAATATATGACAAACACTGAAATAAAAGTGTATCTGTGTACTGAATATAGGACAACAACAAATGAGAATAGGAAAAAAAAGAAAAAGATCTTAAACCTACTGGGTTGACGGGAGAGGGAGGGTGCCCACTATGAAGCAACAAACCTAGGTTCTGCACCAAATGAAAAAGACAAAAGACTATGCAAGATGGAGCCCAAAAATTCCACTTAAAATTTTATAAAACCTTGTAACAAAATGTTTATAGTGATTTTATTTTTTAATGTTTATTTATTAGAGAGAGAGAGAGAGAGAGCACACACAAGTGCACTAATGGGAGAGGGACAGAGAGACAGGGAGAGAGAGAATCCCAAGCAGCTTCTGTGCTGTCAGTGCAGAGCCCGATGTGGGGCTTGATGCCATGAACTGTGAGATCATGACCTGAGCGAAAATCAAGAGTCTGACACTCAACCTACTGAGCCACCCTTGCACCCCTATAGTAATTTTAAATGGGACCTGATCCCCATCTCCAGTATTATGCAGATTTGTGTAAGAGTCATTGTTACAGCCCTGAGCCACATATAGTCTCAAGAGCATATGTGTGGTTCCCTATCAACCCAGGCTCTCTAAAGCCTAACACACTGAAGAGGAGAACAAAGCTTGTGCTCTCTCCTGACAAGCACAACCTGTAGAGAAAGAGGAAGAGGTGGGGTTACTCACATAAGTTGCTTTCCTACACCAGCCTCTCTGTTAACTCACTCACTGCACTTCTTCTGGCAGAATCAGGAATGCAGGGACAATAAGGATTGTTTGGGAAAAATACCTTCCCAGGAAGAGGAGTGCTGGAAAAAGTACTCTTTACTTGATAGAGATAGTTTTAAAAACAAACTGAAATTCATTCTAGAAGCAACTAGATAATCTATTAAGATTTGTTCATTTGCAACTTTGGAAAATATTTTTCACTCTCAGTAACATAAAAACAAGTCCTGTTTGACTACTGGCTTTGAATGCACAGAGTTTTAAAAGCCATGATTAAATTTTTAGTGGAAATAGTTATATTTTTTTTAATGTGTGTGGTTTTTATTAATTTTTTTCGTGCAAGTGCTTCTTATGAGAACATATCTTGTCATTACCCCATTATTCAACTTAAGCATTTTATCAGATATGTAATTTTTTTATATAAAGAAAATATTTGCTTTGTTATTACAATGGAAAAACACATGATTGAATGTCCACAGTAGCATTAACTTACTAGCATAGTTATTTATTATAATGAATACTACTGGGGCTCCTTGGTGGCTCAGTTGTTTAAGCATCCGACTTCGGCTCGGGTCATGATCTCACAGTTTGTGAGTTTGAGCCACGTGTCGGGCTCTGTGCTGACAGCTCGGATCCTGGAGCCTGCTTCGGGTTCTGTGTCTCCCTCTCTCTCTGCCCCTCCCCCACTCATGCTCTGTCTCTCTCCATCTCCCAAAAATAAATAAATGTTAAAAAACTTATAATAATGAATACTACCTCAATAACCACTTAGTATATAAGTTGTTATGGTTGCAAAGCTCTAGCTTGAAACGTGTTACCATATGTTGCTGGCATGTGTATTTCTTTCAAGAAGAACAGAGCAGAGTCAGGCAGTAACATACACTATAGGTAGAACAGCAATTCAATTTTTAAAAATTTCCTTGCATCCTTATGAGGGTAAGATTCCAAATATCCTTGTTTAATTTCAGAAATACTCGATTCTCACTCTTCTCTATGTAAATTACATTCTGTATAAAGTGTCCACAGATAGTTTTAACTCTACATCATATACAACCCTCTTTCAAAATCGATTAGTGACTGTTTCTCATTTTCATTTGGCCTCATCTTAGGAAATATAAATTATTTTATTTTAGTTTAACTATAACATAATTAAAGGCGCAAATCTGATAAAAAATATATGTAATTTATTTCTTGAGCAAAAAGAAATACTCACTGAAAATGCATGGAACTATTTCCTCTATTAGAATGCATAGTCTGCTTTAAGAAAAAAACTGAAAGGAAAAGCAATCTTTTCTGAAACTTGTATCCCAGGGAATCAGTAAGCTAATGGTATTGAAAAGGAAAAAAATATATATTTAAAGAAAACCTGCCATACTGTTTTTTAGAAATAAGTATATACTCATGCTACTTAAGATTAGTTATATCTATTCCTCTCTGTCTCAGTCTCTCATCTCTCTCTTTCACCTTGTATCTCTAATATTTCTCTGATAAATTAAATGTTTTAAAAGTGAAAATTAAAACAATATTGTTAATTATTTTTTTTGGTGTATAAGACAGTTATCTATTGAAATGCTTTGAAGCCATTTATATAAATAATCATATATATAACACAAAAGAAAATGGGATTAAAATTGCTATGCCGATTGATCTTAATAATGACCTTACTGGCAACTAAGTCAAAAGATAAATGTTAAGTTTTGGAATTTTATAAATTATATTGTTTGGGTTTTTTTCCTCTTCATAGCAGTTTGGTAAGGTAGATAAATGTCCACTGTTTGACAAACACGTACTGAGTTACCTAGAACAATGCAAAGACCCAAGACCTTCCTTAAAGGAACACACAGGTGACTAATAAATACAGACGTTTAAACTGGTAATAAGTTTACTGTGGTTTAGAGCCTCATTACTCAAGTGTGGTTCATGGTTCAACAGCCAGCACCACCTTGGAGTTTGTTTGAACTGCAGAGTCTCAGATTCCACCTCAGATTAATGAATCAGAATCTACACGTTAACAAGATCTGTGGGTGATTTATATACACATTAAGTATGAACAGCACTATTTAGAGTATCTATATAAATTTAGACTGTTCTTCCAGACTCTTCCAAAGTTCTTCCAGACTCTTCCAGAAGTCTCACTTCTGAAAATTAATCTTACCAAAATAATAACAGGAGTCTATAACTATATATGTAACAAAAATGTTCATTATAACATAGTTTGTAAACAACTCCCAACATAGAGGGGACTTCATTGCATTTCACTCAGGGTCGATTCAATTTCATCTGACATGGGAACTATTTATTTCTAGTTCTTTCATGTCATTGTTCTATAGAGAATATTATGATCTGGGTCATTTTGTTTAGAATTTTCTCAGATGTTGTGGGGGATAACTGTTAATAATCATAAAGTCAGTTGCTCTCATTTGGAGTGTTTTGCAAAACACATTATGTTTCTTTGTTGAAGCTCTATAAGACCAGTTATTTCCTTTCCGTAATATCTTGCAGATGCCAACTGGTGTTAAGCCAACAAGTCTGTTTTTACTTCTTTTATATATTTGGCTCTGCTTCTTGTCAGAAGCCTAGTTTTCTCAGATTGATGTTTTTTAATATCTATTTGTTTCTGAACCAGTGTTGTTTTTTTTTCAAGAACACTACATTAGTAGAAAGATATCATCAGGATGTTTGCCTTTTAACATGTTAAACTAAGAAAGAATGCTCATTCATAGTGAACAAAATATTATCATATTTTAGCACAAGAAATAATGTAATCTCTCATTACCAAAAAGTAGGATAATGTTTTTCAGTTAAAATGTTACATCAAAAGTAAAACCTACAATTACATTAAGCTGTGTTTGCACTGATTATTCCTAAGAGAAAGATTTTTATGGCAGTTCTTTATAAGTAAACCTGACAAAAAGCAAAACAGACATTCACGATCAGATCTTCCAGTGTAAGGAAATTGAATGACCAGGCAGACATCTGCCATAAGTTTAAAGTTGTGTGTGTGCGTGTGTGTGTGTATGTGTTTGTCTGAACAGAATGTTATATGTTATAGGTTGGTACACTAACCCAAAAGCAGAACAATGATAACATAAAATACAGTCAACATATAAGAGTTATTGTCATCATATTAAAGAAATAAAACACAAAATAAACAAACGAACAACCCTCAGTGGACTTTAACTATAATAGCTGTGTCTCCCTAATATGCTTTGATTGTGGATCCTCCATGATTCTGCTCTGGTTGTCTCCTCATTCCAAGAATCAAGCTGAAGAACGTTTTCTTTGGAACACGCTGTCCTCCTGGCAGAGACAAAAAGCTAAAGAGTTTGTGTAACTTTGCAATGCCTCTCAAAAACTTGTACTAGATCATGACCTACTGGCTCTTATGTATTCTACTGACCAGAGTGTTATCCTTTCCAATTCCAGTTTAAAGGGAATCACCCATGAACTGTTTATAGTTCTTCTTTACAATTTACCATTGATCCATGTATGCGTGTTTGCATCCATGATAGTGCAGAAAATAATTACAAAGATAATGCAATCTACTGCATCATCATTATTTATTTATCCTTAGGATGTTTTTACTCATTCTATTATCCATTGTTTTCTGACTTGTTCTGACTTTTTGAAAGCATTACCTTTATCCTCAATAACCATATATATATATGGTTATATATATATATATATATATATATATATGCATTCTCATATATATATATATATATATGCAGATTGAGAAATGCAGATTGAGAAAATCCAAGGAAAATATAGTAGGGCAAAAGTTCTTTAAAGTTTCTCTTCTTCATGGACATAACGTAGATGATTTGAAAATCAGGACAGAAAAATACATTATTATGAGGTCCATTGCATATCAAATGTACCTCATCACCTCTTACGAGCCAATCATAGGATGACATTAAGGTCATGATTGTTTTTTGTTATTGTTTTATTGTTTTCTGTTTTGCATTCTCCCTAAAAGCATTTTTCAATATGTACTCTTAATGTCCATAAATGACCACATTATTTTAGTTGTAAAAGACACAGCTGCATGATTTCTGTGTGAAATGATCACATCTTTTTATATCCACAGTCATTAATCCTTTTCACTTTCTAACAAACTCAGAATGTTGAATCATTTTCAGAATCACATTTAGTTTTTACAAAATGTGTGGATGCCCTTTGGTACTCATGTCATGCTTATGAGCTACAGCTGGCTTAAAAAAATATGAATAAAAATGGCATACGAACACAAATTTTAGTTGATTGAATAATATCTCAGTTTTCAAATCTGAATATTGTGTTATTTATGTAGAATTTGGATAAACTTTTATAATCAAACACTTAAGAAAAAGTTACAATTAAAATCCAAAATGCATTCTTCCTTAAGACTGACTGTGAAACTTTCAAAGAACGTGAAGACCATAAACATCCTCAAAACATGGTAGTTATATATAACCTAAAAAGACCAGATCTCTGAGAGGAAAGAAATAGGCCTCTTTTCAATGTAGATTGAGTAGCTTTGTTAAAATAT
Source organism: Neofelis nebulosa (assembly GCF_028018385.1). Taxonomy (NCBI): domain Eukaryota; kingdom Metazoa; phylum Chordata; class Mammalia; order Carnivora; family Felidae; genus Neofelis; species Neofelis nebulosa. The sequence goes on from NC_080796.1 coordinate 56,990,758, forward strand.
CTTAGATATTTAACAATCCATGATTTATAACACTTGAAATTTAGCATAAACTACCCAGCTTACATCGCAATGTTGTCTGTTGTAACTAAGGGTTTAAAACAAGGTATTCATGAGAGAACAATTAAGGTAATTTAAACTGCCTCTCATGCTTCACTGCAGGGAAAGCTTCTGCATATGTGGATTAATGTTCAACTGTAGACAAGAACTATGGGCAGCTTCTGAATGGATTCCCTTTATCCAATTGTTAGAAAGAATAACCAACTGCTATCTCTAATAATCCCATATATCTTGATTATAAGATCCAGTAGAAACCAGTTTTGACTAAGTCCAGATTCCTGTGGTGAAATACAGTATCTATGAAATGCTAACTTATAAAAATTTAAAACCTTCTCATTTGCTGTTAGGCCCTAACCAAAAAAAAAAAAAAAAAAAAAAAAAAAAAAGGAAAATAGAGGAAACCAACATTTATTATACACCTTAGATGTGTTCTGCCAGGGTCTATGGAGGAATTATATTGCTTAGTCTTTTCAAACAGGTGAGAGTAAGCTATTGCCTGTCTTTTAAAAATGGGAAGGCTAAGGGCATGTATAACTTTACCAAAGACCCATAGTCATCAAGTTAGGGGCCTATGGGCTGTCAGGATTTACCTTCCTATACAGCTGACTCCAAAACTCATGTTTTCCTTTCTCATATTACATCATAATTCCTTCAAATTAATAACAACAAAGATTGAACTGTAAAACTAGTAATAAATGTATATTAATATTTACAATATTTTTCTTTTGATTGTCTCTGTGCACTATAATATATATTTACTCTCAGGATAGAAGGAGGAAAACACATTGACCTATACCTTACAAGCAAATGTAGACACTTTGGAAAACAAAGGAGATATATTTTTTTTTTAATCTCCAGTAGATAATGAATGGAAACTACTGTTACTCATGATGATGATTATGGGCCATCGTTTTTCTATGCACATCTTTGATTGCTTGAACTTATATTAGTATTTGTTATCATTCATATTGTAACATAGGACCACTCTGAAATAGTAATCCTTAGTTTTTGTTACGTGTCATTTTCTAAATTATCATGAGGCACTCTAACATCTGCAAAATATTCTTTTTTTAAGTTTATTTATTTATTTTGAGAGAGAGGGAGAGAGAGAGTGTGTGTGCAAGCAGGGGAGGGGCAGAGACAGAGGGAGAGAGAGAGAATCCCAAGCAGGCTCTGAGCTGTCAGGAACCTGACACTGGGCTGGAACCCACAAACCACGGGATCATGACGTGAGCTGAAATCAACAGTTGGACACCTAACCAACAGAGCCACCCAGGCACCTCTCTGCAAAATATTTTTAAATCACGTATTTTAATTTGCTTTTAAAATAAGTTTATGCTACTCCTCTCTTTTTGCATGAGATATGACTCAACTGAGGGCCTACGAAGGAATTAATAAAATTCCTACTAAGGAGTTTTCATCAGAAGAGTGAAGACATATAGAGGGATACAGTATTTAAAGGACTATTTTGAGAGATATTTACTTTCTATGTGTGGATACAGATTGTAGGACCAGGAAAAGAAGTAGAAATAGAGGCTTCTGTCCATCACAAATATGACAATGCAGCTAAAATTACTAGAAATGTGCAGATATGGAATGAGTTATTTTATTTTAAGTTTAAGAAATTGGGTGAATAAAAGAGAATAATACCTTGCCAACAACTTTCAAATTCTTACTGCAGTCTAGTCGTATTCTAAACCTTTTATGGATGTTATCTGTTTCATGCCTATAGCTCCTCTTAGTAGAAGGAATACTATACTCAAGTTCCATGAGAGGAAATTGAGTCAAGTTATACAATTCAAGGTCATTCAGTTACTAAATATAAGCCAGTATTAAAGCTCAAATCTGTTTGGCACTAGCAGTTGGCATAGTTACATTGAAACTATAACAATTAATTCTATATTTTTCTTCCTTCCAGTACCTCATAATTCAGTGAAAGAGTCCATTCTAGTGGTCTAATTATCTCCTCTGCTCAATGATGTATACTTTTTCAATTCATGTTGGACAGCTCCAGTAATAAGAAAAGTCACTACTATACAAAAAGAGACCGTGAGGATGACTCTCCTTACGTATTTAAAAGGCTTTCTTGAATCTCCAGAAGGCAAAACTAATTTCTAATAAATCAATTGAACCAAAATTTTAAATTTAATGTATCACTGAATTGAAGAAAAATTAGATATTATTTCAAAGAATAGATAGTTACGCTTCTTTCCATCTACAGGAATCTGTAGAAAACACTGTAAATGCAAGGAGGCTAAACTTGGATATTTCGGTGTACTTTCTAAATAAAATCCCTGGAGAACTGCCAAATCATCCACAATTTTGTTTTAGTCATAATATTAAACTCATAAAACTTACTTATGTGAATAAATGTTTTAAGTCATTTTTCACTTTTTTTTCTCTTCTGTTTTTAATGTCTATTTATTTTTGAGAGAGAGAGAGAATGAAAGACAGAGAGCATGTGTACAGGGAACGAGCAGAGAAAGAGGCAGAGAATCCCAAGCAGGCTCCCACACTGTCAGTGCAGAGCCCAATGCCAGACAACCCACAAACCGGGGAGATCATGAATGGAGCCCAAATCAAGTCAGAGGCTGAAGCAACTGAGTCACCCAGGCGCCCCTCTCACTTCTTTCTTGTGGCTGCAGTGTATTCTACTTTGTAGATGCAACATAGTTTATTCTTACTGATGAGGTCTCTGGGTTGCTACAAATATTTCAAATAAAGCCACAGTAAGAAGCTTTTTGCATATCTTAACCAGTGTTTTTTGGGATAGATTTTAAAAGTAGAATTGCTGAGTCAATCATTGCTAACTATTGCCAGATCTCTCTCTGGTTACATCATTTTGCATTACCATCAGCAATATATCAGAGGGCATGTTTTCTTCCAGTTTGCCAACATCTTTGGCAAGGTTGTCAAACTTTCGGATTTGGGCAAATTCCGTAATTGCAAAGTGCTATATCAATATATTTTGAATTTGCATTTCTTGTACTATTTTAACCTATATCTCCGGTATTTTCTGCTTTATTAAAAGTGTTGTCATTAAAACAACTTGACAAGTTTCAGTCTTTAGTACTCACTATGCAGTGTTTTTCTTTTTCTCACTTATTAATATTTGGTCCGAATTCTACAATATCTGATATCAAGATTGTTAACTTTGTTTTCTTTTAATTTACATTTACCAAGATCTTCGTCATTTTGTTTTTAACCTTACTTCGTAAGACCTGCCTCTTGCTGTATTAGTCTATTTGGGCTGCAATAGAACACCACAGACTGGGTGGCTTAAAAACAGCAGAAATTTATTGCTCACTCTTCTGGAACCTGGAAGTCTAAGGTCAAAGCACCATCATGGTTAGGTTAGAGCCCTTTTCAGTATTGCATAGTCTTGTATTTTCATGTGGCGGAAGGGGCAAGGGAGCTCTCTTGGAACTTCTTTTATAAAAGCACTAATTCCATTGATGTGGGCTCTGATCTAAACACCTCCCCAAAGCACCACCTGTTAATCCCTTCATCTTTGGGGGCTAAGATTTCACATATACATTCTGAGGGGAACAAACATTCAGACCATAGCACTTGCATCTGTGATACACCCTCATTATGAGTTCTCAGACTACCACAGAACTGTTTTTTTCTACATCCATGTACAGGATGTTGTTTGTTTTGGTATTCTCTCCCAAACTTGGCACATAGGTGATTTTCTTTTTCTACAATTCACTGGTCTTTCTGAGATACATTCACTCAAATTTCCACACTAGTTAATCCTCTTTTTCTGGGGGTAAGTAGTCAGTGGGGACTTTTTATTTGCTTGTTTAGTAATTTACATATATATTCACTTTTCTCCTCCAGATGTTCTCACCTGAAAGCCATTTATCATGCACATGACCTAATGCTGTTCATAATTGGACCTACTCATTCATATTTTTGAGAGTTTTTTTTTTTTCAGCTGCTGTAGTTAGGCTGCTTATTTCTACTCTGCCTGTTAGGATCCAAATACAAACTGAGAATGTGACCTTTCAGAAATAACACTGTTAATACTTCATTTCTGATATCAGTTGACCTGATCTCTTGTGGATAAATATAAGCTGTTACTTAGAATTGAATAGTCTCCAAGGATATGTCATTTTAAAATTAACATTATTTTATTTATTTGGTATTTTCTAAAACTGGGTTGTCACTTTCTAAGCCGGCATAATGCCCCCTACACAGTGGGTTACTGAAAGAATAAGAGTAAGCATCAATTCTGACAATTATGTGTTAGATGAATATCCAAGAATATGGAAATCCGTAGAGAGCAAGTTCTTAAAGTTAAGCTTAAATAACATTGATATTTTTATAAACATTTGAACATTGAAAATTGCAACTTAATTATATTATACCTTAAATTTCACCTTTGAAAATCCATTGGCAATACTTAAATCTTCCATTGAGGTTAGTGATTTCCACAGAGCTTATTAACACATAATATTTGTATATAATGCCACATGTCAGGAACCTCTGAATTTAATACATATATTTACATAACTATATTTGTATATAGTAAAACCTTCATTTGCGACCATAATTCATTCTGGAAACATGATTTTAAATCAAAGCACTTGTATATCAAAGTGAATTTCCCCATAAGAAATAATGGAAAACAGATGATTCATCCCACAACCCCCAAAAATTCATATAAAATGATTATAATATTGTAACATAATACAAAATAATACAGGAAATACAAAGTAAAGAAATATAAAGAAATTTATTTATAAAGAAATAAACGAACTAACTTGAACTTACCTTTGAAAACCTTCGTGGATAGTGTGAGGGAGACAAGAGAGAGGAGGATTATTGTGTAGGACAACTTTCACTATCACCAACAGATGTTGACTACAGTACAGTATTAATAAACTCTTGACATATACTGTGTTTAATGCAACTGGCAAAAGGGCAGAAGACAGAGGAAAAGGTCTATATCTGCAGGCAGCCTGACCTAGAATGAAGCAAAGCATTCCTAAGCTTACTCTTTTCTGGAAAAGCAAAGGACTATCCATAGGTGCTTTGAAGGGACAAAAAATACACTAGTGCCTGTTGTGGGCACCTTCTAACGTTCTGAAAAATCACTGATTTCTGCCAAACACCATGGCCTGAGACTGAATATCATCCGAGTATGGGAGACGATCACCCACAATCCCTCAGTGAGCAAACGAGAAAGAGAGAGAGAGAGAGAGAGCGCAGAACCATTGGCCCCATTGTGATCATGTGATGTTTGGCATCACTTACTCCTTGTATTCCAAGACATCACTCATTTATCAAGTTAAAAATGATAGAAATGTTTGCTCATCTTGCGTGACACTCACATAACAAGTTACGTGCAATCCAAAGTATTACTGTGTATGTTTTCTCTGCACTTTAAACATGGCTAAGGGCACCTGTCTGTCTCAGTTAGTGGAGCATGGGACTCTTGATCTTGATATTGTAAATTTGAGCCCCACGTTGGGTATAAAGATTACTAAAATATTAAAACCTTTAAAAAATGGCTAGCGTTTAGTAATATGCTGGGTCATGTTTCCATTAGTCATGCTGATCAACAGTAAAGATTTCTGAGTAAATACAACTTTGTATCATGCACCACACTTAAGTTCGTATTACATATTTTCCATTCTTAATTTGCTTTTGTGCCACAGGGGTTTTAGGTAAGCTAAACTATATGAAAGTCAAAAAAATCCAGAGAAATCGTCCCACGAAAGCGAGTTTTTCACCATTTACTAGTCAGTATTTACAGCCTTCAATACCTCAAGTACCTTTCTAGGTACCAGGTGAGCGACACAAAAGTAAAACTTGCCCTTTTGTTACTTATCAGTCTTTTGTTTCATTATGTCTGTAATCTACACTTCCTCACCTGCAGATAAATGAAAAATTGATTTTAAGTGGAAAATTGAATAATTTTAAATATTATTAATGCAGGAGAGGAGTCACTCACAATTTTTGTGGACAAGCGGAAGTTGAGCAAAAGATCCGAAGGAAGTGATTCCAGCACCAATAGCTCTTTGGTCACTCTGGAGACGCTACATCAACTAGCCGCTTCCTATTTCATTGACAGGGACAGCACCCTTCGGAGACTTCACCACATTCAAATTGCATCCACTGCCATAAAGGTATGACTGACTTTACTCTAAAATGATATCATACCATTATTATTCCTAGGTCTAAAATGCATCTTTTTATCTTTGCATGTCTCACTGATGTAAAAAAATTACGTTATAAAAACCAGTTTAACATTTTCATTTGTCATAAGTTTTGAAACGTATTTCAATGAAATGGTGTTTATCTCAGTGTAGTTTTTTGACTTGATAATTGGGTCGAGGTATTTCATACCCTAATGTTAATTGAAATGCACTGGATACACAGACTCCCTTAAAGTGTGTATGTGGATGAAACTTTTTAAAATAATATTAATTTATTTTGCAAATATTCATATTTTACAGTACGTAGTTAAAAACATTCTGAGAACATTTTGTGTCAGTGACACAAAAGTCATCAAGCAGCTTGGTTTAAGGAATATTCCCCCCCAGTATTTTAAAAATACAATTAAGAAGTACAAGTATTTGGATAGAAGTTCCTAGAAGTCAAGACATAGCACAATCTAGAATTATTGTGTAAATTCCATGAATTCACTAGAATTTTTTGCCTCTGACTATACTACGGATGACTTTATCAAAACTGAGAGAAAGTGAGAATAAGGCCCCTTTAATTTTATTTATTTATTTACTTACTTACTTATTTATATTTTTTTATTTTTTATTTTTTATTTTTTTAGATAGAATTTTTTTTATGAATTTTTTTAACGTTTATTTATTTTTGATACAGAGAGAGATGGAGCATGAACAGGGGAGGGTCAGAGAGAGAGGGAGACACAGAATCTGAAACAGGCTCCAGGCTCTGAGCTGTCAGCACAGAGCCCGACGCGGGGCTCGAACTCACAGACCGTGAGATCATGACCTGAGCTGAAGTCAGATGCTTAACCGACTGAGCCACCCAGGCGCCCCTACTTACTTATTTATAAATTAATGTTTATTTATTTTTGAGAGGGAGTCAGAGCATGAGCGGGGGAGGGGCAGAGAGAGAGAGGAAGATACAGAATCCAAAGCGGGCTCCAGGCTCTAGCTGTCAGCACAAAGCCTGACATAGGGCCCAAACTCATGAAACATAAGATCATGACCTGAGCTGAAGTTGGACACTTAACCAACTGAGTCACCCAAGCACCCCAAGGGGTCCCTCTAATTAAAAAAGAGAGAGACAGAGGGAGAGAGATACAGACAGGCAGACAGATGGTGACTTCAAAAACATTAGATTTTTTGACACATTTCTCTGGCAATTTTAAATCAGCATGTTGTTGTGTTTGTTCAATGGCCACTGCAAAACAAACAAACCCATTGCAATGTGATAAGGTCATCCTAGACTAAGTTAACAAGAGCAAAATAAAATACAAAGAGCATTTCTTAGTGTTTCAGCTGTAACATTTCGTAATTAATGTAAAAATCTGTCATTAAATATATCATTTTTTTGCTTTATAATTTTAAAATTAATGTGTGAATTTGTTTTGTAAGTTAATTGAAAAACTAGTACTTCAGTATTTTGGGAATGCTATGGAAAATTTGCACCATGTATATATTGTTCAAGATATACAGGAGAGAATAAAATGTGATATAGAAATATCTTTATCATATGGGTTACATAAATAATACTACCTGTCTTCAAGATCGCTAATAGATGAAGTTGGTTAAAAGAATTCTGTAGATGTAAATTACACAATTATAATTAGTCTACTTCTGACTATAGGAGTTATGTTGGATAATCAAGTATATGAATAGTATTTATGCTGTCTAGATAAAAATGTAGCCAACATGAATACAGATATTTTAGTTAATTTAAAAATACTGTAAGATAGGATACTGTTAGAGATATTTAGCTAGAGGTTTCTGAGGAGTCAGAGACTTTCTCAGAAATCAATTTCAATGATATAAACAGTAACTTAAAGCGTATTTTCTAATAGAAGACATCATTATTGTAAGTATGTTTATTATATGGCTATTGTTTTTTTTCTCAGCACCAAGTAGAATTTTGTAATAGAGTTTTGTACTTTATTCAGCAAGAAACATTCATTCACATTTTGTGTCAAAACTTAATGGAGGGTCACTAGGGACTTGGACCAGGACATGGGTCTAGAGAGGCCTGGTCACAGGAGTAGGATCTTGGGGACAAAAGGCATCTGCTTATCTCCGAGTAGTAAATTACCCAGATGTGTGTATCCCCCCACGAAGACAGAGCTGGAGGATACTGGCCTGCCATCATAGGACAGGGACTTGCTGGTTGGCTGGAATTTCATTTAGTGAGACACCAGGGACTCCTAGCTGTTGGAGAAACCCTGGACCCCATCAGGCAACAAGTCCAAATGGGAACTGACTGTTGTCAGTCTGTAGCTGCCACTTCAGGGTAGTTTACGGGGGGTGGGCCTCCTCCTTACTGGAACCTGTGCAGGTGGTTGGTACTTGGCCCCAGCTCCACAGGTCTGGAGGGCCCAGCTGTCCCAGGCCTGATAAAGGGGTGTATACTCCGTCTGCATGTGGAGCAGTTCAGGGTGCTAGGGATTGGGGGAAAAAAAGAAAAAAAAAACTTATGGATATTTGTATGTACTTCTGTTCTCCCACAAGCAAGCAGAGTCTGTATCACAAAAATCAACATGTTTTAATGGTGTAAGTATTGCACACAGGCATTGTTTTTCCGTTCTGTGATACAACTGGGATGGGAAGTCTTCATGAAACTCATAATCTAGCTGTGTGGTAGAAGAGAGCTTTAGAGAAGTGACTATTTTTAAGTTTATTTATCTATTTTGAGAGAGAGACAGGCAGAGAGAGGGAGAGGGGGAATCCCAAACAACCTCCATGCTGTCAGCACAGAGCCCAAAGAAAGGTTCGATCTCACAGGTTTGTGAGATCATGACCTAAACCGAAATCAAGAGTTGGTCACTTAACTGAGTGAGCCACCAGGGCGCCCTTAAAGAAGTGACTTTTTTAAATAAGTCACCTCAGAGAAGCTCTGAGGAAGAGGAAGGAGTAACCCGGAATGTGAGAGAGTGAACAGCCTCACCTTTAGAGCTACAGGGAATGCTGGAATGCTCATTATCCATTAACCATGGGAGAGCCTTCCAGGGCACATAATGGACATATTTAAAGTGTAAAGATGGAAAGGAGAAGTGGGGCTTTAGATCAGGGAGAGGAAGCAGAGAACAATATTGGAATGATACAGGGATGGATAGTAAAGAGAAGTAAACATATTTTGTGCTATAACTGAGGAAAAAAAGGAAATGAGGTATGTGCCAATGGCAACAGCATGGCTAAGAATATATAATCACAGAATTACATGGGGAGTGCAAGGGTGAGGTAGTTGGAAATGGGAAAAAGGTAGACTATCAGACTTTGCAGGATTTAATTAGGTCTGGATGGAGTTCTCTTCCGAGGCAGTAGTAATTTTAAGTGACTGGTGATTTTCTGGTGCTGGGTCAGCTGCTGTCTGTGTTACTGTGAAAGCTCTAGGGGTAAGCTCTTGAGGTGGTCTACAGGTTCCTGTCTCACATGCACAATTCTATGTTCCTGTGCATTTTTCTGGAAAGAGTATCCTTTATTTTCATTAGTTATCAAGTGTGTCCCTACACAGATGAAAGGTGTCCCTCCTCAATTACAAGATTATAATTGCTTAGATGTAAGTTAACACAATAAAAAGGACTGGGGTTGGGGATGAGGTGGGAGGTGTAAGGGGAATCTAAAGGCATTCAACTACTGAAATTCTTCACACTTGAATACATAGTTCAATGCCAAGGGCTTTTGTAGTATATTTGGATCAAGAGCTGAGCTCCTTTACTAAATCCCTAAAGGTTTAATGCTCTGTTTATATATTTAAAATTTTCAACTAAGCGTAGTGAGAGCCACAATTTCTTTGATAAGGCCAAGTGTCTTGTGTTTGAAGTGCCATGTAATAGGTGTTTAATTTCTTGAAAAAAATGTATGAAGTTGTTCATTGATTTACAGAATTTAGGAAACAGAGTATTGTTAAAAAATAACATCAAGTAAGATCATTATCAGATAATGGCAAAAATATAATTAAATCTGGAAAACCGTGCCTGCTTTTATCATGTTAGTTCTTGCAAAAACACAAAAGAGTTGGACAAATAGTGTTAACTATGAGCCAATTTCTAGGAAATGGGATAGAATGATGTTGTTTTTATCTCTTACAATTATGAATATAAATGTAGGCTGCAGTTCATTAACACATCTGGAAATAAAAAAAGAGGCTCAAACACCTATGTAGCTTAATTAACTGCCATATTATTCCAATTAACAGCATTTATATAAAGTATTATTTTCCATATTGTTTTTAATGCAATAACATGTCAAATACAATTTCTAGAATTGGCCATTATTTTCAGAAGATCCAATTCAATTGACTCAATTTATCTAAAAGATCACACCGACCTGTTCTTTAGGATTATTATGAAATAGTGTAATAAATTTAATGTTATGTTACTGACAATGAAAATATATATTGGGAAACTTTAATCTATTACCTGATGTGGTGTGTGCATTTTCCAAAACTTCCTTAGTACTCTAAATTTTAATTATTTTATTTTATTTTTAAGGATTTTTTAAAGTTTATTTTTGAGAGAGAGAGAGAGAGAGAGAGAGAGAGGAGAACATGAGCAGGGGAGGAGCAGAGAGAGAGGGAGAGAGAGAATCCCAAGTAGGCTGTGTGGTGTCATCGCAGAGGCTGTGGGGGGCTGGATCTCACGAAATGTGAGATGGTGACCTGAGTCGAAATCAAGAGTCGGAACCTTAACCCACTGAGCCACCCAGCCATCCCAGTAGCCTAAATTTTAAAAATCAGTTTACACATGGTGAGTAAGATTAAATTTTTTATTAAAGAATTAAAATTTTTTTTTAATTTTTTTAATGTTTTATTTATTTTTGAGACAGAGAGAGACAGCATGAGCAGGGGAGGGGCAGAGAGAGAGGGAGACACAGAATCCAAAGCAGGCTCTAGGCCCTGAGCTGTCAGCAGAGCCCGATGCGGGGCTCGAACTCACAAACCGCGAGATCATGACCTGAGCCAAAGTCAGACGCTTAACCCCCTGAGCCACCCAAGCACCCCTAAGGACTTAAAAATCTTAAAAGAACTAAATTATTATTAATTTCTCAAAATAAGTACTGATTAATGTCTGGTATTTCTGGCATTTTTCTTGTACAGAGAAAAAAAACCAGATTTTATTTTTTTATTTTATTTTATTTTAGAGAGCACAAGAAAGTGTCAGTGGGGAAGAGGGGCAGAGGGAGAGACAGAGAGAGAAAGAGAGAGAGAGAGAGAGAGAGAGAGAGAGAGAGAGAGAATTTCAAGCAGGTCTCACACTCATCTTGAAGTGCACCATGGGGCTTGATCCCCTGACCATCGGATCATGACCTGAGCTGAAATCAAGATCAGACACTCAACAGACTGAACCATCCAGGAGTCCGATCAGATAGATTTTTAAAATTATAGTGTTTAGAAATGTTTTCTAAAAAATTTAGGAAGAAACACAAATAATGTGTTAAAGTTACCTTAAAGGTTAATATGCCAATTAAAAATTGCGTTCATAAATGATGTCTTAGTGCCGCTTGGTTTATTTAAGAGTGATGCAGGTGATTTTGAGAAAAAGCTCCAGAACTTTGTATCTACATTTCTGTAATTATAAAAATCCATTAAATTAAAATTTGAAAAGCTATTTATAATATTAGGCCTGATAATACTTTTCCAAGAAGCTTTTCTGCTATGTAAATTATTTTCTCTGTGAGGTAAAAATCAGTAAAACCTCACAATTAATTTTTAAATGTTACTTTTATATGTTCAAAAAAAGCTTAAAGAAGACACAAGACAACAAAATTTACCTGCAAGCCATTCTTAATAATTGGAGGATTGATTTCATATATTAGGTTCATTTTCAGAAAGGATTCTCTTAACAAACTCTTTCAGGATTTTAAAAGAATGTTTTAACTTACACACAAATTTAAGCATCTGGGTTCAATGCAAGTACATTTAACAAATTTGACAATTTTTTTTCAAATTAAGAAAAGTGTATCTACATTTTCTTGTGTATACATATTTCCTTGCCCACAATATTTTTTATCCTAAAGGAATAATATGTTATTCCAGAAGATTAATATATAAATATAGTATCATGATTAAATTCATAACAAACAATCTCAGAATAATTAAGGTTAATATTTTTAAATATTTAGAAAATTCATATATTTTTTAGAACTCTCATACATTTTAATGTTTATTTATTTATTTTGAGAGAGAGTAGGGGAGGGGCATAGAGAGACAGAGAGGGAGAATCCCAAGCAAGCTCTGTGCCGTAAGTGCAGAGCCTGATGAAGGGCTGGATCTCACAAACCATGAGACATGACCTGAGCCAAGGTAAAGAGTTGGATGCTTAACCCACTGAGCCATGCAGGCACCTGTCGACGTTCATATTCTTGATAATAATTTTCCACTTTTTGTTGTAGGCATTCATTTCCTTGTGCTGAGCTTTCTCTATTTTGACAGAAGTCCTAATTTTCTAGAGAGCAAAAGCAGAATATGTTTTTATTTTTGTTCCATTTTTAATCAAAATACCTTATATATAGTAACTACCAAATGGTAAATTAGAAAAATAAAATTAAACTTTACTGTTTAGGTTAAATTCTTTTTATTTTTTAAAATTTAATTCCAGTATCATTAACATGCAGTGTTATATTGGTTTCAGGTGTACAATATATGATTCAGTAATTCTGTATTCTAAATCATAATTATACAAATCTGAAAAAAATTTAAAACTTCTATTTGTGATATTTTTCTGCATCTGTTTCATTCCACTGCACTCTTTCAGCTGTGTTGCTAGTGTTAGCTGTTGTTTCTTGTGACAGAATCTATAGTCCTAAGTCTATAATATTGATTTGTTTTCTGCTCCTTAAAACATCTCAATTGTCATATTGTCTTCAGTCAAGACCTGCTTTGTATTTATATTCTTGTAATAAACTATTTATAATTATATTTTCTGTGCTATCTCAGAATGCTGACTAAATTATCTCTTCCATTTACAAAAAATATTTAAAGTGAAAAAGCCTGAAAAATATTACCAAGAAGTGTATTTAATATTAAGTAAAATTAAAAATATCTAAGTAGGGGTGCATGGGTGGCTTTTGATTTCAGATCAGGTCATGATCCCAGGGTCATGGGATCGAGCCCCATGTCAGGTTCTGTGCTGAGCATGGAGACTGCTTGGGATTCTCCTCTCCGTCCCTCTCTCTGACTTTCTCCCACTGTATCTCTTAAAACACTATACATATATATGTATGTATACATATATATGTATATATATACGTATACATACATATCCCATATATATATATATACACAATTATCTATCTATCTATCTATCTATCTATATCTATATATATATATATATCTGCTTCTAACCAAGATGGAAAAACATATGGAAATACATTCCAAGATGGAAATACATATACATACATATCCTATATATATATACAGATATATATATATAGATATATATATATATATATATATATATATCCCTGCTTCTAACCAAGATGGAAAAAGAAGGACTGGATTCATCTTTCCACATAACAACACAAAACCCAAACCCAAATCAAAACTAAAACCAAACAAACAAAAACCCCAAAACAAAAAAAGTCACCTATGAGGGTCAGAATCAACTTCTTCAAAATTTCTGTTAGCATCGATATTTTGATTCCTTCCCATTAATCACAAATGTTCTTAATGGCATTCAGAATGGTGAGTCCTTTCCAGATGTTTTCAATTTACTTTGTCCACATCCATCAGTGGAATCACTACCTATGGCAACTATAGCTTCTGAAATGTATTTCTTAAATAATAAGTCTTGAAAGTCAAAGTTACTCTTTGATCCTGCAATAATATTTTGAAGGGATTTTTTTTCTGAGCAGTAGGGAAATAGTTTAAAATATTCAGTAAACCATGTTGCAAACAAATGTACTGTCTTACAAGCTCCGTTGTTCCATATTTGGAGCATAAGCAGTTAATTTGGCACAGTTTTTAAGATCCCTAGAACATTCTGAATGGTAAATGAGCACTGGCTTCAACTTCAAGTCACCAGCTGCTTCAGCCCCTAACGAGAGGGTCAGCTATCTTATGAAGCCAGGCATTGACTTTGCCTTTCTAGCTATGAAAGTCCTAGATGAAATCTTCTTCTCATACAAGGCTATTTCATCTACATTGAAAATCTTATATTTAGTGTAGCAAAACTAAATCATTAATTATCTTAGTTAGATCCTAGGGATAACTTGCTGCAGGATCTAAATCAGCACTTGCTACTTTATCTTGTGCTTATTATACAAAGGCTTGTTTTCTTTTTTTTTAAGTTTATTTATTTTGAGAGAGAGAGAGAGAGAGAGAGTGTGAGTGGGGTAGGGGCAAAGAAGAGAGAGACGGAGAATCCCAAGCAGGCTCTGCACTGTCAGCGCGGAGCTTGATGCAGGACTCAAATGCATAAACCTGTGAGATCATGACCTGATCTCAAACTTTCTTTTTCTATCAGCACTGGGCTGTTTTGCTTTTTTCACATTTAGGTGTTTATTGGAGTAGCACTTTTGATTTCCTTCTAGAACTTTTCCTTTGCATTCCCAACTTAGCTGTTAGGTAGAAGAGGCCTAGATTTTAGGTTAGCTTGGCTTTTGGCATACCTTTCTCACTAAGCTTAATCATTTCTAGCTTTTGATTTTAAAGTGAGAGATGTGCAACTCTTCCGTTTACTTAAAGGCTTGGAGGCCATTGCAGAGTTATTAATTGGCATAATTTCAATGTTGTGTTTCAGGAAATAAGGAGGCATGAGGAGAAGGAGAGGCAGGGAAACGGCCAGTTGTAGAACAGTCAAAACACACACATTTATTGATTAAGTTTATTGCCTTATACTCACTTATTATGAGTGCAGTTCGTGATCCCCCCCAAAACAATTAAAATAGTAACATCAAAGATCACAGATCACAAATCATTATAACAAATACAATAATAATAAAATGTTTGAAATATTGTGAGAATTACCAGACTGTGGCACAGAGATACAGTGAACAAATGCTATTGGAAAAATGGCATCCAATACTCTTGCTCACCAAGCGTTCCACAAACCTTCAATTTGTAAAAACTGTGACATCTGTGAGGTGCAATAAAATGAAGCACAATCAAATGAAATATACCTGTAATTTTACCTAGATGGAGCTCTTCTCTGGACTCAACTAACAAATTATAATAACAAGACCCAAAATAAACAAATTGTTTTCAAGAACTGCTTTCCAGAGCAAAGCTCAAGAATATTTATAAGAATAGGGGAGCCTGGGGCACTCATTGGGTTGAGTACCTGACTTTGGCTACGGTCATGATCTCACAGTTCATGGGTTTAAGCCCTGCATCTGGTGTTGTGTTGTCAGTGAGGAGCTGCTTTGGATTCTCTCTCTTTGTCTGCCCCCCCACCCCAACTCTTGCGCTCTCTCTCTAAAAAATAAACATTAAAAATTTTAAAGAAGTATTTATAAGAATATAAACAAATAAGCCTAAAATGCAACAAAGGAAGATTCATAATGTTATTCAGTCAAAAGTTCCAGGCAATGAAGAAGCAGGAAAACACAAACAATAATGAAGAGGACATTCAGACAAATAAAACTGACTCTCAATGAACACAGACATTAGAATTAGCAGATAAGAACATTAAAATATGTATTATAACTGCATTACGTATTTCCTAAAATAAAATAGAGACATGAAGATATAAAAAAAGACCCAAATGGAACTTACTGAGATGATGAATTTAATCTTTGACCTAAAAAATACAAAAGAGAAGATTAAACACCTGCAAAAATGCACAAGCTAAAATTAGTGAAATTGAGACATAGATTGTGAGTATAGTAAGTCTCGAAAACGAAAGAGAGAGAGAAAAAAGAATGTGAGAAAACAATGAACAGTGAGCTGTGGGACAGTTTCATCTGGTCATAAATATGTGTAATTAGAGTCTCCAAGGAAGAAAGGGTGAAGGGAGCATGTATTAGATTTCTATTGCTCTGTAACAATATTATCATGATAAAATTTAGAGGCATAAAATAAAACACATTATCATCTTTTCAATTTTGGGGGGAGGAGAGGTATGGATTAGCTAGTTTCTCCAATCAAGGTGTTCACCAGAGCTAGTTTTTCACCTGACTCTCAACTTGGGGAGCATTTGTTTCCAAGCTTATATGGATGTTGGCACCATTCAGTTCCTTGCCAGTGTGAGGGTTTCAGTTTATTGTTGGCTCTTGGTGGGAGGTGACATTCAATTATTTGCCAAGTAACCTGTACTATATGGCAGCTCACAACAACTTAATTTGTTTCCTCAAGTTCAGCAAGGAAGAGAGTCATTATAAAATATTACAATGTTCTGTGTTCAGAAACAAGTCACAGTCCCCACCTGTACTCAGCGGGAAAGGATTACAGAAGAATGTACATACCCTGAGAAAGGTGTCATGGGGGCTACCTTAGAAATTGCCTTAGACAATATTCAAATATATATATATATATATATATATATATATATATATATATATATTTGAAGAGTTAATGGCCAATTTCCAAACTCGATCAGGATTTAAATCCCACAGATCCAAGAAACTCAAGAAATACCAAACGTTAGAAACCTCAAGAAAATGACGACTCACTTCATAATCAAATGGTGCAGAACCAATTTTAAAGGGAATATCTTAATTTTCATTAGTTATCCAGGAGTCCTTGCACAGATAAAGGCATCTCTACTCATATATAAAGCTTACTAACACTGTAAGTGCTTAGATGTAAGTTAATGAGGTAGGGACATCAGGAAGAAATCAGAATGCATCGGATACAGAGGAACAGCGCAAAAGGATGACAACAAACTTCTTGGAAACAAGGCAAGTGACAAGCCAGTGGAGGTGAGATCGCTAAAGTATTAAAAAAATCCTGCCAACTTAGAGTTGATTTTTTACAAAAAATGTTTCCAAACAAAGGAAAATGTATTTGCAGATGTATGAAATCTTTAGGAATTTCACCAACAGACCTGAACTGAAGAAATGATGTAGGAAATCTTTCGGTCAGGAAGGAAGATGATGCCAGTTCGAAATATGGATCTACACAAAGGAATGAAGAAAAGTAGCAGGGGCACCAACATGGGTAATTCTATCTTTTATTATTCTTTAACAAAATCACAATTAATATATTGTGAAGTTTATGGTATATATAGAAAAATAGTATGCCAGCAGCATCACAAAGATCAAAAAGGAGAAATGGAAGAATATACTTGTAAGGTCTTGTGTTATCAGTGAAATGGTATAATATAATTTGAAGGTAGTTGATAAGAATGTATACTATGAATCTTAAAGCAACCACTAAAATCACAAAATAGAGCTGATATAAAAAAAATGACATATAGAATTATTTTAAAATTAGTCCAAAAGAAGTCAGGAAAATAAGGAAAAGGTTAAAAAGAACAGATGGGAAAAATAGAAGACAAATATCAAGTAGACAGACTTTAACTCTATCAATAATTGCATAAAACATAATAACCTCAACTCTCCTATTAAAAGGCACAGATCATCACATCAGATTAAAAAAAGGAATAACCAACTTCATGTTACCTACAAGAAAATCACTTGAAATTTTAAAATAAGTTAAAAGTAAAATGATGTGAACACTGGCGTGACTATTTTAATATAAGAAAAATGTGTTTCAGAAAAGAGCATTACCAGGGAAAAGGTAGTTTCATAATGATAAATTAGTCAGTAATCCAGAGGAATTTATAATTGTAAACATTTATGAACCTAGTAGCATAGCTTCAAAATACATGAAACAAAAATTTATAGGAGAGAAGAAAGTAATGAAGAAATCCATAATTACAGTCAGAGATTTTAACAGCCTTCTCTCAATCCTTGACAGAACAGGGTCTGTAGAAGATTTAAACAATATTATCTATCAAGCCTTGCAAAGTATATATTAATACTAGGCAGTCATCTAGAAAATCCTTAAATATTTAAAAACAAGTAACACATTTTATATATAACCCATGACTCAGGGAAGAAATCAAAAAGGGTATGAGGGGTTCCTGGGTGGCTCAGGAGGTTGTGTTTGACTTTTGATTTCAGTTCAAGTCATTGTCTCTCAGTTCCTGGAATCAAGCCCTGCATGGGCCTCCGTGCTATCAACGGAGCCCGCTTGGGATTTT
This sequence comes from Neofelis nebulosa, assembly GCF_028018385.1. Classification (NCBI taxonomy): domain Eukaryota; kingdom Metazoa; phylum Chordata; class Mammalia; order Carnivora; family Felidae; genus Neofelis; species Neofelis nebulosa. Next base: position 57,009,143 of record NC_080796.1, read on the forward strand.
TCTGTCTCCTTCTCTCTGCCCCTGGCCCCTCTCAAAATAAATATATAAACTTTAAAAAAAAATAGGTAAAAAATTGGTATTAGGAATTATTTTGAACTTAATAAAATGATGAAAATACAACGTATCAAAATCAATCAAATATCGGTAAAGCAGTACTTAGGAGGATATTTGCCAGAAACAATATTTTTATTAGGAACAAAGTGATAAAATAATGACCAAAGATTCCTCCTTCAGAAACTAAAGATAAAGATGAGCAATGAAACCTAAAGTAATCAAAAGAGTGGAAAAAACAATCAAAATAGAAATCATTAAAATAGAAAACAGAAAAACAATAGAGAATAAAATGAAACCAAAAGCTGTTTTTTAAGTGTATTAATAAAACTAATTAACATTTAGCCAGAATTATCAAGAAACAGAATACTGAATATACAAATTACCAATATCAGGAATGAAAGAGATAACCACATATCACTATAAATGACACAGACATTGGGGCGCCTGGGTGGCGCAGTCGGTTAAGCGTCCGACTTCAGCCAGGTCACGATCTCACGGCCTGTGAGTTCGAGCCCCGCGTCAGGCCCTGGGCTGATGGCTCGGAGCCTGGAGCCTGTTTCCGATTCTCTGTCTCCCTCTCTCTCTGCCCCTCCCCCGTTCATGCTCTGTCTCTCTCTGTCCCAAAAAATAAATTAAAAAAGCGTTGAAAAAAAAAAAATAAATAAATGACACAGACATAAATTTAACAAGGATATATCACGAACAGCTTTGTAATTATAAGTTTGAAAACTAGTGAAAATATTCCTTGGAAGACACCAATTTGTAAAGCTCACTTGAAAATAAACAATCCGCATGGTCCTAAACTTATTAAGGCCAAGTGTTTTCACTATCGAATTCTAGCAAACATTTTAAGAAGAAATAATAACAATATACACATCCTTTTCCAGAATATTCAAGACGGTTAAAAAATGACCAAACAATTCTTTAAATTCAACATTACTCTGATATCAAAACCAGACAAAGATATTATAAGGAAATAAAACTACCAATATCTCTTATTGATGTAGAGGTAAGTATTTTTAAAATGTAAGCAGTTTGAACACAACAACATATCAAAGGTATTCCACATCATGACTACTTTGAATTTATCCTAGAAGTTCAAGGTGCATAACATTAAAAAATCAACCAATGTAATTTATCATATCAACAAGGTAAATATAGGGATGATAGATGATAGATAGATAGATAGATGACAGATGATAGATAGATAGATAGATAGATAGATAGATAGACATATGATAGGTAGAATCTTCTCAAGAAATGCAGAAAAATCTTTAGAAAATATCTGACATAAGATTCTGATTTAAAAAAAAAACTCTTAGAAAACTGGAAAGAGAAAGGAATTTCCTCAACTTAATAAAAAGCATATTTGAAAAACCTTTATGTAGCTCAGATGATACTGAATGGTGAAAAAGTAAATGCTTTCTCCTTAAGTTTGGGAACAAGACAAGGATTTCTGCTATCACTACTTTTATTATAGTAGAATAATACTAATATTCTACTAGTAATATACCAAAATGACAGTAATAAATATTGTATTATGGGTTCCAGCCGATACAATCAAGCAATAAAAAGAAATCAAGCATTCACATTTCCAAAAAAATTAAACTTTCTTTATTCACAGAAGAAGACATGAGTGCCTGTAGAAAGTCTAATGAAATCTTTTTGAAAGGTACAAGAAATAAAAAGGGAGTTTACCAGTTATAGGATACATGATTAATTTATTAAACCGAGTGTATTTCTACTTACTGGCAATAGACAATCAGTAGTTGAAATTAAAATTTATAAAAGATTTGACTCCTGTATACTGAAAACCAAAAAAAAAATTACTTAAAACCTAATTATTGCTTATTTTAATATTTTCATTATTCTACTTTAAATACACACACATGCACTCAATACATGTGTGTATACTCATATGCATATATCCATCCCTCAAACTGTCCTTTCTCTTTGTCTGTCTGTCATTCTTGATCTTACTATTGTCTTCTGACTTCCATTTTTTCCTGGTGAGAAGTTAGCTATTATAATTGTAAATTTTATCTTGAATTCAATGCTTCACCTGGTCTGGCAGATTTTAAAGTTTACATTTTCTTTTGGACTTTCAAAAGATTGACTATAATATGCTTTGGTGTGTTTTTTCCTATTTATCCTTCTGGGAATTCTCCTCTGGGACTCTGATGCTAGACTGTTTGATATTGTCCTTACAATCTTGTACTGTTTCATGTTATTATTCCTCTCTCTCTTTGCTTTTCAGTTTGATTAAATTCTAATGACTTGTCTTGAGTTTATTCATGTTTTTTCTTATTTGCTCAGCCTAACGTAAAGCCAACCAATTTATATTTATATTAATTTATATTTGTGTATTTTTTTAGTTTTTCTTTTCTGAAATCCCCTATTTGTTTTTGTATACTGGGTCTAACTTTTCCACTAGTTATTTTAGCAGAGTCATTATCATAGTCTTTGAAATCTGGTGATTTCAACCTCATTCATATCTGAGTCATCTTCCATTGACTATTTCCTATCTCTCCCATTGGATTTACATTTCTTGACTTTTCATACACATATTATTGTTATTTACCATTGTGTGTAAAAAAAAAACAGAACAATACAGAAGACATCAAAGTAAATGTTATTTCCTATGAAAATGAGTATACCCTTTCTTCTGTTAGGCTTCCATTATGTGTGGCTGAGTCAAACTAATTTAGAATTGGGGTAGACCTGTGCTTTCTTGAAAATTTAACTCAATCTACTGACATCTGGCTTAAAATAGTCTGAAGGCAGTATCAATTCTTTACATTTAGAAGGGTTTAGGATCTGACCAAGATTGAGATTCAGATTACCACATTCTTTTCAACCTAACTATCAGCTTTCTGAATCATGGGAAATCTCTTTTTAGTTAAGATTTAACTACCAATCTCTTGGATCCTGCAGAATTATTTTTGCTTTCTAGTCTTGTCTTGTCTTTCTGTATACTGGAAGATTATTTTCCTTCTTGTTTTGTCCCTAGCCTTTAAAGGTTCAATGTCTGAGGGCACCTGGGTGGCTCAGTTGGTTAAGCATCTGACTTTGGCTTAGGTCATGATCTCGCAGTGAGTTTGAGCTCTGCATCAGGCTCTGTGCTAACAGTTCAGAGCCTGGAGCCTGCTTCAGATTCTGTGTCTTCCTCTCTCTCTCTCTCTGCCTCTCCCATGCTCATGCTCTGTCTCTCTCTGTCTCTCAATAGTAAATAAACATTAAAAAAAAATTTTTTAAGTTCAATGTCTGGTACTTGGTTAAAGGCTGGAATGCTTCATAGGCATCTTTACCAGATCTTTACATTTTGTGCCCGATACTTGGTGAAAGTCAAAAGAACCTTGGAGGGTTTCTCTCAGTTCTGTTACTATGCTCAAACTTTGGGTTGCCACAGCTTATCCTTGGGGAAAGCCTGTATGCTTCAGACAGTATTTCTCTCAGCTCTGCTACTTTGCATCAGGCCACCTATGCACTACTCAGTGAAGTCTCATGGCCGGGTTCGGGGGACACTCACTTTGGGGCTTTCTGGTATTTTAATTTATCATATCACAAATACAGCCATTAAACTTTTTTTTCCAGTCTCTCTCTGTCTTATCAATTACAGATTTATCCTCTTCCCTCTCTGTTTTATCTGCTGATGAGAGCAGCCTTGTGTCCCTTTCTTCCCAGAAAGAGCTAATCATTTCCTAGATTTAAGTTCATTTACAGCATCCACTGCTCTCTTATAGTTAAACAAAAACTTTTAATTTGAGTGTATCTGATTTACTTTCACTGTTAGGGTGAGAATGATGGTCTCTTTTGATTTCCTACATCCTAAATAGAATTGAAAGTCCTTCCTTGTAGCATCTGCTGTTTTATTCCTATTTCCCTCTCTCCATGATAAGTATATATATTTGTTCAAAATGCTATACTGTATTACTTTAGCCTCTTTTCTCATGTAAGGCCATAGAGACTTCCTGGAGATACTAAGACACTTCAAATTTCTATTATATACTGTGTTACCTTTCTAGCATTACTTCCTGGTGAAGTGCATGGGCTCCAGTGTTATACCTTTTTTCCTCATTAGAAACTTTAGAACCAATTAAGAAGTACTTGTAGAAATCACTAAGCTTGAAGTTAAATTATAAGCCTTATATATTTCAAGTCATCATGTAAAAGAAGCAGTCACAATAGGCTTCCAAACAATTCTTCTCCAATTAAACTTAAATAACTAACACTCCCCCTCAAGGCAGCACCTGCCCCCAACAGCACAACCTGTAAAAAAACAGACAGAATTATAGCTTCTCTAATGGATCTACCCGAGTGATATTTCAGAAAGAGCAGAGTTGAGAATGCACAGTCCCATCCTTAGATAGCACTAATCAAATGTTCTTTTCTCTCTGACGGAAGATATTGAATGTGGGAGGGAGATGGGCTATGAGAGGGCATCAGGTAACCCTAACAAAACCTTGTCAAGGAAATATTAGGCGAAGTAAAATATGCTTTCTCCTCCAAAAACTTCTAGGACATCTTCCTTAGATTGAATATAACCAGTGCCTCAAAGTTCTCAAAGTAATCCTCCGTATATAACATGACCACTTTCCTTATTATTATATTGTCATCTAAATAAATCTATTTTATTACCTAGTGCATTATCTCCTCCATGAAAAGCAATTAGATGACATTTTAAAAAATATAATAAATGTTGATCATAATCACCCTACCATCAACCAGGAAAACAAGGCTGCTTTGATTTTGCTTTGTTTTGTTTTGTTTCAATATAGCTATCAATATCAGATCACTAAATTTATGCAAATATTTGTTTGTCATTTAACCTTTTTTTAGAGATTGGAAGCAAAACTCAATAGTGTTGTGTCAGGGGTCATGTCTTTCTAGTAGAACTCAGAACTGGTTTATTAGAAACAATGATCTGGAACAAAGACTCTCACAAGCAATACTTTAAATCAATAAACTCTTGAACTCTATTTCTTCCCACGTATAAATTCAACTTACAGTTTCCAAAGGACTATAGAAGGAGCAAATGTCAAGTAATACCACCAGGAAAGGATTCTTCCATTTCACTGAACCCATTATGGCTTCCCACCATTCTTGCATAGCCTGGTCATTCTGGAAGCTATCGGCAGAAAAACTAAAGACATCTAAAAACCACCTGGAGGATGCATTTGTTTGAGCTCCTTTCACTCCTTATCCCTTGTGTTAACTGCATTCTGTGTGTGTGTGTGTGTGTGTGTGTGTGTGTGTGTGTGTGTGTGTGTTTGGCAGTATTTATTAAGAGAGTTCTGAAATGTTAACTAATACTCTCCCAGATTTTCGTTTCCCTGCAACCAATCAAAGTGATCTGATCTACAAAATTCAAACTGCCCTAGAATATTGAAATGAACATCAATGTGCACATATGAATATTCCTCCAAAAATTAAAATACATTTTAAAAATAAGTATAAAAAATAAGTATAAAAGAATAAAAAACCTTTGCAATATTTAGTTCAAATATTTTGTGGGTTGCACAAAGAGAACTTTGATTTTATTTCTTATGTATTTTTATTTTTAAAGCAGGATGTGAGTGATTTTAGAAATACCGTAACATTCAACAAATGGAGGCTATAACTCTTCCTTGAGTCTCTCCCCAATTTAGTGCATTACGCTAAAAAGATCTAGCTATGTTAAAGTACTAGGTGGTGTGGTCTTATGTAATGTAATGCTCATTTTAAAAACCTTATTGAGATATAATTTATATAGCATATAATATACACATTTAAATAATCCAATTCAGTGTTTTTAGTATTTTTACATATATGCACAATCATCACCACAGGGAAATTTAAAAATTTTTCATCACCTTACAAAAAAACCCCAAGACCATTTAGCTACAATCCCCCTCTGCCCTACCCACCTGTACCCAGTTCTGTCTAGTAAACACTATTCTATTTTCTGTCTTTATAGACATCCCTATTTGGGGTCCTCATATGAATAGTATCATTTAATTTGTGGGCTTTTGTGACTGTTTTCTTTCACATGTCATTATGTTTTTTGAGGTTCATCAAAATGGTTGCAAGAATCAGCACTTTTCCATTTTTATGGATGAAGAATATTCCATTGTATGGATATAACACATGGTTTATTCACTGATCTGTTGATGAGTATTTGAGTTGTTTGGGCCTTTATGGATAATACTGCTATCAACATTTTTGTGTAGGTTTTTGTGTAGACATATGTTTTCATTTCTTTTGGATATATACCTAGAAGTATAATTCTTGGGCCATGAAATGACTCAGTTAATTTAGGAACTTTCATACTGTTTCCAAAACTGCTTCACAATTTTACACTCCCACCAAAACATCTGAGGACCCTGATTTCTCTATGAACCTTGCCACAAATTGTTATAATCTGATTTTTTGATTCCAGACATGCTAGTGGGTATGAAATAGTATCTCATTGTGGTTTTGCTTTGCACTTCTCTTATGACATCACTGAGCATTTTTCATATGTCTGTTGGTCACTTGTGTATTTTCCTTATAGAAATGTCTTTTTAGATCCTTTGCTCATTTCTTAATTGGGATTTTGTCTCTTTTTTTATCATTGAGTTGTAAGAGTTCTCTGTGTATTCTAGATAGAATTCCCTTATTAGATATGTAATTTGCAAATGTTTTCTCCCTTTCTGTGGGTGGCATTTTCACTTTTCTGATGTAGAACAAAAGTTTTTAATTTTGATGACACCCGATTTATCTATTTTGTTTTCTCTTGTTGCTTGAGCTTTTGATAATATATCTAAAAATCCTTTGCCAAATCCAAGGTCTTAACATTCACTCCTGTTTGCAGCCCCTGGGTGGCTCAGTCAGTTAGGCATAAGCATTCGGCTCAGGTCATGATCTCAAGATTCATGAGATCAAGTCTCTCATCAGGCTCTGCACAGACAGCGTGGAGTCTGCTTGGGGTTCTTCCTCTCTCCCTCTCTGTCTCTGCCTCACCCCCACTCCTTCTCTCTCCCTCTCTCAAAATAAATAACATTAAAAAAATTCACTCCTGTTTTCTGAGGTCAGAGTCCAAAACTTCTTTATTTTTTGCATGTGGTTTTCCAGTGGTTCCAGCATCATTGTTTGACAATACTACTCTTCCCCACTGAATGTTTTCGGCATCCATGTCAAAAATTAGTTGACTATACATGTGTGAATTTATTCAAGGACTCTCAATTCCATTTCATTAATCTTAATGTTTGCCCTTGTGTCAATACCACAATGTGCTGATTACTATTGCTTTGTGGTAATTTTTGATATAAGGAAGCATGAGTGCCCCTACTTAGTTCTTCTTTGGAGTTGATTTCTTCTTTTGGGTCCTTTATAATTCCATATGAATATTAAATTAGGATTATCAATTTCTACAAAACAGAAATGTGGGATCCTGATAGGGATTTCTTTGACTCTGTAGATCAGTGTGGGGACTATTACCATGTTACCAATGTTAAGTCTTCCAGTCTATGTATATGTACATGGGTATGATTTTTCGTTTCTTTGGACCTTTAACATATTTCAACATTTTGTAATTTTCAACATACAATTTTTGAATGTCTGTTATATCTATTCTTAAGATTTTTTTTCTTTTGATTCTACCATGAATGGAATTTTTTTCTAGTTTCATTTTGGGATTGTTCATAGCAGGTGAATTAGTCTGGGTTCTCCAGAGAAGCAGAACAAATAAGAGATTTTAGAGAGAGAGGTGGGGGGAGGATGGGGGAGAGAAATAGGTTTATTATAAGGAATTGGTGCAGTATGGAGACTGTCTTACCATTTGATCTCTGGTGCTTTGGTTCTGTCAGCATGAGAAGTGTTTGTGTCTCTGCTCTTGGCACCAATGTATTAAAGAAGTAGAGATTGGTGTCCAAAGTGAAAGCAGAAGACAATTTTATTAAACAGCAGTACGCTCTAAAGGTGGGAGAGGGCGGACTCAGAGGTGGCAACTGCTCTGAGGCTACAAGGATCTTTCCTTTTAGGTGGGCAGGGTCTTGCTTCATGGAGAGGGTGGTTTCTAATGAGGGCTGCTTCTAGTCATCTGGGCGACTCATCCCACAAATTGTGAGGGGAAGCTTTTGACAGTACAAGGTTTGTGCTGGAACCATCATGGCAGCCTTTCCCCATGGGGGTGGGGGGGCTATAACCACAATGCTAATTTATGTTAATGAATGTATAACTAGTTATCCATCAAGATGAGAACATGTTCTCTCTGGACTATGCATGTGTCTCCTTAGGGAGAGTCCCTGTAGGCTATGACATCCTTCACTGAGGATGCTGGCCCATTTTGTTGCCACAGGGGCATTCCTCTGGTTTTCCTTCCACTGCTCATATGTAGCTGCTATGTAACACTTCCAGTAAAAACCCAAAGGCCTGAGAACCAGGGAGCCAGTGACATAAGCCCCAGTCTGAGTGCAAAGGAAGCAAGGAAGTTGATGATGTAAGTTCTAGTCTGAGTGCAGGGTAAGATGTATATCCCATCTCAGCAGTCAAGCAGAGAGCAAATTCTTCCTTTCTCTGCTTCCTTCCTTCCTTCCTTCCTTCCTTCCTTCCTTCCTTCCTTCCTTCCGTTCATTTGTTTGTTCATTTTTTCGTTCATTTGTTCGTTGGTTCACTTTTTGTTTTTCCTATTCAAGCCCATAATGGATTGAGTGATGCACACCTACGTTCGGCAGAGTAATCTTTTCTACCCAGTCTACTCACTCAGATGCTAATCTTATCTGGAAACACCCTCACAGATAAACCCAGAAATAAGGTTCAGGCAAATATCTATGTACCCCACATATCAGTGATAAAATTAACCATTGCAGCAAATGTATAGCAAATGTGGAGTTTGTTTTTTTGTTTTGTTTTGTTTTTTTTAATTTATTTTTGGGACAGAGAGAGACAGAGCATGAACGGGGGAGGGGCAGAGAGAGAGAGGGAGACACAGAATCGGAAACAGGCTCCAGGCTCCGAGCCGTCAGCCCAGAGCCTGACGCGGGGCTCGAACTCACGGACCGCGAGATCGTGACCTGGCTGAAGTCGGACGCTTAACCGACTGCGCCACCCAGGCGCCCCAAATGTGGAGTTTTTAATTGATTTTGTATCCTGAAACTTGGCTGAATTTGTTTATTAGTTCACTTGTTAGTGGATTTTATGATTTTTTTATGCATAAGATCATGTCATCTGCAAATAGAGATACTTTTACTCTTCCTACCCAATTGATATGATTTTTATTTCTTTTTCTTGCCTAGTCACCCTAACTAAGACCTCTCTTATAATGATGGATAGAGGTCGTGAGAGAAACATCTTTATGTCGTTCTTGATTTTCGTAGATGTTCTTGACATATGAAAAAAGTTCCTTTCAATTCCATTTCATGAGTGTTTTTATAATGAAAATGTGTTGTGTTAAGTGCTTTTCCGGTGTTTATTGAGGTAAGCATGTTTTTATTTTTTTATTCTACTGATACTATACATTAAGTTAAATGATTTTTCATGTATTAAATTAACCTTGCATTGTTAGAATAGTTTCCACTTGTCATGATGTGCATTTCTTTCTAATCCTGGGTTTGATTTGCTAGTATTTCGTTGAGGATCCTTACACCCATATTTATCAGAGATATGAGTCTATAGTTTTCTCGTGATATCTTTGGTTTTGGTATCAGGCTAATACTGGCCTTATAAATGGAGTTGAAAAGTGTTCCCTTCTCTTCTACTATTGTGGAAGAGTTTTTGAAAAATTGGTATTTAGTCTTTAAATTTTTGGTAGAATTCAGTGGTGGAGTCATCTGGGCCTGGGTTTTTCTTGTGGGTAGTTTTTTATTACTACTTTATTTTGTGCACTTGTAGGTTTATTCAGATTGTCTGTTTCTTCTTGATCAGCTTTGGTAGTTTGTGTTTTTCTAAGAATATTTCTATTTCCTCTAAATTATCTAAATTGATGCACATTTGTTCATAGCGATCCTTTATAATCCTTTTTATTTCTATAAAGTTAATAATAATTTTCTCTTGTTTATTTTTGATTCCAGATTCTTCTCTCTTTTTATCTTTGTCAATCCAACTAAATGTTTGTCAATTTTGTTGTTTTTTTCAAAGAACCAGCTTTTGATTTCCTTGATATTCTTGTTTTTTAAAAAAAATTCTCTATTTCATTAATCTTCACTCAAATATTTATTATTTCTTTCCTTCTGCCTCATTTAGGTTTAGTTATTTATTTTTCAGTGTTCTTTTTCTTATTTAAGCATTTACAACTATAGATTTCTCCTTCTCTTTTGTTTTCAGCCTTTTTATTATGATGTGTCAACTTGTGGATCTCTGTGTCTATTAGAGTTTGTTGATCTTCCTGGATCTGTAGGTTGTTTTCAATAAACTTGAGACGTTATTGTCATTACTTCTATGGACTTTTTTTTTTTTCCTGCTTTTTTCTCTCCTCTCTTTCTGGTATTCCCAGAATGTAAACCTTGATACACTTAAAGTGTCCCACATTTCTCTGAGGCTTTTTTTTTATTCTCTTTTTCTTAGCTTGCGTAATTTTTCTTGACTTATCTTCAGGTTTGCTATTTCTTACTTTTGCCAATTTAAATCTATAATTGAGCCCCTCCAGTATTTTTTTTTCTTATTTTAGTTATTGTATTTTTTAACTTCAGAATTTCCAATTGGTTGTGTTATAATTTCCATTTTTTTAATGTTTATTTATTTTTGAGAAAGAAAGAGACAGAGCACGAGCAGGGAGGGGTAGAGAGAGATGGAGACACAGAATTCAAAGCAGGGTCTAGGCTCTGAGCTGTCAACACAGAGCCCGACGGAGGGCTCAGACTCATGAGCTGTGAGATTACGACCTGAGTCGAAGTTGGACACTTAACCGACTGAGCCACCCAGGTGCCCCAATATATTTTCCATTTTTTAAATTCATATTGTCTGTTTGACGTGACATTGCCTTTCTATTACTTCTTTTGTCATTCTTTCTTTTAGTTCTGTAAGATTTATAATGTCTATTTTAAAGTCTTTTTCTGTCAAATCTGACAAGTAATTTGTATTCTTGCTTCTTTTCCAGGATATGAGTCATAGTTTGTTGTTTCTATGAATGCCTCACAATTTTTTGTTGGCAAGTAGGCATTTTAAATAATATATGTGGCAACTCTAGGTACTGTTCCTCCATAATCTAAACATCTTTAACATTTACAAATTTTGCAGTTAATAACCAATATGAAATTATTCAATAATTATTATAAGAACTAGCGAAAAATTCTAATAGCTTAGGAATAAGTTATAAAAGGAAATATTTTAAGTCCTTTATTTTATAGCATATAAAAACAGACTCTTTCAAGATCTTCTCTTTCCCTCTGATGATCAAAACTCAACATTTGATACTGTTCTGACTTCCAGTAGTATAACAGTGACAGAATTTAACACATGGATTGGGAAAGAAATAGATTCCTGCAAAAATTCTAGATAATTAAAAAAAATATAGTCTCTTACTGTATGCTGCTGCTTTTTAAATCTATTTATATTTATACAATTCCTATGAAAGAGATATGCTAAAAGTCAGGTACAAAACATATATTCTAGATACATGGGCCACCACAGAGGAGGGGACTTGGATAGCATTCATCACCTTAATAACTTTCCAACAACATTAGTAAGGCAACCTTTAGGAAAGTAAGAAAGAAGAAAGGAAAGATAGAACAACAACAAAAAAAGTATCAATGCCTTTATAAAATATGCCCATTGTGAATGCAGAAGATGTCTTTTGTTAGCCATTAGAAAAAAATGGCAGTTTATACTATGTATATGTTAATTGAATGTTAATTGAAATTTCAGTTTTATTCATAATATGTAGAAAAAGCAGAAAATGGGTAGGATGTTTTCTAAATTATAACACAACTGTAATTTAACAGAATTGCACAGCCTGTTTGTTACAGTTACAGAGGAGTAAATGCCAAGCATCAGGGTAGAAATAATGATGAAGTCCAAATGGGAGGGTGAAGTCACTGAGATTATAATGTGTGGAAGAATGGAACTAACCAACCATCAGAAGTTTTTTTTTTTTTTTGACAACCCTCAATTTAAGACAAAAATGGGGGTGCCTGGGTGGCTCAGTCAGTTAAGCTTCTGACTTCAGCTTCGTGATCTCACGGTTTGTGAGTTCGAGCCCCGTGTCAGACTCTGTGCTGACAGCTCAGAGCCTGGAGCCTGATTCAGATCCTGTGTCTCCCTCTCTCTCTGCCCCTCCCCTGCTCATTCTCTCTCTCCCTCTCTCTCTCTCTCTCTCTCTCAAAAATAAATAAACATAAAAATATTTTTAAAAAGACTAAAATGTATGGAGTTGCAGATCTCTTCAGGAACCTATTAGCCTTGAAAAGTATGCAAGAAACCTGATCAGGAATTATTTTTGTTGGTTTGTCAGTTTCTTTCTCTCATGACCCACCAAGATTTCTGTTAGTAAATACTTAGGGTTAAAGAACCAAATTCACTGCTCATATTTTTCTTTCTTACTGGAGTTTTCTCCCATAGTATCTTAAAATGTTTCCATTTAACTCATGTTCCAAAGGTCTCCTTACTCAGTATCTTTCACATAATCATTTAAAGCATGTATGCATCCATTCATTAATCAACTCACTCCTTAATTTGAATACTTAACATGTAAATTCTAGAATCACAATACCTGAGTACAGATCTCAGCTGATCATTAGTCATGACACCCGGACAAATTAAAACACTCAACTTCTCCCCTACTTAGGTTCACCATCGCTAGAATAGGGATTATGCAGAATAGTGATGATTGAATGAGTTAAACTGAAAAGCTTTTCAAACAATGCCTAGCATGTGAAAATGCCAAAAAGTGTTATCTATAAGTATTTAACATATAGTTATTGAGCCCTTATTATATTCCCAGAGTAGCTTGTTTATCTTCTGATCTCTCCACCCAGAGCTCAGTACAAGATAGGAGCTCAATAAATGCTAATTGGAATTAAATGAACCCAACTCAGCATGAGCAGAATTGATGATGTTGTAGCAATCAGAAACTGCAGCAACCCCAGAGTTTCACGTAGCTAAAATTAGGTGACTGGTGGCAACTATAGCACGGATGCTGAGACAGCTTTGAAAAGTTTCACAGGAATCCCCAGTAGTCCTTTATCTTTCAAATCCTCATATTTCTCCTGCCTCTCAGTAGCAGAGTAATAGCTTTTCTAATAAGCAGAAAGAAAACTCAAAACCCTCTTTTGGAAGTGCTTATTTTTAATAAGAGCACACAACTGCCCTTTTATAATAATTCTATGTATTCCTCTTCCTGCTCTCCAAATCGTCATGATCACAGCACAGCTCAGCTAGGAAATCTCATCAGTGTAACTAACTGTAAAACTCTTTGGCAGAAACTCCTCATCTTTGAACTGCCTGCCGCCCTAAGCTTGGAGCACATGCAGGATTGTACATGGTGACACTTGACAAATATTTATTGAGTGTATTTTGTTGAATTTGTGAAATCCCAGCTGCCAGGAATAAAGGTGCTCAGAAAGGAAAAACTGTCTTCTTAAACTGTGTACAGATTGACTATCTGTTGAATCTGTTTCACAGTAAGTCTGACAGCCCTTCTTTAGGGAGAGAGTTGTGTTTTTTCATTTATTGGGTGAATAAGAATCCAATTCTTTGTGTTAATTATCTTTTTATTAATCATTCATGTCTGAATGCAAGACACAAGGGATTATTTTTCCCACTTTTGAGAATAGCTCTGGAAAGTAAAATAAGGAACTGTTAGTTTTTTGGAAAGTATGAGCATGGTTCATGAGCTCTTCAGTGTTGGGTTTTTTTTTTTTTGTTTTGTTTTGTTTTTAATTAAGAGTTTGTGTTTTTAGAGGAGTTTTAGGTTTACAATAAAATTAAGGGGAAGATCAGAGATTTCTCATATACTGCCTGCAATCACACATGCATAGCCTCTTCCATTAGTAACATCCCCCACCAGAGTGGTACTTCTGATACAGTGGATGAATGGACATTGACACATCATAATGACCAAAGCCCATAGTTTACATTATAGGTTGCTCTTGGTGTTATACATCCTATGGGTTTGGATAAATGTATAATGCTATGGGGGCACCTGGGGTGGCTCAGTCAGCTAAGCGTCCAACTTGGGCTCAGGTCATGATCTCCTTGTTCGTGGGCTCAAGCTCCACGTCGGGCTCTGTGCTGACAGCTCAGAGCCTGGAGCCTGCTTCAGATTCTGTGTCTCACTCTCTCTCTGCCCCTCCCTGACTCATGCTCTGTCTCTCCCTGTCTCTCTCTCTCAAATATAAATGAACACAAAAATATTTAAAAATGTATAATGATATATATATATCCATTATTATGGTATCATACAGAATATTTTCATTGCCCTAAAAATTATGTGTGCTTTGTCTATTCATTTCTTCTCTCCTGCTCCCCACAGACGCCAGCAACCACCGATCTTTTCAATCTTCATAATTTTTAAAAAGATATCATTAAATATCATATCGATTTAAATGACAGAAAAAAATAATTTTGCATCCTACCTGTCCCTTATTGTTCTGAAATTGATTTATCTACCTGTCAACAGATGATAACCAGCCCTTGTGAGACACTGTGTGTTTTTCTCAATTTCTTCTATTGCATTTCTAGAGGTGGGATTAAAAACTTTAGCGAAAAATATCTTTTCTTTTCCCTTTCTCTACATATTTGTACATATCAGCATGTCACATAATGTCTAAAATGGCCAGGAGAGCAGAGCAGTGACAAGTTCTGATTCTGGAGTCACATGCCTGTAGGCTGGGGTCCCCATTTACTGATTGTGTGATTTTGGTCCAGTTAGTTATCTGCTCTATCATTTTAATCATCTGTAAAAAGGAGATAATAATAGAACTTATGTTATATGGCTGTCATGAAAAAAGTTATTATATTTAAAGGTGCTTAGAACATTGCCCACATATGTTAAGTACTATATAAATGTTAACTTTATTAATTATGCTTATGAAACAGATCAACAAAGGGCTCAGAAACAAGCTCTCATACAGAAAGAAAAAATAATTTGAAAAGAGGAAAAATAAGCCAGAATCTCTTTACCCTTTACCAAAAGGTTGGTTATTTTTTATTATTTCAAAAAAAAAATTTTTTTTTTTAGAGAAAGAAAGTAAGAGTAAGGGAGAAACGCGGAGGGAGAGAGGGGAGAGAGAGAGAATCTTAAGCAGGCTACACTGAACTTGAAGCCTGACACGGGGCTTGTTCTCAAGAACATGAGATCATGACCTGAGCTGAAATCAAGATTCCTCTGCTCAACCAACTGCTCCACCCAGGTGCCCCAAAATGAAGTTTGTTATTAAAGAAAGGACCAAATCAAAGGGTAGAAAAGGGCAGATTACTTATTAGAACTAACCTGCAGTATAATAAGCCATTTATTGGAATTTATGAAAACTCATTGAACCTAAGATGGAGGCTATGCCCTGGTGAATTTATGTGTTTCCCATAATGACTGGAAGACTGTTGGGGAAAGAGGTTTTAGAACACAGCAAAATTCTCCTTTTCAAATTACAGCGAATAAAAATAATTCAGGAATCCCAAACTTAAAAATCTTTATTTTTATGAGTGGTCAGATTCAATTTTGCCCATATTGTTACCATTAATTAGGGATAATGGGATTATTGGGTCTAAATGTCCTTGACTTGCCCTTTATCTTTTTACCAAAAGACTTGTTTTTCATGACTAAAGAGATAGGAGAAAGCTTGATTCTCCTCTCTTAAATAATAGCAATTTTTGACTGGCTGAGAAAACAAGCAAAATTTTAAGAAAGTTTATCTGCAAAATAAACATTTTGCTGACAAATATTTGCAGTTTTGTGGAAAAGTGTATGGCATGAAGTATGGTATGAGGACCTAAATGACCTATATACCAGTTACTCTCAGTTTAATTCAATATAGGAAGGACTTTGTTAATAAACAATTGTGCCTTTGAAATAAGCTTTTATTAATAGAACTATCAGGATATAAGAAATGTCAAAAAAATCCGTTTTGTGTATTTCATGTTTTACCAAATGCCAAACTTTGTTGACAACTCCTAAAGATGCACTCCCATTCTCCTCCTCCAATCCGTTTCTTTCTTATGTTTTCAATAACCTAAAATACTTTCTTCTGTTTATCACATTTTCATCAAATTCTAAATGGTTACAGATAAGCTGTCTGTATGCCATTCTCTCCACTTATTCTCTCTACCTATCAATGAATGGGTTCTGCAGATGTCTCTGGTTCCCATTCCTTCTTTTCCATTCCTGAGAGGAGCCTAAATCAGGCACTTCCCATTGTAAAGGTTTCTAGTTACTCTCCCTGATTTCATTTTATTATTTTCCAAAGAAGGCTGCATGCCAATTCCAGATAAGCCCTCTGCAATACTCTCTTGAACCATACTACAAAGTTGCTTAACACTTGGAGAGGTTCTTATTTCCTGTTACATATAACACTCCACAGATAATGGCCTCTAGAATTGAATGATGCAATGCCTATGTCTTCCCTATTCATCCATTTAATCACTGATTTGCATACATTGACAGAAAAGACAGGATTACCAGTTGGTAGATACTGCAAAGGAAGTGAATAGAGATCCAAAACCATCTCAGTAAGCTGGAGTCTAAATAAATCCAAAAAGATGACATCGATATAAATGTAAAGTTCTAAAAATATACTGCATATTCCCTTTTCAACATTTTAAACAGTCAATATATTATTCCTTCATCTTAACATTGGAACACTTTTGCCCAAGTAATTAATTAAGACTTAGCTAGGTTTAAAAAGCTATTTGTGATATGTAATACCAAATTTATTTTATTCTGCTTGATAATGGACATTTTCCCCATCACACTGCTTAAAGAGGAGCTAAAAGTTTAAGTGATCGAAACTCACTAGAGGATGTGCTGGACATAGAATTTATATTTCAGATTGCTGCTTCTGCCTCCAGCTGGATTGTAAAAGGTTGAGGTTAAATTACTTTTACATTTTAAAGTGCAGTTTAAAGTGCATTAGCTTCCTAACATTTCTGCCCTGAAATGCTACACTAATTTGATATTTGTCCTATATCCTCTTTTCTATCTAATCTAGATAGAAACCTGAGCTGACCTTAATTGTATTTTCTTTACTTTTAAACCACAGTCCTCTATTAGCAGTTTTTGGATCATAAATGGAAAATTTTTGTCATCTTAAAAATGATTAGATATTTTCTTTCAAATGTAGAGGTTTCTTTGAGAAATGTAATAATACTGTCAAGTTTAAAATATATAGCATTAGTCATTTGTGACTTACGTAAGTAGAAAAGGTTGGAGCCTATTTTAGTTAGGTGCATGAAAAATGTACTCTCACCTTCACATAACTCAAGAATGGCTGAAGCAATTTAGTTCAAACTCTCAAGCAAGTTCACCTTTGGTCCAAGTTAAAGTTTGAAAAATCTCATCTAAAATGGAATCATGACCAGTGAAAATTATGACCTAGAAAGGAGATAAAAATTTAAAAATGATTCTTTTTTTAAAACTTGATATATACATTTTTTACTAAATTAAAAAAAAATCACTTTTCTTGCTGCACATTTTGATGGAAATCAGTTGCTAGTTTTTATCAACTAATCGTTAGGTGAAATTTTTTTTTCATAGTGTTAGTCAAAGCATTTAATTACTCAGTTGAATTAATAAAATTGGAATTTAAAGCAAAATGTATACATAATATATGAAGCTATAATTTCTGGTCTAATACAATGTTTAGTGTCCTACATTAGAGTAAGGTTGCCTGAAAGTTTACAAATTACCCAATTAACTTGCTTATTTAGTAAATGTTTATTTAGTACCTGTGATGTCTCAGCACTGCCAGATATTAGGCCTATATAAAAAAGAAATGACATGATTTTTAGCCTTGAGATATTTAATCTAGTGAGGCAGATATCTAAACAGAGAAAGGCAAAAATAAATTTGCTTCAAGGACACTCATCGATTCCTACCTGAGGGAGCTGGTAAGAATGCTCAGAAATATCTAATCAGGGTTTTGAAAGATAAATAGCAGGGTAGTAACATGGAAGGGAAAGTCCAGACAGAAGGCAAATGCTTTGAAATGTGAGAGTGAGGCATGCTTTAAACAAGAACAAAAACAAAAACTAAAAAAAGTAGAGAATTTCAGTGTGTCTGAAGAACTTTGTGACTGATTTGTGAAAAGCATTGTTTACCAAAGTTAGAAAGACATAAATTGAATTATTTTTCTCAATTCTTTACCCATGCCTTTGGCTTTTCGTAGTTTTTTTTTTTTTAATTTGATAAATTTCACATGTTACAATTTCTAACTTTAAGGTATACAGCATGCTACTTTGATACACTTATACATTGTAATATGATTGCCGTTGAAACAATATTTACCATATTACATTATTATAGTACAGTATTATTGACTAAATTATTCTGTGCATTAGATCTCTATGGCTTACTTACTACTCATCTAGTAGTGTGGATACAAACTTGTAAGGATACAAACTTGTATCCTTAAGCACCATCAATCTTGTGCTGACACCCCAGTACCCCAGTAACTACCATTTTACTTTCTGTTGTTTTCTTTTAAAGTTTGACATTTTTAGATCCACATATAAGCGATATCATATAGTACTGGTCTTTCTCTGTATGTTTTATCTCATTTAGCATAAAGTGTTCAAGTTCCATCTATCTTGTTGCGAATGGCAGAATATCTTCCTTTCTCGTGGCTGAAAAGCATTCCATTGTGTATATACACCACATATTTTTTATCCGTTCATCTACTGGGGGCACTTACATTGTTTCCATATCTTGACTATTGTGTATAATGCTACAATAAATATGAGTGTGCGTGTATCTCCCTGAAATCCTGTTTTCATTTCCTTTGGGTATGTATGTAGAAGAGGAATTATTGGATCATATGGTGGATCAATGTTTTATTTTTCTGAGGAAACTCCATATTGTTTTCCACAGTGGTTGGACGAATTTACATTTGCACCAACGGTGTTAAAATACTTTTCACCCCATCCTTGCCAGCACCTGTGTCTCTTTTATTTTTGATAATAGCCATTCTAACAGGAGTGAAGTGGTATCTTATTGTAGTTTTGATTTGCATTTCCCTGATGATTAGTGACAGTGAGCATCTTTTTATGTGCCTGTTGGTCATTTTGATGTCCTTTTGGGAAAATCCTCTATTTAGTTCTTATGCTCATTTTTTAATCAAAGTGTTTTTAGTTTTGCTATTAAGTTTTGTTTGTTCTTTATGTATTTGGGATAGTAACACTTTATTCAATGTTCGGCTTACAAAAATCATCTCCCTGTTGCATTTTGTTGATTGTTTCTTTTGCTGTGCAGGGGCTTTTGAGTTTCATGTAATACCACTTGTTGATTTTTTTCTTTTGTGCTTTTGGCGTTTCAAAAAATTATCACCGAGACCAATATCAATGAATTTCTTCCCTATATTTTCTTCTATAAGTTTGTACATTTTTTGATCCATTTGGAGTTAATATTTGTGAGTGATGTGAGATAGGGATCCATTTTCATTGTTCTTCATGTGTTTCTGTGCTCTCCATTTTGTTTCATTGGTCTAGTGTGTGGTTTTGTGCCAACACCATACTATTTTTGAAATCAGGAAGTGTGATACCTTCAACTTTGATCTTTCTTCAGGATTGCTTTGGCTATTCCAGGTCTTTTATGGTTCCACACAAATTTTAAGAATGTTTCTTCTATTTCTGTGAAGAATGTTTTGGTATTTTGATGGCGATTCCATTGAATCCGTAGATGGGTCTGGGTAAAATGTCCATTTTAACAATATTTATTAAATACATGAACACAGGATGTCTTTCTATGTATTCGTGACATCTTCAATTTCTTTCAGCAAAGTTTTGTAGTTTCCATTGTATAGATATTTCACTTCCTTGGATACATTCATTTCTAAGTATTTCAATGCTTTTGATGCTATTGTGAGTGGGATAGTTTTCTTTTAATTTTGTTTTCCAATGTTTCATTATTAATGTAAAGGTATATCACTGATTTCTGTAAGTTGATTTGATCTTGTAACCTGTCTCTTCACTGAAATCATTGATTAATTCCAACAGGTTTCTGATCATTTTGGGGGGATTTTCTCTATATAAGACCTTATTGTCAGCAAATAGTAAAAATTTTATTTCTGCCTTCCTGATTTGGATACCTTTTATTTCTTTCACTTGCTTAATTGCCCTAGGTAGCACTTTCGATACTCTATTGAGTAGGACTGACAAGAGTGGGCAACCCTTATCTTCTACCTGATCTCAGAGCAAATCTGTTCAATTTTTCTCCATTGAGTATGTTAGCAATGGGTTTATTGTACATGGCTTTTGTTATGTTGAGTTATCTTCCTTTTATATATAAGCTACTAAAGGTTTTTATCATGAAAGGATATTGCATTTTGTCAGATGTTTTTTGGTGTATGTCTCTTGATATGATGATCTGATATTATTTTATTGATGTGGTGAATTACATTTATTGATTAGTGTATGTTAAACTATCTTTGCATGCCAGAGATAAATCCCACTTGGTCATGGCGTATGATTCTTTTAATGTGTTCTTGAAGTTGGTTTGCTAATATTTTGTTGAGAATGTTTGCATCTATATTTATGAGATGTGTTAGTCTATAGGTTTGTTGCTGTTGTTGTTGTTTCTCTTGTAATATTCTTGTCTGGCTTGTGTATCAAGGTAATGCTGGCTTCGTAGATTGAGTTTGGGAGTGGACCCTCTTTGTCAATATTTTGGATGAGTTTGAGGAGAATTGATATTAATTCCTTAAGATGTTTGGTATAATTCACCAGTGAAGTTCTCTGTTCCTGAAATTTTCTTTGTTAGGAAATTTTGACTACTGATGCAATCTCTTGTTATTCATCTGTTCAAATTTTTTTTATTTTTTTCTGACTCAGTCTTGGTAGGTTGTGTATTTCTGGAAATGTATCCAATTCTTCTAGGTATATAATTTGTTGTCATATAATTGTTCATCATAATCTCTTGTAATTATCTGACATCTCTGTAGTATTACTTGTAATGTTTTCTTCATTTCTTTTTTTTTAAATTTTTTAACATTTATTTATTTTTGAGAGACACAGAGAGATAGATCGTGAGTGGAGAGAGGCAGAGAGAGGGAGACACAGAATCTGAAGCAGGCTCCAGGATCTGAGCTGTCAGCACAGAGCCCGATGAGGGGCCCTGAACTCACAACTGTGAGATCATGACCTGGGCCAAAGTTGGACGATTAACTGACTAAGCCACCCAGGTGCCCCTGTTTTCTTCACTTCTAATTTTATATATTTGAATCCTCTCTCTTTCTTCTTAATCTAGCTAGAAGGTTGTCAATTTTGTTTATATTTTCAAAGAACCCTTTTAGTTTTGTTGATCCTTTCTGTTGTTTGTCTGATCTCTATTTTGTTTATTTCTGCCCTGATTTTTGTTAGTTTATTCCTCTATTTTTGGGTTTAATTTTTTTTCTAGTTCTTTAAGGTGTTTATTTGAAGTCTTTCTAATTTATTAATATATGCATTTGTTTCTGTAAACTTTCAGAATTATTTTTGCATTATCCCACAAAATTTGATATGTTTTATTTTCGTTTTCATTTATTTCAAGATATTTTCTTATTTACTTGTTCTTTTTTTGGCCCATTAGTTGTTTAGAAATGTGTTGTTTACTTTCCACATATTTGAAGAACTACTTACTTTCCTCTTGTTGTTTTCTAATTTTATGCCATTACTGGCAGAGAAGGTAGTTGGTATGATTTTAATCTTCTTACATTTGCAAAGATTTGTTTTACGGTCTATCGTATGACCTATCCTGCAGAATATTTCATGTGCACTTGAGAAGAATGTATATTTTGCTGCTAGTGGATGGAATGTTGTATATATGCCTGTGAGGTCCATTTGCGGCTCAATTCCAATGTTGATATGATAATTTTCTTTGCGGATGATCTATCCATTACTGATAATGGGACACTGAAGCTCCTATTATTATTGTTGTTGTCTTTCTCTTTTAGGATGTATTAATATTTGCTTGATATATTTTGGTGCTCAAATTTTGGGATTGCATATAGTTATAACTGTTATATCTTCATGATGTATTGACCTCTTTTCATTATATAATCACCTTTGTTTCTTGCAACTATTTTTGGCTTGAAGTCTGCTTTGTCTGATAAAAGTATGACTATACCTGCTTTCTTTGCTTGAATATCTTCTTCCACCCCTTCACTTTGAGCCTATGTTATTCTTTAGAGCTAAGATGAGTCTTCTGAAAGCAGCATATAATTGTCTCTTATTACTCTTCGCTTTTTAATTGATGTGTTCAATCTATTTATATTTAAGGTGATTGTTGGTATATGGAAACTTACTGCTGCCATTTTATCTTTTTTTTCTAGTTGTTTTGTGTCTCCATTTTTCTTTTCCTAGTGTAAGTACCTCTTAAAGTTGGTGGATTTCTCTCTTGATTTGTTCATTCTCTCCGCTTTTTAAAAATGCTTTATGTATTTGCTCCAGACTTTCAGCTTGTGGTTTCCATGAGGTTTGTATAAAACATTTCGTAGATAAAATAGTCTTCTTTCAGCTGATGATAGAAATTTATCTTCATTTGCCCATGAAAGTCTCATCATTTTCCTCCTCTTCTCTATTTTTGTTGTCATTAGTTATCTTTTTTTATGCTGAGTCTGTTACAAAAATGTGATAGTTACAGTTATTTTATTTTATTTTATTTATTTTTAAAAATTTTTTAATGTTTATTTATTTTTGACAGAAAGAGAGAGACAGAGAATGAGGGGGGGAGGGGCAGAGAGAGAGAGACACAGAATCTGAAGCAGGCTCCAGGCCCTGAGCTGTCAGCACAGAGCCCGACGTGGGGCATGACCTGAGCTGAAGTTGGACGCTCAACCGACTGAGCCACCCAGGTGTCCCAGTTACAGTTATTTTAACACATTTTTTCTTTTAACCTATATGCAATAAATAAGTGTTTAACACCTTATTCTAAAAGAGTTATAATTTTCTGATTTTGCTTATCCTCTTACTCAAGGTTTTGTGTGTTTTTGTCTCTTCATTTCAGATAGAAGAGCTCCTTTCAACATTTCTTATAAGGCTGGCCTAGTGGTGGTGAACTCCCTCAGGTTTTGTTTGTCTGGGGTAATTTTTATCCCTCCTTGAGTATGAAGGATGACTTTGCTGGATAGAGAATTCTTTGTTGACAATTTTTAATCTTTCATTACACTGAATATGTCATGTTACTTTCTCCTTGGCCAGCAGAGTTTCTGATGATGGGGTTTTCTTTTTTAGGTACTTTATTTTTTGCCTGATTGCCTTTAAGATTCTTTCTTTATCATTGAGATTTGACAGCTTCATGTCTTGGAGAGGGTGTCTTTACATTAAAGTAGTAAGGTGATGGATTAACTTGTATGTCTAGTTCTTTCCCAAGATTTGTGAATTATCAACTATTATTTCTTTAAATAACTTCTCTGCCTCTTGTTCTCTTCTTTTCCTTCTTATATACAGATTATGTTTATTTGGCTCTTCTAATGGAGTCTGATAGCTCTCATAGGGTTTCTTCATTTGTGTAAAAATCTTAGTTCTCATCTTCCACCTGAATCATTTCTAGGTTTCCATATTCCATATTGCTTATTCTCTCTTCTGATCTACTCTGTTAACAGTTCTTTCTAATACACTCTTCATCTCATTTGTTTATTCAAAAGATATGTTAATGGGTGGGTGGGTCATTATGGAATAAACGTTTTGTTTTCATTTTGTTGGAATAAAGTTTTATGGTTAAATATATTTTTCATGTTTTAACAGAGAAAGAATTTTTTTCCATTTTTTTAACATTTATTTATTATTGAGAGACAGAGTGTGAACAGGGGATGGGCAGAGAAGGAGGGAGATGCAGAATTGGAAGCAAACTCCAGGCTCTGAGCTGTCAGCAACGAGCCCGACGTGAGGTTCAAACTCACAAACCGCAAGATCATGACAGCCAAAGTCGGACACTTAACCGACTGAGCCACCCAGGTGCCCCAACAGAGAAAGAAATCGTAATTATGAGTATCGACAAATGGAAGCTAAACACTAATGGAAGACAGAGGTGAAACAGGATATTCTATACCAGACAAGGAAAAAATAAATATATAATAAAAACTTGACTAAGTCAATAAAAATGAGACAAAAAACGGGGCGCCTGGGTGGCGCAGTCGGTTGGGCGTCCGACTTCAGCCAGGTCACGATCTCGCGGTCCGTGAGTTCGAGCCCCGCGTCAGGCTCTGGGCTGATGGCTCAGAGCCTGGAGCCTGTTTCCGATTCTGTGTCTCCCTCTCTCTCTGCCCTCCCCCATTCATGCTCTGTCTCTCTCTGTCCCAAAAATAAAAAAAAAATAAAAAAAATAAAAAAGAGACAAAAAGGAAAAAAAATGCAAAAGAAAAAAGAAACAATTCTAACATAAAAAAAGAAAAATTTGAATCAAGACTATCAGTGTAGGGGTGCTGGGGTGGCTCAGTCAGTTGAGCATTGGACTCTTGATCTCAACTCACATCATAATCTCACAGTTCCTGGGATTGAGCCTCACGTCAGGTTCTGTGCTGACAACATAGAGCCTGCTTGGGACTGTCTCACTCCCTCTCTTTCTGTCCCTCCTGCACTCATGTACACATTCTAGCTCTCTCTCTCTCTCTCTCAAAATAAAAATAAATAAATATTTAAAAAAAAGAATATCTGTGTAAGGCAAATGTGAATGGATTTTATTTTCCCATTAAAACCAAAAAAAAGTAAATAAACAAGAGTGACTATTAGAAAGAACAAATTAATACAAGTTGATAAAGAATGTCAAAGCTTTCTTCTAATATAGCAAAAGGGAATTCAGATCTCCCACTGACAATTGAAAATAACTGAAAGTGGTGGGTGAAATTAACAACAACACATCCTTCTATGAAATTGACAAGAAAGAAATTCTTAAGCGATGTTGAAAAAGAAACCATGGAGCAGGAGACACTGAGATAGGCTTCTGCCTTGATAGTATTTGCTGAATTGAATGGATCTGAGCTCTTTGTGGATTAGTCTCATGGGGTGCAAGTTACAAATGATAAAGTTCAACTACTATTCAAGATAGGGAGTCTAGTAGGGATATTCCCATAAACCTAAGACCCCAAAAGTCCACACTTAACAGCAAATGTTTATTGGAAAACTAAATAAGTGATTTATCAAGAAAAACCCACAAGATCATATCAATGCATGCTGAAAAGACACAATAAATTTCAGCAGTCAATGTTAGTCAAACCTAAAGGCAACAAAAGAAAAAATCAATTAGATTTAATTAAAATCAGTTGATTAATAATAGCATCAAGGGTATTTTGAAACTAGTGGTTTTCAACACCTCTAGCAGCATATTAAAATTCTCTAGTAATTTAAATAAAAACTTAAAAAAATTAAAAAGAATAAAAATCTCCAGATAGTTTTCTAAAAGTAGCAGTGCCTAAGCTCCAACAAGAGACTGAGGGTGTCAAAATTTCTAATTAGTGATTTTTTTTAAAGCATCTCTGGTGATTTGAATGTGCAAAAGAGGTTAAAAAAATCAATGTTCTAAATAAAGAAATTACAGTACCTTTCAATGTAAAGGTATTAACATATATATTAATTATCTCAAAAAATTATACATACAATTACATTTTAATTAAAGATTTGTAAAGGGGAACAGTGGGAGGCCAAAAAACATAGACTAGTAAGAAATAAAGACAGCAAAAAGGGGAAAGGGCAATTCACTCCCTCCTCCTTCTGCTTCACCATTTTTTTAAACATTTATTTATTTTTGAGAGACAGAGACAGAGACAGAGACAGAGCACAAATGGTGGTGGCCGGGGGCGCGGGGGGCGCGGGTGGGGGAACGGGTGAGGGGTGGGTTGTGCAGAGAGAGAAGGAGACACAGAATCCAAAGCAGGCTCCAGGCTTTGAGCTGTCAGCACAGAGTTCAAATTCAGGAGCCATGAGATCATGACTTGAGCCAAAGTCAGATGCTTAATTGACTGAGCCACCCAGGTTCCTGAAAGGGATTTAGACATTCCTTAAAAGACATTTCTTAAAATTATCTCCTTCTGTATGTGAGAAAGTTAAGACCAATTGATTTTGAATGATCTCTTCTAGGAAAGGGAAGGACTAGATGTAGGAGTAGAACTCAGGTTTTTTTAATTTAAGTTCTAAAGTTCAAGAAATATTGATAGGGGAAAACATGATTTGATACGATATTTTTGTGTATGATATTCAGGACTAGAAACTAATCACTTTGGTTCTACATGAATAAAGAGGTGTAAACTTTAGAAAAACTTGAATATTTTTATGTTGGCTTTCAGTCTTAAAATTATGTCATGAGACATGACTCAGATATTTCCGTATAACCCATACTTTTGTTTGTTTACTTTAAATTCAATTTATATAATTTTTATTTTTTTTATTTTTTTTTAACGTTTTTTTTCTTTTTTTTTCTTTCTTTTTTTATTTTTGGGACAGAGAAAGACAGAGCATGAACGGGGGAGGGGCAGAGAGAGAGGGAGACACAGAATCGGAAACAGGCTCCGGGCTCTGAGCCATCAGCCCAGAGCCTGACGCGGGGCTCGAACTCACGGACCGCGAGATCGTGACCTGGCTGAAGTCGGACGCTTAACCGACTGCGCCACCCAGACGCCCCCTCAATTTATATAATTTTTAAAATAAATTCTCTGAATTGGATCTAAATTTCAATAGGATGCTCAATTATTTCTATCTATCTATCTATCTATCTATCTATCTCTATCTGTCATCTATCATCTATCTATATCTGTATAAACTATTATTTTTAGAAAATGTTTTATATTAAATACTCATATGTTATCAAATGCAGGTTTTATGTGAAACTCTTCTTTCCAGATCTATCAATACGGATCAAATACATTATTTTTGATAGTTAGGAACTTTGCCACACTATTAATGAAAACTACTAATTTGATAATTAAACTTTGAAATCTTCTGTTCCCTTTTCTAAACAAAAACCTATATTTGTATAGGGATTACCTATTTTTACTGAAGCAAAATTGACATACAATATGCTATTAGTTTCAGACATAAATCATAGTGATTCAATATTTTTATACATTGCAAAAGGATCCACATGATAAGTCTAGTTACCATTTGTCACCGTAAAACATTATTACAATTTTATTGACTACATTTCCTATGCCATGCATTACATCATCATTACTTATTTCTTTTATAACTGGAAATTTGTTCCTCTTAATCTTCTTCACCTATTTCACCCACCCTCTAACCCCTGCCACCTATGATAACCAACAGTTTGTTTACTGTATCTATCAGTCTGTTTCTGTTTTCGTTTTGTTTTATGATTTTAGATTCCACATAAAAGTGAAATGATATAGTATTTTTCTTTCTGTGTCTGATTTATTTCACTTAGCATAATGCCCACTAAGTTTATCCATGCAGTCACAAATGACAAGATTGGATTCTTTTTTATGGCTGAGTAATATCCCATTGTATATATCTGTCTGAATATATCTGAATCTATTTTATCCATTCCATTCATCTTGGATGGTATTTGTGTGCTTCCATAACTGAGTTAGTATAAACAGTGGTATAGTGAATTACAGGAGTATATATATCATTTCAAATTGTTGTTTTCATTTTCTTCAGATAAATACCCAGAAGTGAAATTTCTGAATTTTATGGCACTTTTTTTTTTTTTGAGGAACTTCAGTACTCTTCTCCGTAGTGGTTGCATCAATTTATGCTCCCACACAGAGTGTTTGAAGGTTCCCATTGCTCCATATCCTCACCAACATCTGTTATTGTTGATAATAGCCATTCTGACAGATTTGAAATGATACCTTATTGGGTTTTTGATTTGAATTTCCATGATTACTAGCAATGTTGAGCATCTTTTAGTCTGCCTGTTTGTATGTTTTCTTTGGAAAAATGTCTAATTTATATGCCCATTTTTTAAATTGTTATTTACATTAAGTTGTGTAAGTTCTTTATATTTTTTTATATCAACCCCTTATTGGATGTATGACTTACCAATATCTTCTATTTAGTAAGTTGCTTTTGTTTTTGTTTTGTTTTCTTGTTGGTTTCCTTCACTGTGTGACAGGTTTTGAGTTTAACATAATCCCATTTGTTTTTTTAGCTTTTGTTACCCTTGTCTGGGTTTAAAAAATTGCTAAGACCAATGTCAAAGAGCTTACTGCTGATGTTTTGTCCTGAGATTTTTATCAGGTCTTACATTAAAGGTCTTTCATATCTTTTGGATTTATTTTCATATATGGAGTAAAGTAGTGGTCCATTTTGATTCTTTTTCATTCAGTTTTCTCAACACAAAGAGAAAATCAGATTACCTTGACATAAATGAAAACGGAAATGCAATTTTTCAAAGCCTATGGGAAACAACAAAAGAATTTCTAAGATAGAAGTTTATAGTGATACAGGCCTACTTCAAAAGGAGAAGTTACAACTCACACTACAGAAATACAAAGGATGATAAGAGATTAATATGAACAATTATATGCCCACATATTGGATAACCTAGAAAACATGGATAAAATCCTGGGAAGACACAACGTTCCAAGAGTTAACACAAATATAAAAAATCTGAATTGAGTGATTACAAGTATTGAAAGCAATTCAGTAATTTAAAACTCCCCCAAAACTAACATCTAGGACCAAAAGATTCACAGGTGAATTTTACCAAACATTTAAAGAAGAGTTAGTTCTGGTTCTCCTCAAATTACTCCCCAAATTGAAGAATAATGAATATTTCCAAACTCATGTTTTTGAAGCTAGTATTACTCTGATACTAAAACTAGACAGTGACAGCACAATAAAAGAAAATTACAGGGCATTATCCCTGGCAAACATAGATGCAAGAATCCTCAACAAAATATTAGCAAATTTAATTGAACAATATATTGAAAGGATCATATACCAAATTGAGTGGGAGCTATTCCAGAGATGTAAGGATGGCTCAGCATCTGCAAATCAATCAACATGATCCCACATTAACAAAACAGAGGACAAAAATCATGATCTTCTTGGAAGCACCTGGGTGGCTCAGTGGGTTAAGCTTTCGACTTCAGCTCAGGTCATGATGTCATAGTTCCAGGGTTCAAACCCTTCCTTGGGCTCTGCACTGTCTCCTCGTTCTTTCCCCTCCCCCTCTCTTGTGTTCTCTCTCTCAAAAATAATTAAATATTAAAATCATATGGTCTTCTCAATAATGCAGGGAAAGGATTTGAGAAAATTTAATAGCCATTTATGATAAAAAGTCTCAACCAAGTGGGATTACATTTGTACCTCAACATAATAAAAGCTATATATGGCAAATGTATAGCTAACATCATACTTAATATGAGAAATTGGAAGTTTCTCCTCTAAGACCAGGCATAGGACAAGGGTGCCCACTCTCACCACTTTTATTCAGCATAGTAGTGGGAGTCCTAGACATATCAATTAGGCAAGAAAAAGGAATAAAATGCATATAAATTGGAAAGGAGGAAATAAAATTATTATTATTTGTGGATGACATAATACTGTATATAGAAAATGCTAGACTTCACCAAAAAACTGCTAGAACTAATAATGAATTCAGTAGAGTGGCAGAGTACAAAATTAACATACAGAAAATTGTAGCCTTTTTATATGCTAATAATGAGCTATGAGAAAGAGAAATAAAATAATCCCAATTACAACTGCATCAAAAAAAAATACCTAGCAATAAATTTAATCAAGAAAGTAAAAGTCCTGTACTCTGAAAACTGTAAGATACTGACAAAAAAATAAATAAATAAATAAAAGAGAGAGAGAGAGAGAGAGAGAGATGACACAAAAAATGAAATAAAATATATTTTGCTCATGAATTTGGAAGAAATGATATTGTTAAAATGTCTGTACTTCCCAAAGAAATCTACAGATTTAATGCAATCCTCATTAAAATATCAATGGTATTTTTCACAGAACTAGAGCAAAGAATTTTAAATATGTATATGACCACAAAAGACGCTGAACAGCCAAAGCAATCTTGAGAAAGAAGAATAAACAAAGCTGGAGGCTTCAAGCTCCCTGATTTCAAAATTTCAAACTATATTACAAAGCTATAGTGATCAAAACAGAGCTTAACAGAGTTTAAGTAACATACACATGTGTGTATGTGCGTGTGCCTGTGTGTGTGTGTGTGTGTGTGTGTGTTTATATATATATATATATATATATATATATATATATATATATACATTAAATTATTGAATCACTTTTAATACTTGTAATAACTCAATTCAGATTTTTTATATTTGTGTTAACTTTTGGAACGTTGTGTCTTCCCAGGATTTAATCCATGTTTTCTAGGCTATCCAATATGTTGGCATATAATTGTTTATATTAATCTCTTATCATCTATTATATATATATATATATATATTATATATATATAACATATATATTATATATATATATATATATATATATAATATATATAATCTCTTTTTCCCTAAGTAATGCAGGTATTTTTGTTTTTATATGTGAAGATATTTACACCATAAGCAAAGGACAAAGCTGGAAATAGAAACCAATTTCATAACTGCAATTTGGTTCCCCTTTTGGTAATCAAAATTGTTTCATTTTCTACGCTTGAAAATCTAGTGTCCCATTATAGTTAAGCATAATATGGATATTTCTGACTTGAAATATAGCCCTTTTGGAAATTTTAATGTCATTTTTCAATAGCTTAAACTGTAATATGTCAGAAAACTTAAAAGCAAGTATAGAAGAGGCCTAAGCAATCTAAAGGGATTTTGTAGGTTTTATCTTAAAG
The DNA here is from genome assembly GCF_028018385.1 of Neofelis nebulosa. Lineage (NCBI taxonomy): Eukaryota > Metazoa > Chordata > Mammalia > Carnivora > Felidae > Neofelis > Neofelis nebulosa. Next base: position 57,040,053 of record NC_080796.1, read on the forward strand.
TCCATGTTTTTATTTTTATTTTAATTTTTTTAATAAGAGGGAGTCTTCCAGGTTTTCCCTTAGAAACCATTCAAAAACAAATCTACCCAGCTTACTTATCTGATTTCCTCACTGGTAACAGATTAGTAGTAGATTTTCAGGAAGACAAAAAGGGCTGGAAGTTGGATTCATAGTTATATCAATAGATTACAGTTATAGTGAGATAAGGGGATGGGAAACCAACCAAACAGGCCAAATGACACCTCAGTAAAATACACCTGAATAACACCTCAGTCATTTTTAGCAGGTCCCACAATGCAGAGGCAAATACCTTTATACTCAATATGTTATAAAGATAATTGGTATATCAATAGAACCAAGAAAAGAGGAAATTGTGATTAAGGAGCAGATTAGTTTATTTTTTACTTTTGAAAGTTTTTCATAGAAAATAATTACAATATGAACTTTTAAAAAAAAGAACAGTGAATCAAAGTTGGATCATCAAGAATAAATCCCTTTGAAAGTTCTTCCCTAGCAATGTTGAATGAATGAGATATGAATGAACAGGGGTTTGCTTTTGTAATCTTTCATAAGGAAAAGGGAAAAAAAACATAATTCGAAATTATATACCCACTGAGGAATTATCTTTTTCTTTTTTAATGTTTATTTATTTCTGAGACAGAGCATGAGAGGGGGGCGGCAGAAAGAGGGAGACACAGAATCCGAAGCAGGCTCCAGGCTCTGAGCTGGCAGCACAGAGCCCAAGGCAGGGCTCGAGCTCCCAAACCGTGAGATCCTGACCTGAGCCGAAGTCAGTCACTCAACAGACTAAGCCACCCAGGCGCCCCTATCTTTTTCTTTTAAGATTTTTCTTTACTAGCTAGGTGGGTTTTAGTGTTTACTGTGGCTAAGAATCACCTGGTTGTATGACTAAAAAGTATCTTCTGAGATTCAAAGTTAATAGATTTGGTGCTTTGTAACCATGGGTGCATGTGGTCTTTGGACTGCATTTTGAGAAATGCTTGCTGTTAACAAAGCTCCATGAAGTCCCAGAGGCACCATGGAGATATAGAAGTCCCTTTAGTAACCTGATATCTAGCGGCACCTGGGTGGCTCAGTCGGTTGAGTGTCTGACTTAGGCTCAGGTCATGATCTTATGGTTCCTGAGTTCAAGCCCCACTTCTGGCTCTGGGCTGACAGCTCAGAGCCTGGAGCCTGCTTTGGATCCTGTGTCTCCCTCTCTCTCTGACCTTCCCCCACTTGTGCTCTGTCTCTCTATCAAGAATAAATAAAATGTAAAAAAAAAATTAAATAAAAAAAAGAAACCTGATATCTGAAGATAATAAATGGGAAGAAATAATATAACAAGGATTAGCATTTAGGAAAGAAGTAATGGAAGAGGAAGACAAAAATGCAGTGTGAGTCCACATTGGATTTTTGTTATTTTATTTCTTTAAATTTTTTTAATGTTTATTTATTTCTGAGAGAGAGACAGAGTGCAAACAGGGATGGGGCAGAAAGAAACACACACACAGAATCTGGAGCAGGCTCCAGGCTCTGAGCTGTCAGCACAGAGCTGGACGTGGGGCTCGAGCCCACGAACCTGGAGATCATGACCTGAGCGGAAGTCAGACACCCAACTGACTGAGCCACCCAGGTGCCCCAAATTTGTGTTATTTTATTTCTGAATTTATTCCAGGAAATAGATACATACATGATTTAAAAATGACTAAGCTTTGGGTCCTTTTCACCTTTGTAATGTTTCCATTAATTTTTTATTATAAATGATTATATTAATTACACTCTTCAGCCTGTGTTTCAACTTGAAACAATAATGCAGAGGGGTGCAGCCCTACAGAATGTGATTGCAATATTACTGAGAGATTTGTTCAATTTATCCCTCACCCCAGCTCTTAGAATTTTACTAATGTGGATGTAATTCGTGTTGATTATAAGATTCTTCTTTCTCATATAATTTTGTTTGTAAGATGACAAAAAGTCATCTTAGTGACTTTTCGTGATAACCAGTTACTAAAGAAATTGGGTTTATCCGAACTTTTTTTGTGTGGGCAAAGCCAATTATTTTTTGGAAAAGAAAAAAAGAAAGAAAGACAGAAAGAAGGAAAGAAAGAAAGAAAGAAAGAAAGAAAGAAAGAAAGAAAGAAAGAAAGAAAGAAAGAAAAAGAAATGACAGCAGAACTGTTTTTGTAATGACCAGTTGAAACAAGAAATCCACTTCTGTCTTTTTAATTATTCCTGAGTCTGTGGAGTTTTGAAATGGTGTGCTTATCAGTTCTCTCGGGTGCTTGTTTAATTGGGTGACAAATGGAAGAATATGACAGTTACAGTATGAAAGTTTAGCTAGTCTGTGCACAAGCATTAGTTGTCTAGTATAAAAAGATAACTGAAGTCAGAGATTTTGACATGCTTAAAGAATTCAGAAATATTGAATACTGCTGAAACTTCAAAAGGCTACAATAAAAAGTTTTATATTTTTAATCATCAGCAATTAGATATGTTTTAATAAGTAGGTCAGAATAGTGATATTAAATATGGAATTTTAGAGGAGTGATACAAAAATTTTTGGTAAGGTATTTTTTTTAATAAGAGAGTGGGATCTGTGCAAAATGGTACAATACCCTATACTGGCTCCTAAATTAAAATAGAAAATAAAAAATAAAAATAATGAAAGAGCTTGATTAATTGAAAAAAAATTTAATGTTTATTTATTTCTGAGAGAGACAGAGTGTGAGCGGGAGAGGGGCAGAGAGAGAGGGAGATACAGAATCTGAAGCAGACTCCAAGCCCCAAGCTGTCAGCACGGAGCCCGACATGGGACTTGAACTCATGAACTGTGAGATCATGACCCAAGCTGAAGTTGGACGTTTAACCTACTGAGCCACCCAGGCACCCCAAGATTAATTTTTAAGCACAAAAAAAGCCTATATCTAATAAGTTGCCTTGCTTTAGTATCCCAGTATTGCAGAGCATTTTGCAATTGGCATTTTGCTAGTGACAGATTGTCCCAGGGTGTGCTTTGTATGCACTACTTGTCATGGTGGATTGACAGTACCCTTGAATCTGCAGCCATCTTTCTCCAATATTGTGTTAGATTCTTTCACTCCAGTACTTGAAATTTGTACCTGCACATTTTGTTTTAAGTTTATTTATTTTTGAGGGAGAGAGAGTGGGAGGAGGGGCAAAGAAAGGGGGAGAGAGAGAATCCCAAGCTGGCTCTACGCTGCCAGCCATGAGCCCAATGCAGGGCTAGAACCCATAAACCATGAGAACATGACCTGAGCTTAAACCAAGAGCCAGACACTTAACAGACTGAGCCACCCAGGCGCCCCTGCATCTGCACATTTTTTAGTTACTTTGATAAGGAAAGCAAAATAGATAATTCAATTGATAAATTTTTATATTATATGGAGCCTCAGCTCACAATTAACTACTTGACTGAGACTCTGGGTGCGTACTAAATGGACAGAATGGGTAGATTTAGAAATATGCTGATAAAATAAATTATAAAACAGGGATAAATGAAGAGAGAGGCTGTGTTTAGTGTAACTCTTTGCTCACTCAACCTGGCAACACGTCTTGTTTGTGGACTCAGTGGCATTTGCTCAGTCCTAGGTGACAGTATATAACATCTTGGATATGTTCAATCTAACTGCTTCTCTACTTTTTCCATCGAAGAAGAGAGAACACTTAAAGATAGAGGCATATCTTGGAGTGGTTGGATCTAGACATACAGAAAAGATTTGGAAGAGGAATAACAAAAACCATAAGGGATAGTCCGTGCATGTTCTTTTGCAATTAGAGATGACTGTCTCCAAGGCTAAGGACCCTTTTCGAATCCAATTCTTTTTTATATTAAATTTAGCCTTTTGTGTAACTCCTAATTTTGTTTTTTTGCTTAAAAGGGACAGCTGGCAACATTGTTGTTGAAAATGATTGTAAAACACTCTTAGTTTTATGTGATGATTCCCATAATATTTGTATTCTGAACTTGGGTTTAGAAATAGATTTTTTTTTACTGTTGTATTTTAGAGTTTGTGATCATTTGAAGTAAATTCAATAACTAAAAGGCAATGAGATTGCAATTCATAGAATAAACAGAAAATAAAATCATTTTTAAATATTTTACTTCTTCTGTTTGCTTTCATTTTTAAAATAAATATAATGAATGCTGCCTTGGATCATTTTTATTTATTGGGTGAAGCCACAGAAATGAACCTCTGGCTCCTGAGTTCCCTCAAATGTAGTTTCTTTGGTCTGGGGGAAGTGGCATTCAGGTCCACACCGGCCACAAGAACTGCGGTGCCTGCCTAAGGACTCTCACCAGAATGCAGGTGACATGCCCAGGCCCGAAACCAGGTTGTAAGCTCTTTGTTGTTTGTAGCTGCCCTGTGGCAGTGAAACTTCTCTTTTTTTTAATTATTAATACTGAATCCATCAGAAAACTCTAAGGCAACTCTAGTGTAATAACAATATTCCTTTATACTTCATATAATGAAGTACAAAGTTCCCATTTATGTAACATGATCAGTTACAGGTACACAAATGTAGCTTTTAGGAAAATGTCAATTTTCTAAGTGTGTATATATATGTAGTTAGGAACCTAATGAAAACTTTTTTTTTTCTATATAGTTTCTTCCAATTGCTGTGATTTTAAGCTCTGCGTTATTTATAAAATAAATCAAACAGCATCTGTAGGAGTGAGCTTATAGATTTGGCCTCTTTAAGACCAATCAAGTGCCACACACTGAAATTCCATGGTAACCTGGGATTAAGCACAAAGGAGTCCTGATGTTATTTGGCAACCTTGCTGTGACTAAATTGTGTCCACTTTACCTTATTCCATATCAAACTGAATAGACACTTTAAGAAAATTTCTTTTTTCTAGCCTCATGTGTAATTTTATATTTTAAGTGTACCAAAGGACATACATGGACTGTCTCAACAGGTTTACATGTGGGTGTTTGTGTATAATTGTGATGGAGGGTGATTTATGGGGTATGAAAAAAATAGGTCAATCATTATAGCCATGCCTGGACTCATGGTGGCAGGTGTAAATGAAAACTGCACTAAAGCAATTGCTCTCCAAGAAGACATACTCTGTTTTGTCCCTAAATAAAGTGTACCCTGTCTTTTGTATTATTCTCTTCACAACTTAATAGTTTATTTCACATGCTATATTTTGATCTTCATTGTGTCTCATTCCTTACATTTTACAATTCATAGTTCTGTTGTTTATTTTGCACATGCGTTATGAAAATACATAACTTATTATTATTTATGATCATACATTTTATCCTGTTTACAGTATCACTGCTCCTCCTGTAGAATAAAGTCCAGATAACTTTTTAAAATGCAATCCTATAAATGGATGATTCTAATATTTAAAAGTGTGTTATTTGGGGCGCCTGGGTGGCGCAGTCGGTTAAGCGTCCGACTTCAGCCAGGTCACGATCTCGCGGTCCGTGAGTTCGAGCCCCGCGTCAGGCTCTGGGCTGATGGCTCGGAGCCTGGAGCCTGTTTCCGATTCTGTGTCTCCCTCTCTCTCTGCCCCTCCCCCGTTCATGCTATGTCTCTCTCTGTCCCAAAAATAAATTAAAAAAAGAAAACGTTGAAAAAAAAAATAAAAAAATAAAAGTGTGTTATTTATTGAAATTATGGAGAGTAAAATTAGGAGAAATAGTTTTCAGCATAAAGTTATTTGCATAGATAAATAATTCAACAATGGTGTATGCTCCTTTACATTCAATTTGTATTTGATTCGTATTTGTGCTTCCTATGTAAATATATGAGTCATCTGAGCATTGATTATATATCATGTACTATTTTAAACTTCTTTTAAACAGCTAGAACAGGCTCAAGAAACATTGACGATGTCAATATATTTTAAATCATGATATTAATTGTGTATAATGCACTAAGTGTAATGTGTGTTATAATGTGAAAATACAATTAAATTTTGCATCTACTCATGTACATTGATCTACTCATGTATTTTTCACTTGAGGACATATAGCATTTTGTATATGAATTTGTAATTTTCCCACAAAACTTAGTATAAATAACAAAGTAACTTTAAAAATAAACGATGTTCTTGCTACTAGAATATCATTATTCCAATATGAACATTTTCATATGCTTTTTGTAATTAACAACATGTTTGAAAATTCTTTCTTAATTAAATATTAAGCCCCAGAAATATTGCAGCAGGATAAAGAACTCAGACTATATTGAATTGCAGTTCGATATTAAGTGCTCAGTAAAAGGCTAAAATAAGAATTAATGACTGGCAGAGGAAAAAAAACGGTAAAAATACATTTAAACTTAATGTTCACATTTGAAAGTAAACAGAAATGATGCATGTATGTAATTTCTAATTATTATATATAATTTATAATCAAGTACCATATATAATATCATAAAATTATATAATATCATAAATGAATATCATATGATAAAATTATTGTATATTTAATTATAACATATCTAAGACTTATATAGTTACATATATACAATTATGTATGTTTTAGTATCCTATCATGATTTAATTATAAATAATGGGTTACAACATATATATTATACCATATATAAATTTATATATATATATATATATATATATATATTTGATATTGGTATTGTCTAAAGGTTTTTGTTATTTTGATAGGTTTAGCCATATACAACTATAAAAGATCCTATATTAGGACATAATAAAAAGTAATCAGCATTTGTATTTTACTCTTTAAAAGTCTAATGTAGCATAATATAAGAACATGTGGGAAGTTATATTTCAAGTGTTTAATAAATTAATACTTAGAGTAAAAGGTAATTCATTTGGCTTTTAAAAGCCAAGTTGTATTGTTGTATTGACCATCACATGGTAAAGTTGTATTAACCATCACATTCATGGCAATATTTGTTATTCATGAGAATGACCCAAGATACTACACCATTCTCACTGACCTATACATCAATCTAGACCAGTTAAATTTTTATTTACTGTAACTCTATTGCTAAAGGAGAGGGAAAGGTAGAGGGAGAATGAATTAAATTGATGAAGGCAAACAAAGTTTAAAACCCTTACATATAGAACTTGGAAAGCCAGTATGATGCTCAGAATGGGTCTTTGATTGATGAGTCAGGAGGTTTAAGACCCAGTTCCAGCTTTAATTTCACTTACATGATACTGAGCATGCTCCATAACCTCTCTGGGCTCCAGATACTTCATTTGTGTAATGAGATGGTAAGGCTGGATGGTTTCTAAGACTCCTGATAGTTCTAAAAGTTTTTGTATGCTGTCACTGCTGCATGTTCTTCAAGAGGTTCTCAGAAAAGTTGAATAAATGAATGTAAATATTCTTTTGTTATTTTGAACTAAAACTAACATATTTATCCACCAAATTATTTCACAATCATTGAATTCCTACCATGTGTGAAGTACTGTGTGTAATTATGAATAGGGAGTTTACAGTTCAATAAGTGAAGAAAATAATGTGAACAGACGAGTGTAATTTTATAATTGCCAGGGGCACCTGGGTGGCTCAGTTGGTGGAGCGTCCGACTTCGGCTCAGGTCATGATCTCATGGCTCTGGGGTTCAAGCCTGGCATCAGGCTCCTTGCTGACAGCTCAGAGCCTGGTGTAAACCTGCTGAGGATTCTGTGTCTTCCTCTATCTCTGCCCCTCCCCCACTCATCCTTTGTCTCTCTGTCTCAAATATAAACGTTGAAAAAATTATGATGGCCATAACAAAACATAAAGAAAACTTTGTGATAAAATAAAGGATTAAGCTATTAAAATATCTTGAGAAGCTTAATCTCCCAATTCTTAGTATATTTATTCCCTAAAACAATTTTCTACTCTTGGGAAATAGTGTTTCTCATGGCTACTCACTGATGAGTTTATTAGGAAAAAGCTAATTGCTTTTCATAAGAAATAATTGTGCTTTTTTAATTATGAGTACTTAACAAAATAAAAAAAGAAATAAGGATGCTACTCCTAGTGGAAGACTGATTTATCATGTGTTTATCCTTTAGATCATAGAATAGTCATCACCGTGGCCTTGAACAAAAACAAAATAAATATAACATTTCAATATTAAAAGTGGATTGGATTGGATTGGATTTTTAAAAACTCCTTATAAAAGAGCTACATTGTACTTATCAGTATTCTATTGTTTCCTATGCACAATCAATGATGATATAAAATTATCCAAAAAACTACTTCAATGTACTCTAATATAACTTCGAAGCAAATGAAATCTAAGAAAAAATAGGAGGAAAAAGCTGTAAAGTTTGAAGTTCATGAAAATTTGGTCGATGAATAAAAGATGGTCTTGAACAGCCGTTTCTTCTAGTTTCAATGATTTTCGTTTCTGGTAAATGGAAGATGGCAAATAAATGAGAACAGAGGAGAAAAGCAGTTGTCACTTTATTGTTTGAAGTTCCAACATAAACATTTATTATTTTTGTCATTAAAAATGACGCATTGGAACAAAAAGGATACTGCCATTCCATATTTTTTCTTATCACATGGTCAATAAATCGTTCACAAGTGACAAGCCATTGTAATGGAGAATAAACAGATTCTGATCTGTTTTATACTTTAAGAGGTATAAAAAAAAAAGTCCCCCTATTGATTTCAGATAAAGTTTCCAGGAACACTACAAGCTTTTTTTTTTTTTTAATGTGCATTTATAGATCTGTGATAAAGAGATATATTATTCATATGATCATGCATTTTATTGAATTATCGATAAACAATAATCAGTTTAGCCAAAATGACAAACTAATGCTTTGCTTCATTCTGTAAAAAGCCTAGAGCAATATCACATTCACAGAGCTATGTATATAATGGATGTGTGTGTATAATTTTACGAAGTATATATTCATTTTCTTTTGCTTTTTCCCCTCAACATGGATGAAGATTTTCTCATATAATCATACTTGTTTTGAGAGACTCCTTGATTGTCTTCAATACTACAGATCAGAAAACTTTTTCTATTTTTCTTGTAGCTACTGTTGTTCTTTTCATTTTATGTAATTGAACTATTTTTTCCTATACCAATATTTCTAGCTTAATCTGTGGATTATTCTTACTATATTGTGCTCTAATTGTGTATTGATGTGATTTTGTACAAAATTTCTATCTAGTCTCTTTCAAGGGTGAGTTTGATTTAGGATGGTTTAAAATTCAGCCCCCTGCTCTCTAACTACAAAGAAAAGTGTTAGTTAACATTCAGCACTGATATCAGAAAAAGTATTGTGATCTTAATAACCTTGACTGAGAGGTAGAGTATGGATAATTTCAGTAAGTTCACATGAATTGAGATCATCTTGTGCCTTTGCTTTTTAATAGTAAACATTTACACATACTTTACATTTACCTTGAATTAATTACTGTGGCCCAGGCACATGGTAAGCACTGTTTATGGATCACCTCATTTTTGTTTCCCAAGCACACTGTGCTCTAGGAAAATTTTAGTCATTCCACCCAATAGAAACTTGAAGCTTAAATAGCTTAAGTTGGTGGAGCTACAGTAGTGACCTGGGCATGTTCATTTAAATCTGTTTTCTTCAAAATATATAACATTATTATGATTTTGACTGCAAATATTTTAAATATGTAATGCCTGAGTTTGAAGATGATGGACTCTTAATAGTGCAATTTCATTTAGGAATGTGGCATGTTTTTTTGTGTGTTTACTCTTTTGTCCCATTTTCTTCATTGTTTTAATATTTTCAAAAATTTGCTTCAGATAGTTTTTCTTCAACTAGTTCTCATTGAATTGATTTTATTACTCCACTGCATCGCTGTGGCATTATATCATCTTTAGACTATGTAAAACTGTAGAGAAATTTGATAGAAAATCATAAAGATGGTTTATTTCCGAGTGAAATATTTGTACCATTTTATTTTAATCTAAATTAACGTGACTCTATACTATTGGTTAATATAATTACTTCCAAGGAACTTCTTTGAGTTAAGAAGATTCTATATTCTTCTTTTAGACTGTAAAATTCTCCCAACTGTGGAAATAGTAAGCAGTAGTTTATTGCAACAACATGGGAACGATATAGGAAAAATTGAAGGATCTTTTGTATCCGCTCTGATCTTTAACAATATATTTAAAACACAATCTGCATAGAGGCACCTGGGTGGCTCACTTTGTTGAGTCTCTGACTTCAGCTCAGGTCATGATCCAGTGGTTTGTGAGTTCAAGCCCCATATCAAGCTCCCTGCTGTCAGCACAGATCTTGCTTCGGATCCTTTGTCTCCTTCTCTCTGACCCTCTCCCACTTGTTCTCTCTCAAAAATAAGCATTTAAAAAATTGTTTTAAATAAAACACAATTCACATAAGTCAATGATAGACATAAACACCGCATTTGTTATATTTTGAAGACATATTTGTCCTAAATACGTTCAGAAGGTTCGATTTTTCTTTCTACTCCCGGTACAGTCGCCTCTTCTGTGTTTGCTACTCCACACTGGTCCTTCAACTTCCACAAACACATACAGTTTTCTTCATAGTGCTCAGATACAATCACAAACCACTGTGACACATCAGACAGGGCATCATTTTTGGATACTAAGGACTACATTCCCTTGCTTTCAACATCCTCCTTCCAATAGATGAATAAAATAAATTTAAAAAAATATTTTCTCATTCGATATCACAGTTCTCAAAACACTGAAAGCTATCAGTACTGGATTGTTGTCAGTTGGCATTCATTTTTTTTAGTCTTACTCATTTTTATGTTTACCTATTTAATCACTCTTCCATTTTTAGATTATATATGAAGACCTCTATACCAGATGTTCATCTATCAGCTGATGAACAGAAGTTCAAGCTATTTGTGGTACCACCACATAATTCATTTTTGGTAGAGTTAATATATATATAGAAATGCTTATAGAATAAATTGGCTTTTATTAGTTTCTTTTCATTTCATTTCCTTGATAGTATTAAAGAAACAAGGATGGATACATTTATTAATGTTGACAGCAATAAGACATGTAAGAGCCTTAAATATGAAACCATTGAAAATAAGAGGTTTGCATTTTGACTGTGCTAGAGTTTGTGAATTTTTATATTAAATCAGAAAAGTATTAGCAAATTCACTTTTGAGTGATAATAAACAAAATAAAATTATAAATTGGGGCTCCTGGGTGGTTCAGTCAGTGAAGCTTCTGACCCTTGGTTTTAGGTCAGTTCATGATCTCTCGGTTCATAGGTTTGTGTGTGCACTGACAAGACAGAATCTGCTTGGGATCCTCTCTCCCTCTCCTTCTGCCCCTCTTCTGCTTGTGCTCTCTTTTTCTCTTTCAAAAACAAATAATAATTAAAAAATAATAAAATTATAAATAGGATCTGCTAGATTTTTATTATTGTATATTGTGAAAGGCAAGAGATTAAATCAATTTGTAGATATAGAAAGGTATTCAAACTTCTAAATTTATAAACCCATTATTTAAATTTCCTGAATTTATTCTCAAAAACACAGTGACTTAATATAACTGAAGGTCTGTAAAGAGATGGAATACTACCATTGATCTTCTTTCAAAAATTAAGTGCCAGAAGATTGCCTTCTAAATTCCAAGATCTCATATCTCAATAAACGTGTGCTGGAAGCCAATTTTATTTCTTTTTTCTTTTTATTTATTTATTTTTTTTTAAGTTTATTTATTTTGGGAGAGACAGAGACAGTGTGAGTAGGGGAGGGGCAGACAGACAGGGAGAGAGAGAGAGAGAGAGAGAGAGAGAGAGAGAGAGAGAGAGAATCCCAAGCAGGCTCCGCACTGTCAGCACACAGCCTGATGCAGGGCTCAAACCCATAAAACCGTGAGATCATGACCTAAGGCAAAACCAAGAGTGGGACGCTTAGCCAACTGAGAGACCTAGGTGCCCCAAGCCAATTTTACTTCTTAAAAATTCCTTACAATGACAAATGCTAGAATTTGTTTCTATTATTTTGGTGTCTGTGTGTGTTGGTGGACAGTAGTTAAACTACATGATAGGACAACATGAAGATTTAAGTTATATGAAACCTTAAGTATTTCCTTTGATGGCTTTAATCCTCCTTTTACCTTTTTGTTAATCATTTATATTTAAATGTCATGTGTATATACACACTCATACTCATACATGTATGCTATACATATCAACATTAGATATGATTTCCCTGAAAAAAATAAGGGATGGTCAGTATCACCATTGGAATAGAGTGGTGGGGAGTAGACAAAGTTGGTGTGATGTTAGGGAAAAAGTATTGCTTTGCACATGATAAGCTGCATTCTCAACTATTGCTTTGTAGTCATAGTCAATATACATTGTTTTAAAGGACTTGTTACAAAATATCATAGAGCTGTCATGGTACAAATTATACCTTCACTCAGTGCATCTGAGCTGACATGTCTATCCCTTTGTCTTTGATTATTACCTACAAGTGTTTGACTCCCAAGTTAGTAATCCCATCTTTGACATAACTTCTAAGAAATAGATCTGCACTGTTACTCCTACTGGATGTTTCTGGTTGAAAATGTTATTCCATTCAGAAGTCAGAATGCTCAAAACCAAATCCCTTACATGTTCTCCACAGTGGACCCTATTTCCAACATATCATAATGTTATCACTTATGCTCGAAACCTCAGTTTCCTTTTCCTCTCTCCACTGTGTATATTTTCAGTGTTTCCTAATCTTGCCAGGTCCAATTGTTTTATATAATCTGTCGTCTTCAGATAAATGTTATTGCCAGGCTTTATTCAGGCTTTATCATCTCAATAACGACCTTACTGTCTTCCTTGTTATGATTTCCCCCTCAAACTGTCCCCTTCTTTTTCACTTCATCATGGGCTTATACAAGAACCTAGTATGTGATGTGGATACTATAGTGAACAAAATAGGCAGTATTTCCTGCACTTGTGGAACTTGCATTCTGATGAGAGGTGTCAACGGTAATCATGATAAATGATTAAATTATACTGCATGTTAGAAGCTGAAAACTACTTTGGAAAAAGTAGAACAAGGTAAGGAGGAAAGGAAATAATGGTTCAAAGAGGGAAGTGTGGGAAGGTGTATTCATTGAAAATAGGCTAGTCCAAGTAGTCCTAAGAGAGTGGCATTTGAACAAGAATTTGAAAGAAGTGAAACAGTGAGCTTATAAATATTTTGAGGAAGAGCATTCCAGATGCAGGAACAGCAGGTCAGAAATCCCAAGGTCGGAAAATAACTAGCATGTTCGCAAAGGGTAAGTGTAGTTGGAGTGGAGTAAACAAGGAAAAGAGGAGAGGGGATGAGTTTAGAGAGGTAACAGGGATAACTGGATAGTATGACATTTGTTTAGTTCTAGGAAGGGTTCTGGGTTTTACCCTCAGTAAGATGGAAAGCCATCATGGAGTTGTGAATGGTGAAATGAGATGATGTGAATTAATTTTGGAAACTGTTCTGGTTGTTGTGTGGAGAGTATCTTTTTTTAAAATACAAAGATCATCACAATATTTCCCTGCTTCAAACTATGTTTTTTTTTAAATTATCCTGAGGATAAATTTAATTTCTCTTTATTTCCTAAACTCCTCCTCATCTCCTAATACTCTACATCCTGAGAGACCCATGGAAAAATTAGTCTGCAACATGTGATTCCATAATTAAGTGCTATGGCTGAGCACTGCAAACCCCAACTTTATAGAAATGGGAAAAATACAAGTGGAAGTCAGTAAGGAATATTTTGTGTGGGTGTTTGAAAATGTGCTTAATCTTGAGGAGAGATAAAATAAGTTAGTCAAAGGGGAGAAAAGAAAGATGGGGGTGGAGGATGTATAAGCAAAGGCATAGAATTAAGAATGTCCAGCTGGAAAGCAAGTTAATGTGTGTTGGGGATAAATGGGACAGATGGAAATCAAGCAAAAGAGTTTGGACTTTGAAGGCACCATAAAAGATGGGAAAATTATAGATTTTTAAGTAGAATAAAATAATAAAATCAGTTTTTAGACAGTAGCCTGACAGATGGGTCTGATTTATTGAGGAAAAATGAACAAACAAAAAACAATTCTCATACGAGTCAGAACTTGCTCTCTATCTAAAGGGGCATGGCCTTGTCATATCTTGGTGAAAATCAATGACCTTAGGTGAGTGATGCTTTTGACCAAAAAGGGCTTTCTATTATTTTCCCAGAAGATTTATGCCTAGCCAAAGGAAAGAGAATGGAATTGAAGACAAAGGGAGTTATTTGTCTTCTCTGTGCTTAGGTGTGTGTATTGTTGGTATGTATCAGATCCTATGCCTTTCAGTGATGTTTACTGTCAAACATATAATATCAGTGTGTGACAGCTACATTGAGCTAAAAGAACATGGTGAAGTCTGATTTATATAATAAAGTTGATGTTTTGTTTGTCAGGTAACAGAAACACGGACTGGTCCTCTTGGCTGCAGTAACTATGACAACTTAGATTCTGTCAGTTCTGTTCTGGTTCAGAGTCCTGAGAATAAGATTCAGTTGCAAGGTACGTAGCTAAAACTTCATTAATTCTCTACAAGTCTGGATAACAATTACCCAGTTGTGATTTCTTTCTCCTTCCCTTCCCCCACCCCCTCCCTCTTCCTCCTCCTCCTCCTCCTCCTCCTCCCCCTCCCCCTCCCCCTTCTTCTTCTTCTTCTTCTTCTTCTTCTTCTTCTTCTTCTTCTTCTTCTTCTTCTTCTTCTTCTTCTTCTTCACAAGCCGTATATGCAGCACTAGGCTGTTAAAATTCTTATAAAATGCTAATTTCCTATTTTTAATTGCTAATAACATTCTATACCAGATGAAGAAAATGTTAAAATTCACTTTACTTCTTAAATTAGGTAATCTGTGGCAATTGAAAATTTATCATGATATTTTACTTCTATACAGTAATCTTTATCTCAATATGTAGCTGTGTTTTCATAGGTTTGTCTGGGTTTGACTTTTTCCTTATAGATTCTAGTAAAAGTTGTAGCCATATCAATGCACAGAGTAGCATGAACTGTTGACATTTTAAGTATAACATAATATGTAAGCATTTCGGCTCAGGTCATGATCTCACATTTTCGTGAGTTCAAGCCCCATGGCTTGGGACTCTCTCTCTCCCTCTCTCTGTCCCCTCCCCCATCTGCACTGTCTCTACCTCTCTCAAAATCAATAAATGAACTTTAAGAATAAGTAAATAACTAAACAAACAAACATAGCCTAATATGGTACATAGAGCTGAGTTTGTCCTCTGATAGACACTTATTTGAGAATATATTAACAAAATATTTATATTTGCATTATTTCCATCAATCTGTGATAATGGTAATAATTTGCCTTTTGTTTTCTATTGCTATATTTTGTAAGAAAACTCAATAGAGGATTTTTAAATAACTTGTAACATATATATACTGTCCTCAAATGGGTCATTGGTGTGTGTACTTATTTACTACTTATTTATAATGACAGGAAAGGTTATGAATACACGTGTTTAAACATGTACTAGTTGAAGAAGTTCAGAAAGGCCTTGTTTGTGGTGACATATTATCTAAATTAAGTTGACTGATCAACTTGATCAATTTTCTGTCACTCTTCTCTAGTCTACCTTTTCTCTCGTCTACTTTTTTCTCTAACTACATAAGTTAGAGCTGCATTTACATTATTCAGTTTTACATAAGAATGCTCTAAAGTTCCAGAAATTCAGACATTTTCCCTCAACATTTCAATTTTCAAAAATGTAATAGCTTTGGATTACTTAAATTTACCCTAAATAATAAATGAATCTCATTTCTTTTCAATTGTATACAAATGAAAAAGGAAGTATTTAAAAATTTAAACTTTGAATGCCATCCAATTTCTCATTATCAATTTTGGATATAAAGTTATTGAAATATTTTTTTCTTACTTAAACAAATGTACTCTACTGATATTACATGTAATTCTCTACTCCTTACTCTTTTCTAATGTATGGATTAACTTGTCATCAGAGCATTAAGTTTAATAGAAAAGGATTTGGTGGGGCGCCTGGGTGGCGCAGTCGGTTAAGCGTCCGACTTCAGCCAGGTCACGATCTCGCGGTCCGTGAGTTCGAGCCCCGCGTCAGGCTCTGGGCTGATGGCTCGGAGCCTGGAGCCTGTTTCTGATTCTGTGTCTCCCTCTCTCTCTGCCCCTCCCTGTTCATGCTCTGTCTCTCTCTGTCCCAAAAATAAATAAAAAAAATTAAAAAAAAAAAAAAAAACGTTGAAAAGGATTTGGAATATTTATATGACATATGTTTATTGATTTATTATTAAAATTTATTTATTAACATGAGTTATTAATTTTTTATTTGTGAATCACTGTGCTTAGTTTTTAGAATATTATATTATAAAAGCAAAGCTTCAACCTCTTATCTGTCTTGAAAAACAATTAGCATAGGAATAAGTGAAGCAGCGCTTCTTTTCTGAATAATTATTGCTTCAACCTTTTACCATTTCTGTGAGTATGCAGAAACCTGTATCTCTATTTTTCACCTTTTCTATTTTCCAGGCCTCTATTTTCAATTGTCTGCCACAACTTTATGTGTACCCCTGTGGTGCCAAGACCTTTCCAAAGATAATTTCAGGAAATTAATATCAAAATCCTCAACTCCCCATGTGTTCTTTCTGAGACTTCATCTTTATTGAGAGTCCGAGTATTTATGTTGATTTACTTGTTCAACCTCACCATTAATACTAGCCCTTCTCCACTTAAAAAAAAAAAAAACAAAAAACAGCAAAGCATTAGTTGATTTTGGATCAACATTCCCAGGATACATTCCTTTGAAATGTATAAAAGATTTTAGGTCACTATATTTGACAAGTGGAAACACTGGTGTCTCGAAGTAGAATTTCATCAGAGCAAGGAAAGCATCAATAAGAATTATTCAAGGTAAAAGCATCAGGCAACAAATTCAGAACAAAACTCCATGACCTCACTATATTAGAATGAACATTCTGAAATGAGATGTCAAAGAGATGCACACAGAACATTAATTTTGACCTAAAAAAACTGAAATCAAATGTTTTCTGGCAGTGAGAAAGCTAGGTTTACCTGCTTGTTTGTCCTCGAGATCTGGCTTCACCGGTTAGCTTACAAACAGACACTTCAAAACTTGAAAAAGCCATACCTGCAACTCCAAATTATTGATGATGATACATGTAATATATGACAAAGAGTAACTCATAAGAAAGTGTTAATAAATATACTAACATTAATATATTCATATTAATATATTAATAGCATTCCAATGTTTGCAACGCCTGGTTAATTTAACATATCAAACAAAGTACTTCTGAGTGAAAGGGTAAAGGAGTAATGAAAAGTCATTTATTAAGTCTTGGTAATAACTTTTTGGTAAAATTCCCAGAAACTGAGATGTGAATGATTCATATGATTGACTAACAAATACTTTTCCAGATCAGTTGGTTCTTAATGTTTTATTTCAACAAAATTGACAGAGGACTGGTTCATTATCAAATAGGAGATTTATTGCTAGGTCACTGTAATTGTTTTGTTTTGTTTTGTTTTTGTTTTTGTTTTGCTTATAGTAAAAATTTAATGATATTGCCTCATAAAACTGTTTTATTTCCTATTTTCTTTATTTATTGATGTATTGGAACAAATTTTCTTTTTTCTTTTTTTAAATATTGTTAAGAGTTTATTAGAGACTAGTTTCACAGGCCATAAGGAAATAGAAGGACTATGTACAGCATTACAGGAAACAGGCAGGGAGCTGAGGAGGGCAAGAACAGTCTAGAGCCTTGGTGGGCGCATTCCTGGGGGAGGAGACCACCAAAGGGAAACCAGACAACTTCATGAGACTGAACACAAAGGCATAACAAACAAATAGGCCTGTGGTAACTTGGCCCCGGACAATCGGGCCCATGCCTTTGTGGATTACATCCATATCTCTGTGGCCACAGGTCAAATAAAGCATCTCATCCCCCTGGAAGGCTGTTGCATCCTGAAAGGGGCATGCTCTTTGGACTTCCTCATCCATGAGGATCCTCACTGTGGGACCCGTGGGAATCCTCATGCCAGGTGGTGGGTCCATCATGCCTGGAGGGGGTTCCTCTCAGCCCTTAGGTGGGGAAGGACACCACAGCCAGGTGGATACTGGGTTGGGGCCCTGGCAATACTGGCTATAGCAGCAACTGCAGCAACCTAAATGCCTCTTCCTTGGGGGGGTCATCACCTGTTGGTCTGGCCCACCAACCCCTCAGCCGGGCACAGAAAGTCCTGCAGGAGTGTGGGGCATTGGAACACCACCTAGGATTCCTCTGTCATCAGCTCTGCTAATCCCTGGGCTTCTGGCAGTTCCAGCAGGTGGCACTCAGACAATGTCAGTATCTTTGGGAAGAGGTCCCTCTCCTGGCATTGAGACCAGTTTCTCCTCCTCAAGCAACACCAGACCAAGGACTTCCTTCTTTCTCTTCCTGTTTTGAATTCTTTGGCATGATCTTCCTAAACTCATTACAGTCACAGAGGATCAGATTCACACGCTTGTTTAAAGCCTTGAAGGTGCCAATGAAGATACGGGAGTCTTGAGGGATGCACCTTATCCTGTAGTTGATGTACTGCAGCATCGTGCTGCTCTTGTCCACAGTCATGGTGGCCGTTCTGATGGCTCCCATTCCCGCCAGATTCGCATTAGCAGGGGCTTGGATGCCAGCCCACTTCCCTGGAATAGATTTCTTAGAGCTTAACATATATACAGATGAAAAGCAGGAAAATGATTTTTATTAACATATATTTCTAGCCAAAAAACCCATAAACTAATAAACACTAAAACCCCATCAAGTCATTAAAATCCTGTGTTTTCAATAAGATGGTAACATTTGCTTTTAAAGATTATTTACCAATACATGTACTAAATTTAAATCTACTGAGTTGTGTGTTACCAGTAATTATAATGATTACATCGAGAGCTAACATTCTTTAGCTTGAAGATTTTCATTATTAGAAAAGTACATATTGAGGTGCAGGTGGCTCACTTGGTTAAGCATCTGACTCTTGGTTTTGGCTGAGGTCATGATCTCAGGGTTTGTGAGTCTGAGCTGGCACTGGGCTCTGTGCTAACAGAACAGAGACTGCTTGGGATTCTCTCTCTCCCTTTCTCTCTCTCTCTCTCTCTCTCTCTCTCTGTCCCGTGTCTGCTTGTGTGTTCTCTCTTTCGCGGTCAAAATAAATAAATAAACTTAAAAAATTAAACAAAAGAAAAGCATGTATTGTATAATTTATGCCATAAAATTTTATGTTATCTCTACTTGTCAGTAAAATATATACACATCATCAATTATTTATTTTCATAGCAGTGATATGTGACTGAGGTCAGGAAAGATGCTTATTAGTGAATATATATTAGAACAAAAATATGTAGGGATCGTGAAATGAATTAACAAACACATATGCACATACACACACCTCACTCATAAATTCTTTCTAGTAGATGTTATTAGATCCCAAATTGCCAGGACAAGAGTCCATTGTTACATAAGGAAATACAATGTAATATTTTTATTTTTAAATAGAATTATTTGTTTGTTTGTTTAATGCTTTTGTGTTTATTTTGAGATAGCACAAGCTGGGGGAGGGACAGACAGAGCAGAGAGAATCCCAAGCAGGCTCTGTACTCTCACTATGGAGCCCATTGAGGGGTTTGATCTCATGAACCAGAAGATCATGTCCCTGGTCAAGTTGGAGGCTTAACAGACTGAGCCACACAGGTGCCCCAAAAGAGAAATATTTATAATCCAACAAATTGCTACTCTTGGTTTATTTAATATGTGATGAAAAATTTAGATGGCAACTTGATAATGTCCAAGGAATTCCTTAGTTTTTCACGCTATTTTGGGTGAACAGCATTGAAGAGCACTAGTCAGCTGGTCATTTTCAC
Organism: Neofelis nebulosa; assembly: GCF_028018385.1. NCBI lineage: Eukaryota > Metazoa > Chordata > Mammalia > Carnivora > Felidae > Neofelis > Neofelis nebulosa. The sequence continues at coordinate 57,059,944 of NC_080796.1, forward strand.
TTTGCTGCTTGTCTTGCCAGAAAGTATATTTTGCCTTGCCAGAACATATATTTGCACATTACAACTTTCTTAGTGTCTCATCAATTTTGAAAAATTTTTAATATATTTATTCATCAAATATTGCTTTTTTCCTTCTTACCTCTTATTCTGGGGTTCCACTAAATATATTTTTAGACCTTTTAGTCATGACCTATATATCTTTTATACTGTCTTCTGTATTTTATATTCTTTTGCCTTTTTTTTTACTACTTTGTATTCAATATTTTATGACATATTCCAGTTTGCTTATTATCTGTTTAACTATTTCTAGCCTGCTATTAGTCCATCAGTTATTTCTTAACTTCAGTTTGCAGAATTTCCATTAGATTATCATTTATAATTTCCAGTGCCCTGTTTCATATGCTCCTTTTAACAGAACATCCTGGGCTCAGAACTCAGCTTCCTTAAGCAATGGCTCAGTGCCAAGTAGACCTTCTGTAATTAGTATTTTGGTGTTTTTACTCTATTTTTCCTGTACATTAAAAAAAAAAAAATCCCCAGGAGAGCCTTAAAAAACTCAAAAAGGTTTTGAGTGATTTGTCTCTAGACTTCTTCCCCATCCCCCCAAAAACTTTTTACAGAATGTCAGTTTTCTTCTTGCAGGGATAGATAAGTAGATAGATAGATAAAGAGATAAACATAATTGTAAAATCCAATTTTGTAGTAAATGTCAATTAGGTATTGGCCAGATGTTTCTTTTTCTTTTTCTTTTTACATACTGATCACTTTGAATATTTACCTTTTTTATTAAATTTTCCTATGTAACAAGATGGCTGAAATTGAAACTATTTTCTTGAAGTATCATAATAAATACTAAACAAGTAAAGAACCCTAAATATTAATCATATAGACTTATCTTCATTTTTGAATGTTTTCCTCAGAGATATCAATTCACTAAACTTGCATGTAGACAAGTAATGAATCATATCATAGAGCTGTCTTAATACATGGCAAGGACATGAACTGTGTAACAATGGAAATCAGTCCATCTGCTTCCTTGTAGTCTCAATGATCACTCCTGAATAACAGGGTTGGATAAGTTATGCATTGTTAATAATAAGAGATAAGCATTATCATCAACATTCTGTAACTCATTTACCATTGCCACAACCCATTGTCTTGTGATATCTATGTAAATGTGGGCTAATAGTCTGAAAGTAAAAGAAAATATTGAAAACTACTTGAAATCATGTGGTGGAAAATAAATCCATCTCTTTTTAAAGGTATGGAAGGTACGTTCTACCTACATTATGTAAAAATAACTAAATATTCTAAACAATTAGGTTAAGGAGACAAAGGAAGAGAAATACCATATAATTTTATTCATATGTGGAATTTAAAAAAACAAAAGAAAATGAGCAGAGAGAGAAAGAGAGAGACAAACCAAGAAATAGATTCTTTCTTAATTATAGAAAACGAAATGATGGTTACCGGAGGTGGGGGAGATGGGTTAAATAGGTGATGGGGCTCCAGGAGTGCACTTGTTGAAGTGAGCGCTGAGTGATGTAGGGAAGTGTTGAATCACTATACTGTACACCTGAAACTAATATAACACTGTATGCTAACTAACTGGAATTAAAATGAACATTTTAGGGACGCCTGGGTGGCTCAGTCTGGTCTGACAGGTCAGAGCCTGGAACGTGTTTTGGATTCTGTGTCTCCGTCTCTCTCTGCCCCTCCCCCACTCTCGCTCTGTCTCTCACTGTCTCATAAATAAATAAAATATAAAGAAAAAAATTAAAAATAAAAAAAATAAAATGAAAACTTTAAAAACATTTTTTTACATAAATGAAGAAACAAAGAGCCAATTAAATTTTTAAAAAATCAGGTGATCTGAGGGATTAAACACTTCTATCATTTCTGAGATTCTTGGACAGTGCACAGAATCAGCACATGTTGAAAAGAATCACAAATATTTGCAATTTTGAAGGCTTAGATCATTTTCTTTCTTTTTTCTTTCTTTCTTTTTTTTCTCTTTCTTTTTTTTGGCTTAGATAATTTTCTAATGATTGTTTAAAAAAATTTTTTTAAGTTTTTATTTATTTTTGAGACAAAGAGAGACAGAGCACAAGCAGGGGATGGTGCAGAAAGAGAGGGAGACACAGAATCCGAAGCAGGTCCAGGCTCCAAGCTGTCAGCACAGAGCCCGACGTGGGGCTCGAACTCACAAATTGTGAGATCATGACCTGAGCTGAAGTCGGTCGCTTAACCGACTGAGCCACCCAGGCGCCCCTCTTTTTAATTGTTTTTAAATGTTTGTTTATTTTTTGAGAGAGAGGGAGACAGAGCGCAAGCGGGGGAGGGGCAGAGAGCGAGGGAGACACAGAATTGGAAGCAGCCTCCAGGCTCTGAGCCTTCAGCACAGAGCCTGATGCGGGGCTCAAACTCACAGACGGTGAGATCATGTCCTGAGCCAAAGTCGGATGCTCAACCGACTGAGCCACCCAAGCGCCCCTCTAATGATTGTTTTAAATCCATGACTTATATATTAAATTGTTGGCCTTTTTTGAAGATTTTAAATATGTGTTATACCTTTTTTCTTTGTCAAAAAACAAAAAATTTATTTGCATGTTATGCTCTTTCAGGGCTGCAAGTCCTCCTTCCAGACTATCTTCAGGAGCGTTTTGTACAAGCGGCTTTGAGCTACATCGCTTGCAATTCAGAGGGAGAGTTCATCTGCAAGGACAATGATTGCTGGTGTCAATGTGGTCCCAAATTTCCAGAATGCAACTGCCCCTCCATGGACATTCAAGCCATGGAAGAGAATCTTCTTCGAATAACTGAAACCTGGAAAGCCTACAACGGTGACTTTGAGGAATCAGGTAAGATAAGTTTTAATGCAACACTTAAACTTGGTCAGAAATAAAAAACAAAAAATACTATACTGAAACGGCTACTTTCTTTTTGGAAGAAACTATTACATAATTGGAAAGCCTTTTATTTAATTTCTGTTATTATTGCTTCAAATAGACATCTATATCACTTTTATTACCAATGATTCTGTATTTTACTGAAAACATATTGTGCTTTGTGTATTGCTATGTATCATGGGCACTAGAACCTAACCTGCTCTTGAACTCATGTATTAGTCATTTAAGAAAGAAAGCTTTTGCCTTTCTCAATATAAGAATTTATCATCTGATTTCTCTGATACATCTCTAGCCTTTTCTATTAGCGCATGGGTTTCATTTGTGAGGCAAAAACGCAGAGAGCATTTGTTTGTCCTATACCTTCTTTACATTAACATGAATTTCATGAATGTGCACCTTCACTGAACTCTTTATTTTTTAATCAAATTTAAATCAATTTTGATTTATGTTTGTGGGTTTTTGTTTTTGTTATATCTGAATTTTTATGAGTGTGTATATGTGCTTTCAATATTGTTTCTTATTGATTACATAGCCTGTAATAGCTTCCATTTCATAAAGCACTGAATTTTAATAAAAGATTAAGGATGTGTCAACATAAAATTGAAAATGTTGATAAAAGCATATATAATAGTACAAGATAAAAGAATAATTAAAATCCTTAGATTATGGTGAGCATAATTGTATAGTAATTACTCAAAAGTGTTGGGCATGTCTAACTTTCAAATGGGCAAAAGAGGTTTTAACTTCCAAGAGGCCAGACTTATAGGACTGAGTGTTAGAATTTTTCTGGTGATTGGATTAGCCAAACATACTTAAAGAGTGACAACAAAATTCAACATCCATTCATGATAAAAGAACTCAACAAATTAGGCATGGAAGGGACATATCTCAACAAAATAAAGACCATCTAGGACAAGTCCACAGCTAACATCAGATAAGAAACAATACAATTGATGGTTGCAACAAATCATCTTTTTGTGGAATAGAACCACCAAATTATAAAATAAAAGGGTAGGCAAATAAATGTAGGAAGGATTGATGAATTTAGAAATTCTTGAGGTATAGTTTGATCAAAATAGTGCTTAATAAGTAACACTTTTAAATTTTAAATATTTTCAAATATAAATACTTCTATTTATATAAACAGGAAGAACTGTTTAGAATCAAAGATCCTTATCCCCTTGAAATTGTTGGAAAATCTTATGAATCTCTCTTTCTATAGTTTATATATTTTTTCTTTTTTTAAGTTTTAATTTAAAATCCATTAAGTTAACATACAGTGTAATATTAATTTCAAGTGTACAGTATAGTGATTCAACACTTTCATACAATAATGGGTGCTCATCCCAAGCACACACCTTAATACCCATCACGTGTTTAATTCATCCCCCACCTACCTCCCCTCTGGTAACCATCAGTTTGCTCTTTATAGCTAAGACTCTGTTTCTTGGTTTGCCTTCCTCTCTCTTTTTTTTTCCCTTTTGTCTGTTTTGTTTCTTAAACTCCATATATGAGTTAAATCATATGTTATTTGTCTTTCTCTGACTGACTTATTTCCATCTGCAAGATTTCATTTTTATGACTGAGTATAACGTCTTCTTTATCCATTCACCAGTCAATGGGCACATGGACCGTTTATATAATTTAGCCTTTGTAGATAATGCTGCTGTAAACATTGAGGTGCATGTATCCCTTTGAATGAGTATTTTTCTATTCTTTGGGTAAATACATACTAGTGCAATTGCTGGCTCACAGGGTAGTTCTGTTGTTAACTTTTTGAGAAGTCTTCATATTGTTTCAAAGTGGCTGCACCAGTTTACATTCCCACCAACAGTGCAAAAGGCATCCAAATGAACAAGGAAGAAGTAAAACTTTCAGTATTTGCAGATGATATGATACTCTCTATAAAAAGTCTAAAAGATTACACACACACACACACACACACACACACACACCTGCTAGAACTGATAAAAAAATTTGGTAACATCACAGGACACAATGTGTCCACAATGTCCAGCAATGTACATAAATCTGTTGCATTTCTATACACCAATAATAAAGCAACAGAGAGAGAAATTACAGAATCAATCCTATTTCTAATTGCACCAAAACCAATAAGCTATCTAGGAATAAATCTAATGAATTTCTAATCTCAAATTTTTCTTTCTAATTTTCCCGGTAGAATAGTCAGATACCATGCCTGAGACATTTGTAATGTTTTATTCATGCATACCATCTAATGTTTAAAAATAATTATGGAATACAGCACTTTTAGATAAATTATAATATACGGTAGTCTCCCTGGGTTTAAATTAAAAAAAAACAACAACAACTTCCACTTCATAGTACAGTGTATGATAGGTTAGATCAGGGAATCCTCTGGGCCTCTCTATATTTGTGGAATTCACACAGGAATGCTACACTTTTTATTTTGCCGTGGAAATTTATTGAAATAGAGGGCACCTGGGTGGCTCAGTTAGTTAAGCATCTGACTTCAGCTCAGGTCATGATCTCACAGTTTATGAGTTCAAGCCCCACATTGGGCTCTGTGCTGACAGCTCAGAGCCTGGAGCCTGCTTCAGATTCTGTGTCTCTCTCTGCCCCTCCCCGCTCGCATCTGTCTCTGTCTTTCAAAAATAAATAAACATTAAATTTTTTTAAAGCAAAGTTTATTAAAATACAAATCACCAAAAGAGCATTTGGATTTTGTTTCCAGGTAGAATGTAGTATATTGAAGTAAGGCAGCACTTCCATTGATAGTGCTATGAAGGTAAATAATTTTTTAAATTATATTTTTACGCATGTAATAGGTCACAAAAGCAACAAAACTAACTGAAATAAAATTTCTGACCGGAGGTATAAGCTGGCGATTCACATTTTTCTTTCCCTCCTTTCTTTCTCCCCTCCTCCCTCCTCCTTCCCTCTCTCCCTCCCTTCCTCCCTCCCTCCTTCCCTCCCTGCTTCTTTCCTTCCTTTCTTTTATTCACTAATTTACTTAGTTCTGTGAACATTTGACAGTTCTTGATTTAGAGTAGACTCTGAGGACTGTGCATTTAGCCACTCAAAGAGTGGCTGAAGGAAGAAAGATAAACCTGCAAAACTTTCAGTGGTTGTGGGCATCGGAGTGACAAAATTCTAGATCTGATGGACCTAAAGAAGTTCAGTTTTAATACAAGGTATTTGCTGAATTTGAGACAGTGCTAGATGCTATAAAATGATTCAAAAGTCTCTGAAAGTGGAAAGAAGTTTATCACAGACTTTCAAGAGCTTAAGACAAAAACTCTCGAAAAGGAGGAGCTTGAAAATAAAACTGGCAAGGATGGAAAACCCCTACAGAAAATGATGAATTGACACAGTTTCTATTGCTGCTTTTCCCTGGGGCACATTTATCAGTTCCAGTCAGAGCTAGAAGCTGAGAACCTAGGATTAGCTCTTGGAAAATGCTGCTCTTCCAGAACACTGAAACCAGAAGAATATTTTGCATTTAGTGTAGATCACAGAGAGAATATTGGAGACTTAAAGGCTTTTAATTTCATGGCCAGTCTCCTCTTTAAAAATGTTTGTCTTATTTTGAATCTACCTGTGGCAGACGACTAAAGAGATAAACTAAAATCTCTCAGTGATAAAATGGGATCTTTGCAGTGTTACAGACCTGAAGAAGCAAATGCTCAAAAGGTGGATAATTGAAAGTTTGAAAGAACCACACTTTAACAACAGGGGAGACCCAGAAGTAGATTGAGTCCTATACAATTATAGCCCAGCACTAATGCAGTTTAAATCATGATCTTAAGGAGTTGACCCTGAAAAAATTAAATCCCATAGCATCTGTTAAATATGGAGAGGGTGGCCTCTTGAGGTTGAAAGATTTTCTAAAGAGTCTGCAGTTCTTTTGATATATTATGGACATAAAACCCTAATTTACAACATATGTGAGCACACAAGACCTTGTAGATAATGTCAAAGAGAAAAGAAACCAGACAATAGATGTCAGATGACTCCAATATTGAAATTAGTAGAAAAGATTTCGGATAATTGTTATTAAAATGTTCAAAAAAGTAAAGGAAAGAAATGATAGTGTAGATGAAGATGTTGAAACATTCACCAAGATTTGGAATCTACAGAGGTGGACTAAAGGATATTCTAAAACATAAAAGTACAGTAACTGAAATCAATAGCTCAGTCTTTTTAATAAGAGTTTTAATAAGAGTTTTGGCACAATGGATGGCAAGGTTAGTGAATGTGAAGACAGATGAATAGAACAGACAAAATGGACGCAGTGAGGAAAGCAATCACAAAATATTGGAGACATGCATACAAGGTCTAACATATTTTTTCATCTGAGGCATAGGAGGAGTAGATGGTAAAATGACATAAACGATATGCAGAGACATAATGGATTCAATTTGTTTTTAACTAAGAATCCATACAAGTCAACCTACAGATAAAAAAGCACAACAAACACAAACACAAAGAAAGATAAATAGAAAGAAAATCACAGATAGACACATCATAGAGAAACTGTTGGGGAGAAAAGGGCAGAAAATAGTTTTCAATATAATTAGAGAAAAAAAAGACATTACTCTCAGTGGAGTAATAATAGGTCTGACTCACCAAAAAACAAAAGATTTTGACATCTTTAAAAATAAAAAAATAACTATTGATTTATAATTATTTATCAGTCCACAGCTTTTTAAAACTGAGGCCCAAAATAAAGATGTGTTCAGACAAGAAATGCTGGGTAAAGACATAGAAATGCAAAGAGGAAGAGGAATAATAGAGTAAGCAAATATATGAGAGTGAATACAAGTGAATATCAACTGTACAAAATAATAATTATAATGTGATGTGGAAACAATATAGATGTATATAGAATTTTGATATATTACAATAGTATAATAATGAGTGATGAATGGAAAGAGTTAATATTCTCAGTATTCCAAGGTGCTCCTATTGCTAAGGATGTGTTAAGTGATGTAATTTGTATTAGAGTGAAATCAATCAAAGACATATATTCATAATCTCTATGATAATTCTAAAATAAGGAAAAATGCTTAAAATCTAGAAGAAGGAAATCAAATAAAAATATTTTATTACCCCCACAAAAGACAATAAAGTAGAAAATAGAAGAAGAATCATCTGTATCAAGTAGATAATCCAGTTATAAAGGGATAAGTTTAGATTGTACTTTCAATAAATTGTAACTGGTCAGATATAATCCCACTATAATGGTTATTTATATTAAATATTATATTTTTCTTATCACATTAAATATTCTAAATAAAAGACCACAGGACTGGTTAAAATAACATAGCAATAATAATAACAATAATAGTAATAAGAGATTATTTGTTATTTACTAGTGATATGCTAAGGACATAGATAAATTGAGGTTAAAGGGTGGAAAAAAAATATGTAATGTAAACCTAGCTAAAAGTGCTAATTTATAATACAAGATATATTAATTGAAATAAAATATTTTATGCTAATAAAACAGTCAATCCAACAGAAATATAAGTATTAATTTATATGAACTACAAAATGAAAATTGTACCCCATCAGTTAACTAGTCAATTTAGACTTTATTTAAGACTATTGTAATTGGGGCGCCTGGGTGGCTCAGTTAGTTAAGCATCAGGTCATGATCTTGCAGTTTGTGAGTTTGAATTCTGTGTGGGGCTCTATGCTGACAGCTCAGAGCCTGGATGGAGCCTGCTTTGGATTCTGTCTCCATCTCTATCTGCCTCTTTCTCTCTCTCTCTCTCTCTCTCTCTCTCAAAAATAAATAAACATTAAAAAAATTGAGACTAAGGAGAGAGACTTACAGTAGGGAAGAGAAGTTGAACTCCAATCCTCTGAAACAAAATGAGGGAGGATTTTTAAAACATTGGGATTAGCTCATGGTAAAGTACAAGAAAACATGACCAGGAAAGCTGGTCAACATGATTAAGCTAGCGGTGTTTGCTAATTGTCCCTTATTTAAGTTTGTCTTCTACTTTCCCCCAGAGGCTGGAGAATAGAGGTACTATCTCCTTTTCTTTGGATGATTACATTTCCAAGAGGTCACTCCCAGATCCTTGAGAAAGTCTTTATGGTTTGTAAAGGATTTATATCTTAAAAAGGACACAGAAAGAATTTACCAATGCAAATTTTCATACAAAAAGGGAAATCAGGGGCCTGTAGTCAAGAAGAAACCTGTTCAAAATTTAGTGAATGTTGTGAATGAAATCCCAAATATTGACCGTAAAATACAAAAAAAAAAAAAAAAAAGAAATTTAAAATTTCTGTAATTAAAAACAGCATTAAAAATGAGAAGGCAAGGGGCACCTGGTTAGCTCAGTTGGTTAAGCATTTGACCCTTGGTTTTGGCTCAGTCATGATCTTGTGATTTGTGAGTTTGAGCCCCAAATCAGTCTCTGAGTTCTTAGCATGGAACAAGTTTGGGATTCTCCTTCTCCCTCTCTCTCTGCCCCTCCCCTGATTGTGCTCTATTTCTTTCCCTCAAAATAAAAAAATAAACTTAAAAAAAATTAGAAGGCAATTTATATAGAAGGAGAACATATTTGCAAGACATTTGTCAAACAAGAAACTCCTATGGATAATATATACAGAAATCCTTCTAATCGATTAAAAAAATTAATAAAGAAATGGTCAAAATATTTCAACACCTTGAAAAAGAGGAACTCCAAATGGAAAATAATTACACAACAAAGTGTTCAATAGCATTAGTAATCAAAAAAAAGGCAAGTAGAGTCATAAAGCCACTCATGATAGCACTACTTACCTACTAGAATGGCTAAAATTAAAAAAAAGAAAGGAAGAAGGGGAAGAGGAAGGGGAAGAAAAAGAGAAAGAAGTGGGGGGAGGGGAAGAGACAGGGGAAAGGGAAAGAGAAGGGGAAGGGACATTATTCTCAACACTCTGAAAGCAGAAAATACCAAAATGCCTATCAAGAGGAAAAGAATAAAAAAATCACATTTACACAATGGAATTCTATGAAGCTAAGTGAATAAATGATCTACCCAGGATGATATAAATAAATCTAAGTATCAAATTGAGCAAAAGACCAAAAGCAAAAGTATACGTACTATGTGATTCCATTTATATGAAGTATAAAAATAAGCAAAGTTCTTCTATCCTAGTCCAAGTGGGGGCTTCAGTTCCTTTGCTGAGGCAAGTGCTAATGTGACAGATGAGGGTCTGAGGTGCTTCTTTGGTGCTAAAAAGTCATTATCCCTCACTCCGGAGGCTGCTACAATGGCATGTTCCGTTTTTGAAAATTCTGAGTTCACACCTACGATATGTGCATCTTACTCTATTTATATCATAATTTAATACAAATTAAAAATTAAGAGCAAGAATCCTGGCATGTAAATAATCAGAAGGACATACTTCCAGAATAATTGAACAAAGTCAACATTTTTAATGCTCATTATATGTTATGTGCCAAAATATGTAATTGGTGAAAAATTAGTCAGAAATATTCAATGGCCAGAGGCTCTGAACTACTAGCTAAAAGCTAATGCTAATTACAGTCGGACTTTTTCACCCCCACCACTATCAAACAAACAAAAAAAAAGTCAGACTTTTTCATCTTAACTCCTGTGTGTACTGTCCATCTCAGGTTAAAACCACATTCTTACCATATTGGTTCAATTGTGTCAATGTTGAAAAAAAAATGATTTACTGAATCAATCTATGTTTGGATGATATTTCTGAAACTATTTACAATATTGACAAAACATATTTTTTTTGTTTCAATTGGTATATAGTGTATTTATTTAGCTGAATCAAATTTAATTTGAAGAGTGACCCTACTTTGCTGTAATTTTGTGATTCATGATAGATAATATTGAGGTGGTTTTTTTTTCAATTTCAATATAAAGATAAAGAATGAATCTAAACTTTTTATTAGCACACTACATCTTTGGTAAAACCACATTCACTTACGCACACAACAGGTAAAATATTTTTACTGGACTCCTTTCAAAACTAGTGAAATGTATGGAAGAGCACACTTGATAGTTTTGAGAAGAGTTTTTTCCTGAGAAAGAAAATTTCCTTTTTTTGCCTCTTAGACATAAGCAAAACATAAAAAGTAATGAGGCAGATATTGCATTGGGAAAAGGTTTTCAAATGATCTCATCACCCACAGGCTCCTATAAGTGAATAGACTTTATTCTAAGTACTTTGATTGTAAGGAAATGCACCAACTTATATCATTTTGATTAAGAATGATGATAAGGTGATTTTCAAATATTTAAGTTTACTTGACAACTTTCTAATGCAAGCAATTAATGAATCTAACATATATTTTTATAGAAGCTGAAGAAAAAATACATTTCAGATTCTATTGGAGCAGGATAACTTGTTTGTAAATACGTTTCTGTTTTGTGTGTTTTCTCTTATCACCAAGTATAAAATTAAATCAGCTGACCAGATTAGTGTACGTTGCTAAGCCATTTTTATATTTGGTTATATATGATTCATTTTGTTTTGTAATACAAGTCTTGGAAAACATGCCTTTTACAGCCTGCCAAAAAGGTGTCAGATAATTTTAAAATAGAATGTATTTTTTTCATATCTTGCAACCTGAGAGAATTTTGGTTGTAAGAACTATATTTGAATAAATGTATTTATTCTCTACCTTTATATTTTGAGAAACAAATTAATGTTGTTCAATAAGAAACACTGGTGTCATATATGCAACAGCAATTATCTAGGATCTAGGATAGAGATACAGGGAAAGAAAGGATCTAGGATAGAGATACAGGGAAAGGCATAGGGAGATATAGATGCAGACAGCAAACAAAACACGTGCACACAGTAACAGTAACCAAACAAACATTGATGTCTCCTATATAATTTGAAAAAAAAACAATATTTTTGCCAATTGCTACCCAGGTTTTGGTCAGGAATTCTATCCTAATGAAAAACCTGGAAGACCTTACAGTTTTAGAGACGTATCTAAATAAATAAACTTAAAATTTATTTTGATTTGGATCATGCCATCATTTACTAAAATTACTAGAAAAATAACCACTATCTAGGTAACAATATAGCATCTTTTCCATATAATATCCTAAGTTATCCTTAATTCTTCTTTGGATGAATAAGAAACTTAATTATTTAAGCTACAACTATGGAATATAATGATACAAGTGATAGCTAATCTTTAAGTAGTAACTAATCTTAAAAAAAAAATAAAGGGCTTTACATACAGCACAAATCTTTTAGAATTTTTTGACATGACATCTTTACTCTTTGGAGAAATTGTGTCATCACTTGGTATGTGGGAAATCTAAGGTGTATTGTATGTTGTCAACATAAATCTCGATCAGAATCATGTCCTATTAAATGTAAGGATATTCGTTTAATAAACCAGGAATGACAGCTGGAGGCCACCTTGTAATGGAAAGTGTTTAGGTGTTACTTTTAGAGAACACTGTCCATTTGACACTTCATCTGAAAAATGGATAAACTTTCTAATGTTATAAAGAGAAATTGTACGGACTATAAAAGTTGGGTTAACTTTATTTACAAATGTTTTTTAAATATAGACTATTATTAATTTTCTTTCCCCAGAGCAGTTTCTCCTTCAGATGATAGTTAATTATAACTTTACAGAAAAACAATATTTTCCAGAGAAAATAAGTGCATCTGAATAAAACCCTTGAATTTTAACTAACTGTCCAGTTTACATGTTATAATCTTTAATGAAATCTTACTGTTTGCTGCTCAGTATTCACCACTAAAGAGCCTCAAATTTTCTTTAAGGAACTGCCCCCATTCCCATTCTTAGTATTGCCGTGTATGGTACTTCGCTCATACTGAGATCCAGAATTGCACTCTGATTAATGCAAGCAAATCACCAGAATCCACTCCCTTAGCTACATAGATCAGTTTAAGACACATGAAAAATTGGGTCAATGAGACCCAGAAATATATTTCCCAGGAGTATTTGAAGGAGATGAAAGATGCCTATTTTTTCCACTATAGCTATAGGGAATGTTATTAATTTTTCTTCTTAGATAAGAAGAGCATAGTCATAAGACCTGTAGAGTGCCATCTTGCAACTATAGGAATTGCTTGACCCATGCAGGACGGAAAAATATATTTCTTTGGATACATTGTTGTGCTGTTAAATCACTCCTGCTTCAAGGTCACCTTTTCTTTAGTTTCAGCTACATGAACCAGTAAACTTCCTTCATTGTGTAGGGAGATGATCTTTGAGATGATCTACCATTTAGGACAGGCTAGTAATAACTGCAGTAATCAACAACCCCCAAATATCTTTGGATTGTAACATCAATGTTTATTTCTTCCTCACATGACTATGGCAACTTTGATGGCAATTTTGCTCTCTGCCCTCGTTCTAAGGCTCAGGCTGACAGACCAGGCCCCATGGGGAAGAGTGATCACCACAGAAAAGGAAAATAACATGGCAGGTGATGCGTGTATTAAGTCTTAAAGCTTAGCCAAAAGTGATACATAACACCAATGCTAAATTTCATTGGTCAAAACAAGTTATCCTTGCCTACCTAAAGAGGGATCTTTTTCCTTAAAAGAGATCCTTAATATTTATAAAAAGTTGTAATGATTTCACGCTCCATTGTTCTGATTACTAGATATTCAATTTCCTCCTCTTCTCAGATGCAGAACCCGCATCCCCATGAAAGACAGAACCTAAGTCCCATCTATTACTGTGTTGAGCTCAGAGGAGTGATACTTGGCAACCTCTTAATCCAATCCATATGTGGTTTCTTTTTTTACAGAGACATGAACCAAACAGCAAGTTATGTGTCCCAGACATACCATACACCAAGATAGAATCAACCAGGATAATTATAGTGAGCACCTCCACCTAGAAAGGGGAAAAACAGGGAACACAAAACAATCTTGTTGGTACCAATGATGAAATTCTATTCCGAAGACATTTTGAGGGCCCCAGACCTGGGAACCTGGGAATATCCCTTGATTGGTCCTCAATTTTTACCTCTGGGAGTGGCTCTCTTGTTGACTGTTTCCAAATTCCAAAGTATGTGTGATCTTTCTATTCCATTTCCTCCTTAGTCACATGTGAGGTGAGAATCAGAAAATGTGACTGGGGAACCACTTTCTCAGTCTGCTTTCTGCCCAAACATTGGAAGGTCATTTTAAATCTTAAACTTCACATTTTTTTTTTTTAACCCGGGTTCATGGGTTCTTTGGCAGCACAACTTATGTAAAAATTTGCTGCTCTTTTATCCATTTGAATTCAATCAATTCCATGGGCCAACAGCCACACCCGCAGTTTTTCCTAGAGATGCCTTCCATATTTGTTTTTTTCTTTTCTTTTCTTTTCCATCCTATTTCCTTTCCTACCTCTCTCATTTGAATCATGGGATTTTCTTAGACTTCTTTACTTGTGCCTTGTCCAAATAAGAATATGTGCTGAGTGCTACACCTTTTTTGGGCAAATTCTGTAAGACACATTAATCTATTCTGTGGTTGTGAAAAAAAACGTGAGGCCAGATACTAAATTTTATATTTGTTATGAAGGGGTGCCTGGGTGGCTCAGTCGGTTAAGCATCCAACTTCGGCTCAGGTCATGATCTCGCGGTCCGTGAGTTCGAGCCCCGAGTCGGGCTCTGTGCTGACAGCTCAGAACCTGGAGCCTGCTTCTGATTCTGTGTCTCCCTCTCTCTCTGACCCTCCCCCCATTCATGCTCTGTCTCTCTCTGTCTCAAAAATAAATAAACGTTATATTTGTTATGAGACATTGATCGTTGTAACAGAGTCATTCATTTTAATATTGGGAGGTGAAAAGCAGTTCCCACTTTCAAACTCTACCTGCTTCATTGCTTCTGTATTTATTCCCTTTTATTTCTGCTTATAAACTCCCTAATTCTTTTCTAAGTCTGAGGTAGTACTTCAGACACAAAACCTAGGCAATGCTATACAAATGCACAATCCAAAGCTCATGTTGAAGTGTGACGTTACCATTTGTCTTTTCCTCATACCACTTGTGCGTCGTGAGTGGGCTGCAGGGTCTCCTGTATGTCTCTTCACTCCAGGCCTTGGGCTGACGGTGCAGCCTCCGCCCGGAGCAATGTGTCACTGAGACGGAGGAAAATACCTGGCCATCCCTTACCAGAAGCAGCCATTAGCATCGAACATTCTATTTTATGACATTTTCCCTGGCACTTGGAGCTTATTGGTCACATGATCTTCATCCCCAGTTACCACGGGCAAGAGTTTTACTAGCCGTTTTCCCACTGCTTAACCTGGATTGTCATCATTCCAGCTCTGGCAAAGTGGCCTTGACACATTCTTGATCAACTAAGTCAGTGTCACAACTGTAGGCTTTTGCTTTCTCCAGCCCACCCCACCCCTTCCATTCCTTGCTCCCATTTTCGTGTAAGTCAAGATCAGCTTGGTAGCACTACAACAACAAATCTCTACCATCTCAGCTATAAACAGAGGTCACTTCCCGCCTATACAGCATGCCCACACAGGTTAGTGGGAGTATTGGCACTGCCTTGTCCTCACTCCTGGATGGAGGCTGAAGGGCATGTGGCCACCTGGAGTGGTTTGCTTATGGAGGCAGCGGGAAGAGTGCAGCAAATCGTCACTGGCTCTTATGTGAATTGCTGAGAATTCATATTAATTCCCAGCAATGCACATTACCTATGATCACATTCCATTGCCAGGCCTAATTTCAAAGGAAACAGAGAAATGCCACTTTACCATATGCCCAGAAAAGAAGAGGATCTAGAATATTTCTGAACACCCAAAATATCGGCCACAGTTGTTTTTCAGATACAACTAAAAAAATCATATTCTGTAGCATCTAACTGATACTCAGGTGGGAATATATATTTTGCCCTTGCTATCTGAAATTCTACAGTCTTCTGTATTAACAGCGAAAGGAGATGTGCATATTGTTAAGTGACCTTTGGCACATTCAGTCCACTACACCTATTGTTTTGTCCCAACTAAATACCTGAACATTAGATCAACAAACAAACATTTTTAGCAACAAGCTATGTGATCATTAGCAAGTCATTTAATCCCTTAAAATTTTCGCTCCCTCATTCGTCATTCAGTTGCCTTGTTTAGATTAAAGGAACTGTATATAAAATTCTTATTCAAAATTGACTATCACATATAATATTGCCTTGTAATAGGTTAAGCTTCTTGGCAATCATATTCTTATATTTATAGTGTATTTGTTTTAAAGGGATCGGTGACTAGACTACAAGAGCAGGGGAAAGAAAATAAGCTTTTTACAACATGAAGTCTCAATTGCAATTCTCACAGTATCTAGGTATGTTTTAATTTATTGTGAGAATCTTTTATTGGATATACTGTAACTTAGAGATAGCCTAGAGAATTAGACAGAGTATTCAGCTTCAAGACTGATACAGCAAAATCAATTTGGTTTTCACTGCTGTTTGTTCTGATTGGTCAGCATTTCTGCTCTGATTCATCAATGCCTGGCTGTATCATATTTAATATATTATGAATATCACCTTTGCCATTACCAAATTTTATTCTGTACTTCAATTAATTTTTTAACATCATCTGAAATAAGATGGCTGTAGAGTGCCAAGCAGGTGTTTTATGTAATGATTCCTGATTTAGATCCCAAAAGGCTGTCTGCCAAATGCAATCTACCTGTTCTAGTTCGCTTGATGTATTTCCATACCTAGATCAGTGTCATCATCCCAACTGTGTAAAAAAGTTTGATATTCCTTGAGGGCAGAGAACATCATATTTCTTTTTGTCATTACACAAAAAACTAGTAAAGTGTGCTATATTTAGAAGACACATTATACATCACCATATATGTTGATTGATTGATGAATAACAAAATATATGTGTGGCCAGACATTGCCCAGGAATTTATTTCGATCTACCTCATTCACTGCCTCTTGAATGTCACAGTGACTGTAAGACTATTCATCTTTTCAAAAGGTAACTCTGAAAAACAATTCTAAAAAACAAAAATACTTTACCTCTTATATTGTATTTCTTTTTTACCCAGGTATTTTAGGAATTTTTTTCTTATTTCGGATCACTCAAATCCGAATAAGAGTGTGAACAACTGCCATGTATTTCCCCTCATAATAAGATGATAGATTATATAGATGCACCAGAACACAAAGATGTAATGCTTTTTCCATCTCTTTGAATTTATTTGTTATGAAGAATTATCTCTCAATATATACATGTGTTTGTTCTAAAGCTATCATAGTCAGTATTTATTAGAACTCATAATTTGGTCATCTCTCTGGTTTAGTCTAAAACAAATCATTCAAGGCTTTGATTCAGTATCATAAAAACAAAATAGTAGTGACTTCATTAAGTGTTTTATTGTTTGTTTTTCTCATATAGACATAGACTGTGGCAAAGAGAGATTAATAAATAATACTGTGTGTTCAGGGAATTTTTACTTGCTACTGTATGGCCAGTTTTATAAGAATATATGTGATGACCTTTCAGGGTTGTGTGCACTTTATGCTACCATTTGGGTCATTTTGATAAAAATGGTCATTCATTTCAAATAGAAACTTTAGGAAAACAGGACAAAGGCTTTGACCACTCAGTGCATTCATACCTTCTACAGTTGCCTCATAATGGTCACATAGAGTTTGTTAAAATCTTCTAATGTTGTATACTAAGTACTTCTATATTAACTATATATAACTATATTAACTATTCCATTGTATACATTTAATGTCTAGATGGTATTCCCTTATTATTACAAACTAACAAGTAATTCTATTCATCCATTTTCAGAGATTGTCCTTTGTGTTTTAGAATTTCATTATTTTTCTAAAGCACACGAATCAACTCTTTATATGGATGTAGAGTGAATTTTGTTGTTTTTTACATGAAATGCTTTGCCATTTATTTCACTGATAAATGAAGACAGCAATATGTGGAATTTTAAGCTGGGTTATTGGATTCATGCACATAATCTAATGGTAGGACATTAGAAATTAACATAATGTCAAGGTATATCCCGTAAAATTTTTATGTGGTCATCAGATCTTTAATATTAGATATGGGATTCCTGGGTGGCTCAGTTGGTTAAGTGTCCAACTTTGGCTCAGTTCATGATCTCACAGTTCATGGGTTTGAGCCTTGCGTTGGGCTCTGTGCTGACAGCTCAGAGCCTGGAACCTGCTTTAGATTCTGTATCTCCCTCTTTCTCTGCCCATCCCCTAGTTGCACTCTGTCTCTCTCTCAACAATAAATAAACATTACAAAGAAAAGAAAAGAAGAAAAGAAAAGAAAAGAAAAGAAAAGAAAAGAAAAGAAAAGAAAACTACATATATATAATATATATATATTATATATATATATATTATATATATAAAGAAAAGAAAAGAAAAGAAAAGAGATATTTAAGGTATATAACAAAATTTCCAAATTGGCAAATGAAATTGATAGGTAATATAAAGTTGTCATTCATGCTCTTCAGCAAATATTTTGGGCTCGTTTCCTTATGGATGCATAAGAAAATTGACTTGCATCACCCTTAAAGTTAGATATGGCCATGTGACTTGTTTTGATGAAGGAAATGTAAGAGGAAATAATGTAATTCTCTAGAGGAAGGCTTTCTGAGCCAGAAACAATTTGTTAGGTTTGCTTCTTCCGCCAAAGCAATGGATGGTGTTTCAGATGGTAAAGACTCTGACAACATGTGTCACTAAAGGGACAATGGACAGTATAACTCACTCCAGCTATCCTGTAGTGGATCTGGGATATAAGCAAGAAATAAATCTTTGTTGTGAAATCTAGCAATATTTTAGTGATGTTTGTTATTTTGGAAAAACTTAGCCTATGCTGACTTACATATGAGAAGACTTGGTATTTCACTGTAAGTGAAGGAAACATAGAGATTGGTGTTAAGATTTATTTATCTACTTTTAAAAAGTAACATTGTGAGACTCTCAGTTTGATTGCTCTCTATAAGAAATCATGATAAGTATTTCGTATATTTTCCAAATTTATTGTTGAATGGTTTTAATAGAAAGTATATAGACCTTTTAGGCACATTTTCGACTTTATGCACTCTATTCTTTAAAATAATCATACAGGAGGGGCGCCTGGGTGGCTCAGTCGGTTAAGCGTCCGGCTTCAGCTCAGGTCATGATCTCATGGTCTGTGGGTTAGAGCCCCGCGTCGGGCTCTGTGCTGACAGCTCAGAGCCTGGAGCCTGTTTCAGATTCTATGTCTCCCTCTTCCTCTGACCCTCCCCTGTTCATGCTCTCTCTCTCTCAATCTCAAAAATAAATAAATGTTAAAAAAATTTTTAAAAAAATAAATAAAATAATCCTACAGGAGCATCTGGGTGGCTCACTTAGTTAAGTATCTGACTTCAGCTCAGGTCATGATCTCACGGTTCATCAGTTTGAGCCCTGCATCAGGCTCTGTGCTGTCAGCCCAGAGCCAACTTTGGATGCTTTTCCGTCTCCCCCTCTCCTTACTACTTCCCCATTTGCTCACTCACTCTAAAGTAAGTAAGTAAATAAATAAATAAATAAATAAAAGCAAACAAATAATCCTGCAAAGTACTAACATTATATTTGTATTTTGCTTTCATTTTACGGATGAGAAAGCCAGGGCTAACCCATGTTGTCATTTGTTCAACACATCTAATTTGTGGCAAAGCAAGAATGCAAGCTATGAGCTAGAGGTCGCAATAAGCCCCTTATGATCAAAACTGAATACCTGCAGGCAATGTACAAGATAAGCACAGGAAATGGCATTGTCATAGTGTGTTACATGTATTGACATGAAATATGATATTGATAACTAATTCCATATGTCTTAAATTCACTTAAATGCTCACGGTGAATTTCGTATCTCATCATCTGCTAATTTTATTATGGAATGATGGAAAGCTCTAGAGCCAAGAGATACTATTGTTAGTTAGAGTGAGTTGCATTCCATGCAGGGTGTCTTCAGTCTCTGTTCATATTTGCTATCTACATTTCAGCAAGGCTGTAATTACTTTTAAAGGTGGTAATCTAGGCTGTAACACTAACTATAATGATAGTATTTCTACATCTCTGATTCCCCCCACCCCTGCAAAAAAGAACAATTTGTTCTTTACTGTTAGGATAATTCAAGATTTTATATACATTGATTATTGCGAGCTTGTGCAGCATAGCCAGATTACTCACAACAAGCATTAAATCTGTTTGCAACAGATATATATCCTTTGGTTTAACCAATAATTCCTTCAACCTTCTCCATTCTCTTATAGTGACACCCATAGCAGGCACATAGCATCTGCCACACGGCTAAATGGCCTGTCACGGAGAGTCTCGTTTAATTTTTGTTATCTTGCTAGTATGATCTTAACAGCTAGCTGTGAAGTAGAAATAACCCTTCTGTTGGCAAAAGTCAGTGCTTCATTTAAGGAGTTGACAAAGTGTTAGTGGAAAGATCTTGAACTTAATTGGCAGCAAAACAAATGTGTGGTGTTATGTCAGATTGTCAGGTAGCTGTGTTGTGTGAACTCTGAACAGGTATCATCTTAGGAAGGTTGACCAAATTTGTCGCACTGGCTATGCAAGATAACACACATAGAATAACAAGATAAATTTCCCCGAACACCACTGAAGCATGAAGACAAGCCTCAACTCTTAAACCTGACAGGTACTTTATCGGCCAGTTTGTCAAACCTTCTACCTAATGAAAAATTCTCTGCCTCATACAATATAGTGTTGATTATTTAACTTCTATGTCCAGCGATGGGGAGCTCAGTGTATCATGAAGCTGAAGAGTATGAGTTTGAATGGCTCTAATTATAAGATTACTCTTATCTATTTTGAAATTTTATTAATTCCTCAGTTTTCTGCAACAATAGCATGATATTGCTAAAATATGTGTAACTCTACTTCTAAGAGAATTAGCCTTCCTCTGTGTGGTAGTACAAATGTCCCCTCTCTCTTCCATAGGACAGCCTTCAGCTGTTTGCGTACAACTGTCACATCCTGTGTGTTTGTTCTAGCAAATGTAATATTCCCACTTTCTTAGATAGCTCTTTATTTCCAAACCATGAACAGTTCTTGTAATCCTTTTGGGATAATTTCAGTTTGCCAGTGGAAATCAGAACTGAACACAGTGCTATCAATGTGGTTTCATTAATGTAAAATAAATAAATAAAATAAGTAATTACCGCTTTCATCATGCAGACTAAGAATCTTTTCACTTTTTAACATCTATGTCATACTTTTCACACATGCTGGGTTGTAAGCAAAATTTCTAAGAGTTTTTCACATAATTTGCTTGTAAATCAGATCCCCTCTCTTTTATTTTAACACACACACGTGCACACACGCATGCACATAGGTTTTTGGTTTTGTTTTTGTTTCTTAATAAATGCTGGACTTCACTTTGTTTTAGTATTTCTGTCATTGCTGAACCCTTGAACTTTCTTTGGATTCTGATTGCGTCATGGACTAAAGTTGTCTTTTATGCTTTCTCATTAATCATTGAATCATTAACTGTTTCTTGTTTGTTTGTTTTAACGTTTATTTATTTTTGAGACAGAGAGAGACAGAGCATGAATGGGGGAGGGTCACAGAGAGAGGGAGACACAGAATCTGAAACGGGCTCCAGGCTCTGAGCTGTCAGCTCAGAGCCCGACGCGGGGCTCGAACTCACGGAGTGTGAGATCGTGACCTGAGCCGAAGTCGGCCGCTCAACCGACTGAGCCACCCAGGTGCCCCTCTTGTTTGTTTGTTTTAACATAAAAGGGCCACTAGCAGAAACCACACAAGGATTTCCCTGGAATTTGAGAATAGTTCCATATTGATTTTAGTACTTTACATTGCCCTTTTACACTTCATTCTTTGTATACCTAAAATAGCATTCCATGATTTCTGTGTTTTTACATAGAATCCATTGAGTAAAATAATGGGTCCTAATTTAGCTTTAATTTGAAATGGCACACTTACAAGATTATTTTCGGCTCTGGATGATCTTGCTCTAGACCATGGTTAAACTTAACCACCTAAGTACAAATATATAGGGATGTATTTTTAGTCTGATGCTACTCTCTACCCTCTGGTTCTGCACTTAGTGATTATCTATAATTTGTCTTAATGTAAAGTTTTCCTGTAGAAAAATACTATTGCAGCATTCCATTCTTCCTGTAAGTCCTTGAGGCTCATGATAGAGGTACATGGTGTCACTGTAGTATTAAATTTTGTTGTGGGTTTGGAAGCAAAGGGTCATGAAGCAAAATGTATGGAAATTGGAGGAAAAAGATATATCCTTTTCTTGGCTGCAAGCCTGGCCCTAAACATATTTGGAAGTTCGGTTAGCATACACCTGACATTTTAAATAACATTTGTAAGTTCATATATAACAAATACCCCAACTTTGACTTCATCATTTCTTCTCCCCATTCAGGGACATGGTCTGCTTCTGAAAATGCATAAAGCCCAGAATACTCTTTAACCCAACTCCTGTTCATATCAGAAAGGACAGGGAAGGTAACAAATGACCTCAGAATCTTAGAGCTCTACAACAACATACATTTATTTATCCTTTGCGCTCTATGTGTACTATACGTCAGCTGTCTGCTTCTTCCTACTCGTCAGAGACCCACGCTGACAGAACAGTCTCTCATTTGAACCAGGAGACATTTCCCATGGTCCTGGCAGGCAAAAGAGAGACCTAGAAGGACAGCACCAGCATCAAATTCAGCTGATGTCAGTGTTTAAGAAAGACAACCAGCTTGAATCGATCCATGCTTAATGTCTAAAACCTGACAGTTCTTAAATATTATTGGAATTCTTTTCATTTTTTAAGAGAGGTTACTTGCTATTCCCAATGAATCTTTAACTCCTAAGATTGTGGATTATATAAATCGATGCAAAGAAAATCACAAGCTGTGAGGTTGAGGGTACTTTGGGTTGTTTGGCAGACAGACTCTGCAGTCTCCTCCTAGTTTCACAATCTTTCAATGTGGTTAAATATATGAAAGATCAAATAGTATGTCCTACCCATCCAGTAATTGAATTCTTCCTCTCTAAGACTCTGAGCATTGATGGGTGAGCTTCCTAAGGTGATCAGATGGCTCATGCTCTTTGAAAATAGCCACTTCAATTTTTAGATAGCATTACATTTTTATTTCCCATTAAACTCCACCAATCTATATCTACTGTATTTCCACCCACTCACACGAGTTCTGTCCTCTGGATCTACACATAATGAATCCTAGTATCTTTTCCATTTAGTTTTTATTTTTGAAGTGAAATGATTTATTACCATAGTGTCTTATTTTTAGAGGCTAAATATTTCCTGTTACTTTACCTTTCTTTCCCTTGTAAGGCGGCTTTAAATTTCCACATTGTCCTGTTTAATATCTATTTCTTAATTCTCCTCTTAAGGTTTGTTTTACAGACATTTTAGGCATAACTTACTTTGCACAGAATGACAAAAATCAATTTGGATCTTTCTTATCTAGAGAGTATTTCCTGACAGTTTAAGTCTTGATGAGGTCTCTTTCATCAAGCCAACATTCAAATAGCTTTTATTCAATATCAATTTGCGTTAATGAATTACATTTTATTTCAAATTAATACCAAATCCTAAATGATATCTGTATACCCAAACATTTTAACAGTTTAATTTAAAAAAGAGATTACTTTTATAGAATGTAATTAGCAATTGCATTTAAATGCCTTCAAGCCCAGTATTTATTATAAATGCCAATTTACACTATTTTATACTATTTATGATTTGGTAGTCTTATTTATGTGAAAAATGTTCGGCAATGCTTCAGTTTGACACGTATTTCTAATTATCCAATAAGAGTGGCAACAGATAAAATGCTAACATGTCCTCAGATTCCATCCTTGATAATTTTTTTCTTCCCTGATATCTTACTTTCTGCTAAAAATGCATACTTGTATTTTGAAGTTCTCAGATGAAATACAAGGTATTTACCATCAATAAGGTCTCCAAGGAGAGGCTACATCTGTTCTACAATTTTTAAAACAATGCTTGAACTTCTTAGTGTTTTTAAATTCCAAGCCAGCTTTGATGATAACATTCTAGTATGTGAAAATCCTTCCCAGGAGGGTGGAAAGCTGTAGTGGAAACTAGTTAGTTGAAGTTCTAAGAAATAGATTTTTAAAAGAGAAATACATTTGTAATATGTTTCTTTTAAAAATGTTCTTTGTTCTCTTTTTATCTTAACTTCACCCCATCCATGTTCCTTTTTGGAGAATCCTATGCAAATTTTTTATACAAAACATACTTGAATATATACACTTTTTCTTTAATGAATTATACAACATTTAAAAGTACTATTTATTTCTTTTTAAAATTTATTTAATGTTTATTTAGTTTTTGAGAGAGGAAGAGAGAGGGACAGTGCAAGCTGGGGAGAGGCACAGGGAGAGGGAGACAGAATCTGAAGCAGGCTCCAGGTTCTGAGCTGTTATGACAGTACAGACCCCCATGTGGTGCTCGAACCCATGGGCTGTGAGATTATCAACTGGGCCTATGTAGGACACTTAACCCACTGAGCCACCCAGGTGCCCCTAAAAGTATTACTTATTTCTATAATATGTCAGTGATAACTTCATCTTGCAACAACAATAAAGTCTTGGAAGTTCTAATAATACTCTAGGTGAGAAAGAATGATACAAAAATTTGAATAGTAGAATTTTGCAGAGATCATCCTGGTACACAATCAAAGAAGAGTGAACGAAGTTAGTATGGTAACACATATTTCAGAAATCACTAAGCCCATGGGAAGATTGTTAAAACTGTAGCTGCTTAGGCCATGTTTACCATCATAATACCTAAATATAGTGCATCTCTTCATGCATTTTGTAAGTGATACTGCCTGTTGAGTAAATTGCTCCCACAGTTAGTAATACATTTCTTCTATTGTCAGATGATGAATTGATCAAAATTTGAGATTTAGGAACTATAGCAGTGTCTAAGCAGACATATCTAATTTGCTAAGACCCATCTATAAATAAATGTTCCCTGCAAGTCTACATGTCTAGGAGGGCAATCCAACACTTGTCCTCCATTTGTACCCTATGCTTTCTCTGGATAGAGACAAATATATGAACCATATGATGTATATTCCACTCCAGTTAAATTCTAAATTCATCCCACGTCTGAAATTGTCTCAAGATGAAATGCAGAGTTTTGGATCCAGGAAGAAGGCTCAGAAAATGTAGGCATGATTTACAAGCAGTAACTATTTGTTGAGGAACAGGTACTGATTAAGCAGAAGAGACAAAATGATGAAGCTTGTGTGCTCAAAGAATTCAAACTTTGTCTGGGAAAACAGATTTCAACCGGTGATGCCAAAATATATGAGACTCAGGTAGGCTCTGGGTGGTGCTTGTACAGGAAGAAATATAAAGGTTGATATGTTGAGGAGATGAAGTGAGGAGAGCTTATGGGGAAGTGAACACTTCAGCTACCCCTCAAAGAATAAGGAAAAGTTAGCCAGGCTAACTCCTGATCAGGGACTACCCAATTATAAAATAGAAGGGGAAATGATAGAAAACAAGGCAATTTATCCATTTATCACATGATAAAAGTTTTTTTTTTCTATACTAAAAAGGTTGCATTGATATTGAAATAAAATTTTGAAAAAGAAAAAAAAACAGAAGAGATGGGGCTAGAGTTTCATTTTAGGCAGACTGCTTTGAGCAGAAGGGCAGGTTGAATTTATGAGGAGTCTGTCACTTTAATTCTCATCTCTTCTTTTCTTTGTTTTGACTCTCATCTTGGTCAGTTTTCCCCCAAATTGTGACAAAGATGGCTACCAGCATCATCTGAATTTTATCCTACTAGCTTAGCCTGCGGAAGAAAGATTTTTTTTTCCCCAAAATATTCCAGAAGTACTGGATTGGAGCCTTATAATTCTGTTTTGGGCCAGGAGCATAATGCTGAAATACTCACTGCACACAAAGGGGTTGAAGTTGAGGGAAAATGTTCTGGTTTACCGGATGTAGAGCATTTGTTTCTCCTCTTCCTTGGCCTCAGACTTTGTGGTGCAAAAGACAGCATTTCAGGATTATTCTCAAGTCCATTGCATCCCTAAGGATAATGGAATAAGAATAAAATGGATCTAAAATGAGGCATTGAGATGCCAGTTTGAAAACATACAATTTAAAGTTCTGTTTGTTCTAACAATGGATGTATTTTAGGCCTACCCCTGCTTGCATTTGTTTAAAAGAGAAATTACAGAGTTAATCACACCCGTGATAATTTCCCAGGGATTAGACTCCATTCACAGAACAGCCTCCTTAAATGAGTCAAGTATGTTTCTAGAAACACTGTTGACTAGAATTAAGTTATTCTTTCTGAAATACAAAGTATAATTTTTTCCTGAAAATTTTCCTAAAGGTTAGACATAGCCAGAACAGAAACAAATACACAAAACTATCATTTAATGTGCCAACCATTGTGGAGACATGGAGAAAAAATAACTGAAGTACTTGGGTTCTGATTAGATTTATCTATAGCTTCCTTTTCAAGTCTCAATATCACAACCTAGGTTGGATGCTTCTCTGTTGAATTTTTAGTTCAGGAAACTTCTATATTACTGTTGACTATGGAATACAAATACATGTGTAAATATTTTGGGAGGTAAGATGTATATTATAGTTCCAAGGCCCTCTCAATATTCATATGAAATATCCAGAAAGTTACTAAATCTCACAATAGTTGGATAGCTCTCTGGTATTGAGCAAGCAATTTGACTATTTGATTTATAGCACATAAGACTAAATTTATATGCTTCAGCTGGTAACATACCTGACTAATGATGGCACACCGATAGAAGGGGACAGGGTACTCTTGGTGGGGGAGCGGAAATGTAGTGGTCTTGAAGGAACGGAATCTCTTTAAGGAAGTATGACTGAAACTTGGAAGGTAGGGTTGGGATAATATACTAGTGACTGATGTCGAAGTCTGCTTTGTAGAGTCAGAAACTGTTAACACTAATAAATCTTGGTTAGAGAATGATACAGGAGAGTTGCCAGAGGAGTTATGAGAGCCTCCATAGGATCTAGAGAAAAAGCTCATGCTTACATCTTCTTGGCAACTGTCTACAATAGTTACTTGACATGAAATGTTTTGGACTGAGAAAGGAGGCCAAATACAGAGTTATTAGTGATGTGTAGCTGAACATGAGCATAAGAATAATTGAATAGAAAGAAAAGTAGACACAACAAATTTATTTTTTTTTTCAAGAACTTTTATTATGAAAAGAGAGAACCTCAGTGTGGAGGACTGAGGAAAACAAAGAAGCTGGTCAACATTATTTGATTAACAAAGTCACAAGTGCTATTCTCACACCTAAAAGGGATGAAACAACGAAG
Organism: Neofelis nebulosa; assembly: GCF_028018385.1. Lineage (NCBI taxonomy): Eukaryota > Metazoa > Chordata > Mammalia > Carnivora > Felidae > Neofelis > Neofelis nebulosa. Next base: position 57,087,221 of record NC_080796.1, read on the forward strand.
AGAAGAAGTAATTAACCAAGAGAAAGGGGATTATGAATCATGTTTTAGGGCTTGTGGCCATCAAAGGACATAGGTATATGCATAAGTATATGCATATATTTTTCTATGAGATAGGAGAAAAGGAATTCTTCATACCTGTAATACATAGGAAATTTTGAAGTAAAAGAAAATAAATTTTTCAAGTTTTAATTCTGTTTTTCAAGAAGAGGAATGGGGATTTTCAAGAATAATTAACAAGGAATATATAAAAAACTTTACTAGAAAATGCAAATATCCAATAAGATTATAAAACTATGAGGTTAGCACTATATATATTTTTAACTGATGGAATGATTTTGGATTTTTATATATACAATAAAATAAAATTAGATGAAATATTAAGAAAATGTAAACTATAAATACTATGCAAAAGTTAGTTTTATTTATTTATTTTTTATTGTTATAAATATTGATATTTGTTTCAGGTTGTAATTGAATCTACATGTGAGAAAAGTGAATACCATTCTAGTCTCAACAAAATTTCTGCTGGAGACCTAGGTATACCTAATTGAGATTGGGCATAAAATGTACACATAATAGTTTTATATGATCATGTGATGTCCTTGTTTGTATGAGTTTGAAAGAGGAACAATTAAATGATGAAAATTTTTGTTTTGTTTTTAAACTGAAACCAATCATGGAAAAGAAATAGACACATTGTACATCTAGAGTTCCATGTAACCTTGTAAACATAGTTCAACATATTGTTTTTACCCAAAGAAGTGACTGGAGAGCTATTTTGAATTATTTATGCTAACCATCTGTTCTTTGCATATCATATCTTCCAAAACAGACAAATCTCATGGCCTTCAGACTTTAGCTACTACTACTTCTAGATGAGCAGCTGTTTTCTTATCAAAAATCCATACTGAAGCTGTTTATCCTAAATTGGTGAATTTCATTAGTATCTCCAGGGCTCCCGCTGAATTAATCTATTTAAACAACATTCTCCTCAAAAACAGGTGCTTAAGTGGCTTATCCCAATTCTATCATTTTAACAATAGTACTCAGGGAAAAAAAAAAAAAACCCAAAAAATATTTCACATTTCCCATGAAAACAAACTATCACTATGGCTTTCCCTTACTACTACTTTTCCTTATGAAAACAGTATACAGTTGTCAAACACAGAGTACTTTTATGGCATCACCTTAATCAGAGTGGTATCAGTCTAAAATGTTTCCAAAGTGATGAATGATTTTACAATAGTTTAATTATAAGTTTAAAAAGATACTTTGAAATAACAATGTTTTCTGATCACTCTCTTGATGTTCTAGAGCTGCCAAAATAAAGTACCACAGACTTGTTGGCTGAAGACAATAGAAATTAATTCCCTCACAGTTCTGGGTGTCAGATGCTCTGGATACTCTGGAGGAGAGTACTTCCTTGCCTCTTCTGGCTTCTGGTTGCTACCAGCCTTTCTTAAAGACTTATCACTTGCATCACTCCAATTTCTGCCATTGTGGTCACATTCCTTCTCCTCTTATGTATATGGGGTCAGCCTCTACCTCTCTATTATAATATTGCTTTGATATGCTATGATGGTGTTTAGAACCCAGGTCAGGAATTCAGATGAATCATCTCATGTTATCAAAGGAAAAAAAAATCACACTAGAAAAAGGCAGGAAGATTTTAATCAAAACTCTTATAATAGGAGAGAGAGAGAGATGGACCTCAATTCTCCTTCAACAAAAGGTGGGACAATTTTTTTTTTTATTTTTTTAATGTTTATTCATTTTTGAGAGAAAGAGAGAGAGACGGAGACAGAGCACGAGTCGGGGAGGGGCAGAGAGAGAGAGAGAGAGAGGAAAACACAGCATCCAAAGCAGGCTCCAGCACAGAGCCCAATGCTCGAATGACCTGAACCACTCAGGCGCCCCAGAGGTGGGCTATTTTTAAACAGGGGTGAGCTAGTGAGAAAGCTAGAAATTTTGGAACAATTCAAGTCTTGGGGGAGGTTTATTAATGTTAATAGGCCATAGGTGCTTGCTAATTATTGCCTATATTTAGGCTCCTACCTTCCCAGAGAACATGAGAAATAGGTGCCTCTCTAATGATTATATTTCAAAGGGATGGTTCCCAGGTTCTTGAGAAAGAAATTCCTGGGTCATAAAACTAACCAGGGGCTGGGATAAGATTTACATTTCAAAGGGTCAGAGGAAGAATTTATAATTCCAAGTTTTCTAAAGTAAATGCTCTAAGCAAAGAGAGTTCAGGGGTTGCCATAGTCCATTTGGACTGCTGTAACAAAAATATCAAAACTGTATGTCTTATTATGAACAACAGAAACTTATTTCTTACAGTTCTGGAAGCTGAGAAGTCTAAGATCAAGGTGCCAGTGCATTTGGTATCTGGTGAGGTCCTGCTTCCTCATTTTTAGGTATTTGTTATAGCAGGAAACCCAGTCCTAATACCATTACCTTATGGGTTAGAATTTCAACATTGGACATAAAATTTCAGACCATATTAAGGGCCTGTATTTAGGAAGAAACCTGTCTAAGTTTGAGTACGCTGAGGGGAACATTAAGGCCATCTTGGTCAATGTCAGGTACCTTAAATTAATCATGTTTGCAAATATGTTTTTTCCAATTAAAATAACATAAGTTCCAGGGATTGGATATATTTTGTATGTGGATATCTTTTGGGAGCACATTTTTCTATTGTAACACTAAAATAGTGAATAACTTTGGTAACTGTCTTTATAGTCAAATGTCTTAAAAAGTTTTGATAACTCAGATATTTGAGGGAGTACAAACATCAAGTAAACCTTCCTAACACCCTTTGAAACGCTTTATCACACAGGACTCAAATGCAGAAGTTCCTGCTTAAGCTTCCTACATTACTTCTTGTCTCTTCCCAAATATCTTTTTACTCTTTTCCAAATTATTTTTATGTTTTCCCAAATTTATTTCATATTATCACCTCTCCCTTTTCCTTCCATACTGACAGTTTTTTTTTTCTTTTCAAAGCCCATTAAGTCATTTCACTAGTTTACAACCAATTGTTGTTACAAATCTGCTGTGAAGCTGAGTTACAGAAATGTGGTCTCTGAATGCCCTTATTATGTTACCTGCTATTCAAAACAATGTGTGCAAACAAAAGCAGTTCCAAGAAAGTGCTGTTCTCTCTAGGCAAAGGACCAGGAAAGGGGAACCTAGAAAGAGAAAATTTTGGGACACTAACTTCCTTACTCAAGCCGAACACCCCAGAAAAATCTCAAGTCCTAACCCACCCCTGTCAACAAAAGCTAAGTTGGGATCTAGATTTCTGACCTCGCCAGGCTATAATGAGCTTCTTCCAACTCCCTCCTTAGGGTGTGTCATAAAAGACCAAGCGATAAGTCCTGCTGTGTGGTAACAATACCTTCTTTCTCACGGCATCAGAGGGGACCTACAGGACAGCCAGGACTGCCACAACCAAGGGACCAACAAGGCCAAGTCCCTCAGTGTCAGAGAAGAGTATGTGCAGAGCAGTAATGAGACACCTATTCCTTCCTGGCAGGACTCTATCAGCAGAGACACCCTGTGAAAACTGATCTTTCACCCTTTCTAGCAGTAATGAGAAGTCCTTCTCTCCAGGAGGTTCCATGTAGGACAAGATTGGAATTTGGGTTTTTACCCTAATTTGGCATTAACAAAATGATGCCCTTTTCTGTGTGTGACAGTGTCAAAAGCAACCTGATAAAATACATTTAAATAAGACCCAGTGGTTTCTAATGTTATACCCACAAGATTCACATCTTATTTGAAACTACTTACCATATAAAGTATCAGAAAAATCTCAACTTGAATGGAATAAGACCATTAACATATAGCAACAACAAAATGATACAGATTTATCTGATGAAGATTTTAAAGCAACTATTGCAAAAATGTTTGACTGAGGATTTATGAACATGCTTAAAACAAGTGAAAAAAAAAATATATATATATATAAAGTCTCCTGTGAAAAGTTAGGCCAACTGCTAAGGCAGAGGTAACAGTTCTCATAAGACTGCCTTCATTTTGACACCAATGGCAAGGCTGAGAGTTTTCCAAAAACATTCTCGCTTTTGATAATTCGCTGGAAAAACTCACAGATGTCACTGAAAACTATTATATTCATGGTTATACTTATTTACAAGAAAAAGATACAGATTAGTCAGCCAGGGGAAAAGTGAATAGGGCAGAGTCCTAGGAATTTCTAAACTTGGAACTTCTGTTTGCCTCTCTGCATGGAGTCATTATGCGTTAGTTTCCTGTCACTGATTTGTGACAATATGCATGGTGTGTTTGTTACTAACCGGGGAAATTCAGCTGAGCCTCTATGTCCATAGTTTTGTTTTGTTGAGAGAGAGTGCGTGCATAAGTGGGGGGAGGGGGAGAAAGAGAGGAAGAGAGAGAATCTCAAGTAGGCTCAGTGCTGTCAGCACAGAGCCTAAAGTGAGACACAATTCCAACCATGAGATCATGACCTGAGCCCAAATCAAGAGTTGGATGCTTAACTGACTGAGCCACCCAGGTGGCCCTCTGTGTCCATAGTTTTTACTGGGGCTCTATCACATAGGCATAATTGTTTGATTGCTCATGCCTCTGATCTCAGTCCGCAGGTCAACTGATACTGTGTGAGCCAAATCTTCAACACTTTACCACATTGTTAGTCTTTTTGGTGTGGTCAGATCCCATCCTAAATATTATCTTGTGTGATTAGCCCCCTCCCTAAATAACATGGTAGACAATCTGTCATAACTCAAGGCTCCATGGAAAAGAAAGATACTGCCATCAAGCATGACAAATATTTCCTCCCAGAAAATTAGAGCTAAGATCAGACCTTTTTTTTCTTTTTGCAAAGATAAATGTTTTATTTTATACATTCCACAAAAAAATAAAAGTTTTAGAGAAGAACATATGGAATTTTTAGAAGTGAAAAAGATAACTAAAACAAAACACTCAATAGATGGGTTCAATAATAGAATCACTGAACTGGAAACTAGAAATATGTAAATTACCAAATCTGGACACCAGAGACCAACTTATAAAACAACAAACAGAGCTCCAGGGAACTGCAGTACTCTAACAAAAGATCTAACTTTCTTGTCATCAGAATCTTGCAAGTAGAGGAGAAAGAAGGGGAGGGCGCAAATTATTCAAAGACATTATAGCAGAAACTTTCCTAAAGTTGGTCAAAGACACAAAACCTACAAGTTCAAAAATTTGAAAGAACATCAAACAGAATGGACACAAAGAAATCCACGCTAACACACATCATGTCAAGCTTCTGAAAACTATGGAGATATATATATATATATATATCTATAGCAAAGAGTGCAAAATAACTTTTCACTTGTAGGGATACATGGTTTGAATGACTTCTCTTAAGAATTATGGAGGCCAGAGGAAGTGACACAATATTTTTCAAGTGTCGGTAGAAAAGAAATGTTAAGCAGAAATCAATAAATATGAAAAATATCCTCCAGGAATTAAGGAAATGTTAAGACATTCTCAGATGAAGAAAAATGTAGGCACATTTCACTAACAGAGCTTCCCTGAAGTGATGACTAGAGGAAGTGTTCTAAACAGAAAATAATAAAAGAAGGAATCAAAACAGCAAGAAGAAGAAAGAACAACAGAAACAGTAAACATATAGGTGAAAACAGTTAACAATAGGCTTTCCTTTTCCTCTCACGTTTTCTAAATTATGTTTGATAGCCGAAGAGGAAAAACCATAATACTGCCTAATGTGATTCACTATGTATGCAGAGAAAATATTTAAGGCAATTATATTCTAAAAGGAGGAAAGTAAAAGAATTTAAAGGGCATAGGTAGTGTTTCTGTACTTTTTTCAAACTGGTAAAACCTCTGTACAAGCCCACTGTAATAAGTTATGTGTGCATGATATATGCCTATCGCAACCATTTAAAACAGACTTGTGCAAAGAAATGCATTGAAATACTATAGATAAAATAAAATTCTAAAAAATGTTCATGCAATGCATAGAAAGGCAGTAAAAAAGGAAACAAAGGAAAACAGGGAAGAAAAGAGAAAATTAAAAAAAATAAAATGGCAGAGTTAATCCTTCACATATCATTGATAAATTTCATGAAATGAAAATGATTTACTTTACTTGCATTAGACAAAAACTGTATACAACCATAACGTCTCTCATTAGGTAAATAGTTAAGCAAACTGTGGTGTATTTATACCTTGCAATTCTACTCACCAGAACAAGGCACTAGTAACTGTATTGGTATACACAAAAATGTGGATAAACCTCAAGTGCATTATGCTGAATGAAAAAAAGAAAAACACCCTCAGTAGATCACATATTGTCTAACTCCATGTGGATAACATTTTCAAAATGAAAAAGTTATGGAGATTCAAAATTGGTTATTGTTTGCCAGTGGTTAGTGATGGTCAGAGGAAGAGGGATTGCTTGGCTATAAGAAAAGAAACAAGAATACCTTTGCAGTGAGAGGATAGTTCAGTATCTTGATTGTGGTGAGAATTAATATATCTCTTTATGATAAAATAGCAGAGAACTATACACATGCATTGTACCAGTGTCAGTTTTCTGGTGTTGATATTGTGCTATATTGGTAGAAAAATGTACCCATTAAGATAACTGAATCTAAAGTACACATGTTTCTGTCTGTACTATTTTTGTAGCTTCCTGTGAGATTTTATTTTGAAATAAAAAAATTTAAATAAAGGGAGCTTAGCACTAAATAATGGTGTGTTAAATGGAGTTTACCTTATATTTAAAAAACACAGATAATGCCTTAACTTCTAAAGTCCTTGAAGAATCAGTTGGAGTTAGACTCTGGTAATTTTGAGCTAATTATATGTGATTTATTAAGTAATTTCACACACTAACTCATTTAAACTTATAAATCCTGTTAGGGTGTTACTATTATTACTTGTGAGAAAACATAACTTCCCTCGATTTCTTACCTGTTCTGCAAAATTTCTTAGTCTCTGAAAAACATGTTCTCATACTATAAGAATTAGATTTGTCTCCCTGATTCAGTAGCTAATTGCTGTGATCTGAAAGGAAAATAAAACTTCTATCTCCCCAAGAGGGCCAAGTGGTTACAGCCCACACTGGGTTTCTTGCTTAATCCCCAGGAAGACAGCAGAGACTCTCTCCCTGCATCTGAACATTTCAAGGGGAGATGAAGATCCAAAATTCGCAGAAAATAGTGTAAAATTTGAAACATACAGGCTGTCTGATTTCTGGAGAGATTTTATTTATGTACCAGTATTGAGTTCAGATTCAGCCCCATTCATTTCCAAGGAGATGTCTTCAGATAGGGAAAGGGATTGTTGCCTCCTTCTTTGTGAACAGAAAAGGTCATTTTTCCTGGACCCTGGTCAGGCTGCTTGTGGAGAAAAAAATATTATCACCTTCATCATGTCACTCCAGAGGTAAGGACTAGGGCGAAGGGGGCTGACACATCATTATTTACAGTGAGATATTCCATAAGAAATCTATCTCCGAACCAGAACAGCTCGTGTGCTCATTCAGGATAAAAGTAATAACAGTGAATATTGCAAACCCAACATTTCTCCACTTAACAGAATAGGAAACAGATATGTTAAATTATTTTTCCCAAGGTCATATGGTTTCTGGAGGGCAGTGAGGGAACTAAAGCCTAAATAGACTGCTCCAGAGTCTCTTCATTGAGCTCCCTTCTGTAGTGGAGAAAGCAGCAATTTAATTTAACACGATCACAAACTAATATTAGATAAGGTGTCCTGAGTCTTTCTGACAGTAGATCTATTTTGCCAGAAAGATGATTCATTTTGTATGCAAAGCAAATTTTCTCTTGTTTTCACTGAGCAATCCCTTGGGGAACTTTTAATTGGATTGATGAAAATTCAGGATTCTTTTTAATAATTTAAAATAAGGCAACAGAGTATTCATAATTACCACTTTTTGTCAGGAACAGGGACTGGGTTAGGAGTGTAGACAAAAAGGAGTGTCAGGACCTGGGTTGCCATAGATATTCAGAGGCCTGGGAATATCACATTTAAGATTACAAACAGTCTCTGTGAGTTCTCAATATAATTATGTTTTCTTTATTATTTTGCAAGGGTGTTAATTGCCTCCTAGTAATTAACTTCCCATGTGACTGTCAAGAAATGTAATCAATAGTAAGAGCAAAGGGACCAAGCTGTCATGGTTTCTGTGACCAATATCCTTTTCTCATCTCTGGCAAGGTGTTTCTGTTTTAATAAAATGAACAGGTGCAAATGTACGAGGTTACTCCAGAAAGCCACCAGCTAAATCAGTTCATCTCATGGTTCCGAAATTAAAATGTAGCCAATCAGAACTTTGAAATATAATTGCCTCATTTTCAAACTTAAATACATTATGAGCCTCCTGCTAGTGCTGCACCTGGCAAATCTACTTATTAAAGTCATGAAGGGAAGAGTTTGCTGAGACATTTTAAATATTATCCTGACATTGTAATAAAAGAAAGGAGAAAGGTAGGCATGATCTAATTCTACTTATGTCTGCTCAGTTTGGCATATATTGTTATTCCTGCAAAGCTGATAACCAAATTTCAATCATGGAAATATTTCAAACAATTTTGTACAATGTAAAAGTTACAAAATTTAAATATATCACCTCCTTTATAATTCTTCAATTTCTCTGGACTTTTTTTTATTACTCTGATATTGTCTTGTCATTTGACTCACCCAATTTATTTAATATATATATTTTTTTTTTAGCAAATCCATTTTCCTTCATCTCCATAGTGGTTTTCCGAACATTTATAGACACTATGTGAGTAACAGGTAGGGGCTGTAAGAGAGATGAAATTCAATCTCCGTCACTGTGTTGGCAAAACAATTATAGGTGTTCTGAGATGTAATTAATCTTCATCAGTGAGCAAGAAGGATATAGAATCGGTATTCAGATTTTTGTCATCAACATTTTAACCTAATTCCTTAGATATCTTCTCCTCCCTTTCTTGGATGGTATAAATAATAATAAAATGTTATATTTTAATGAATTAAAATGCATACCTGCAAAGTTTGATATTGTTACTAGCTTATATGAAATGCAATTACTCTGTATGAATATCTTTATAATCCATATGGCTATAATACTAACAATAATGACAGCACACAGTAGTATTTATAAAAAAAAATACACATACTGAATATGGGAAAATTTACAAATCTAAATATAATTAAAATGGGGAAACATAATGTGTGCCAAAGTATTATGTACCAGCAGTTACCTCATGATATCCTATTGTTTTTGGTGACTTAGGAATTATAGGTCCCTAGTAATATATGCAAAACCTTTGGGGAATAACATATTACAGAACTTACAGTATCTCAGCTTTTAGAATAATAATATGATTTTTTTAAATGTTTATATTACATAACATTCCAACTTGTCTGGAACTGTAGACTCACCTTTTTCAAGAAAGATTTGTTTCTTAAAGAACTTAGGTAATATCAAGCATGGTTGTCAAATTAATTATAAATTCCTATTTGAATTTTAGAACTTCTTGGGATTTAGTATTGTAAATATGGGCTTGCGGAATTTATCACCAAAATGCTTTATTTTCAGTGTTTTTCTGTTATTTGATAATTTTACTTATTATCAGAATTATACATTAAAATTATGGATTTTTTTTCTAAAAAATAACTTGACATTGACACCCAAAATAATGGCAGTAACGAATACATTATATTGTGCGTGGGTTTGTCATCACTGCATAACCTTGTCCATCCTGACAACCACAGAAGTTGTGTTTTGGGAGAGGTATACTTCCCTGATAAATCACAAACAAACAAACGAAACAGATTTGATATTGGCTTAGTGGTAAATTGATGGATAGTAAGGAAAGATGTCAGCCTATGTGATCTTTTGGTAATGCTGTCATCTGTACCTATTTACAGGGGAGGTCACTTGTTTCATGCAATTATAGCTCTAGGGAAAGGAGTTAAAAAGCAAAGCCTTCATGTTACGTGTTGATGGCAAATGGCTGTGTTTGGCCATTTGTTAAAGAAACAGATGAACTCCCTTTAGGACATGAAAAGAATAAGCTCTTTGGGGGACATGAAAGGGACAAAGTCCAGAAATTTCAGGCTTTCCGACTTAAAAGAGCTAACTGCTTCTAGTGTCCAAGCATTACAAAGTGAAGAACGAGAAAGCTCAAGGGACACATGTTCTGTAAAAGATCAGAATAAGGATGTGGTCTTCCGTTAAAATCTTGGTAGCTTCAAGGCAGTCAGTCTCCTTTAAATCTAAGACAGGCAGAAAGGCACAAAGGTAAAGAAATGTAGCAGATCTAAGAACTATCTCTGGAAAAGAACTGTGAGTTCAGTTACTGGTAAAGGGGAATCATAAAAGGAAGAACCTCCCAGAAAGTTAAACCAAGGCCTAATCAAGGAACACTTTCCACTTCCAGAGTAAGGAGTTCATAGTGTGCCATGGAGGGTCTCAGGATGGTTGTGAACAGTGACTTCTTTGTGTCTTCTATTCACACTCTTCACAAATGGTAGTGATTACTGTCGTTACTTTCTCCCTCTTACAGCATTTATAGTATGTATAAGAAGCAAATAAATAACTCACCTTTTTAATTTATTTGACTTGAAGACCAATGGAATTCATATCTGAAATTGATTAATAAATTAGTCCACATCTCTCAAATAACTTGGCCTTTGCACTTGATATGGTGATGGGATATTTGTTTCATCTTCCCTGGGAAGAGTAGAGTAGAAGGAAAGGAATATTTGATGATCAGCAGGGTAGACTCCTGAAATAGTAATGTTCAACCAGCACTTCATTTGCTTCCTTATTTTTCTTGGTCCTCTCATAGTTACATGGTGTAAGTGACAAGTCTTAACAAATAAAGGATCAGGCAAGTAAAGTGTATAATTTATGGACTAAGGCAGTAAACACAACAAAACACATGTCACTTTCTCTTTCTCCACTGTGAAGATCAAGAAGGTCTTATGTTCCAGGGTATGTACTTAGAAGGAGGTAGAGCCTCTGTGATCCTGGGATCCAGTAGAACCCACTGCTGATCCAGTGGACCTGTAATGTGAGCAAAAAAGAAGTGTTGTTGTTGTTGTTTTAAACATGTAGGTTTTGGGGATACATTTTTATAGAAGTGAAATGTAGTCTCTCCTGACAATTACAAGATATGTAAGAGAAGATAGATAGATGATAGATGATAGATAGATAGATAGATAGATAATACTGATATTAAATACAAAAATAGATTTCTGTTAATGTTTTAGTGTCCTATAAAAAGTAAAAATTATACACTATTTTTTATGTTTCCTTAATACACAATAGAAAAAAGAAAACTACAATTTGTTTGGAAAATATGAGAATTGTCCCTAAACCTTTCTTGAATAATTACATTGACTGCATTTATTTGTACAGAGAAGAAACATTTCTGGCCAAGGTCTAATGTTTCCATGGGTTCCAATACAAGTAAACATTCCTTGAAATTAAGTAAAGTATTGCAAACAACAAAAATCATTTGGAACATAAAAATAAGTGTATTTTCATTTTTGTTCTTTGTGTTTTGCCCCAGTATATGAAAGATAGCAAGATATTTTTAAGTAATATATCTTTGGTAAATTGCTATCATAATGTTTGCACAATAGTGAAGCATCACTTTATTGAACATTTATTTGGGAGCTTGAAATATTTGTTTTATTGTAGATCAATCCCTTTGATAACAATTTTACTAGCTTTGCAATTTGCTATTTCAATTTAATATTGCCAGTGGTGTTAGACCTGCTATTACTTTTATTGCTTAGATTACTATTGAAAATATTGTTGTGAGAAAGAAGTAATATTGCCATGATTTTATTATTAGACCACTTTTCTTACACACAATGCCAGGATTCTACAAAAGCATCAGGCTCTCAGACCATATGGTATCATTTATATCTTTTATGACTGGCTCTCAGAGTTCTCCACTAAGAATAGTAATGGTGATTTTCACAGCTATGATCATAGAAGCTTACCAGTGTACCAGATCAAATAAATATGATGCTCCAGTTTTGAAACTTTGCAGTACATTTTTTTGGGGAAAAACAAATAATAGCTGTGTCAGTTTTGTTTTTCTGCCCCATGTAATTCTAAGATAACCTATGACAAAAAAAATTATTGAAAGCATGCAGCAGCTATTAAATTTAAACTAACATATGATTTTTATTTTTGATTATTGTTTAGATTGTTTGAAAAATGACGCATTATATGTACATTCTTGGGGGATGGATATCCCAAATTCCTTTTTCTTCAATTTAATAGCATAACCATCTTCTATTGATAAACACGTAAAATATGATATTGCTTCATACTGTGAAACTGGTCCCATTTGTTGTTATCAGTATTATATTAATGTTATTACAAATAAAACTATATAGTTATTTTATATATTAGTCACATATTATATGCATTCACTACCTAATATATAGACTTTGAATACAAGAGGTTATATGTATGTTATTCTTCAGAGCAGCAGTTCTCAAAGTGTACTCAAAGGACACCTGGGGGTCCCTGAGACACTTTCAGGGAGTCCACAAGATCAAGTCCCTTGTTATAATATTGAGATGTTATTGCTTTTTACACTTTCATTCTCTTATGATTGTATAGTGGAGATTTCTGGAAGCTTCGTGGTATATGATATTGCAATAAATTGAATGCAGAAACAGGAGCATCAGATGTTTTCTCTTACGTGAGACATTAAAGAAGTTGCAAAAAAATGAAATAAAGAAAATATTTTATGAAATATATTTCATCTTAAAAATATAGGTATTTTTCAAAGTATGTTGTTTATATGTGAGGTGTCCATCACCGTTATTTTACATGAATAAAAAAATAAATATCTAATTTAATATGGTAAATACCTATGAGATAGCCCACAGAAACAAGAACTTTTCTTACCTCGAGATAAGAAGTTGAGGAACTATCAGTCCACGCTTTTCCTTGTCCATCCTCAGTTACAATAATCTGTGTGTTACAGAAGTAAGGTAGTAGTGCTTGGGCTTGGAGGAATTGAGGGCATAAAACAAAGTCTCTCCCTTGCCATTGGGTTTTCTAGCATAGTTGCAACACCTTAAGATCTTCGTTTTGCTCAGGAGGATGCAGGAAAGGCCTGCAAGGAAGAAGAACAATACCTAAATACCTAGAAAAGCAAGACTTAATCCCTACACTGGCCCCCCCTTGCCCCGCCTCCCCGCAGATTGCTGCTTCTGTGACCCCGGCCGGAATGCTAGGTATCCACTAGAGACTACAAGCCGTTTCATATTTGTTCATTGCCGTCAACAATAAAATCAGTGTTCTGTAAGAGGACAATGGGTAGGGGAGGAAACTAGCCACTGGTGCCTCACCTACTTTCTTTACCTGAACTGAGTAAAATAAAACCACTAAAGCATATGTGAACAAGGGGCTTGAAATGGGAAATCGTGCTTGCATGAGGAAAGAACTTGGAAAGGGAGGGATTTAATGGGATAAACAGAAAATTAAGGAAATATCTAAATCCACTTAATCTCGAAGCCCCACAATGGCTTGGAAAAGCGAGGCTTGGCACCTTGGACAAGTCCACGAGGCTGCATGTATCTGGCCACTGTCACGATGGAGCCCGTGGAGAGGTATTTGGAACTTGCTGTTTCTGGGCAAGCTGCCATTTCTGTGGAAGCTGCTAAATCTGTAGAAGCCACCATGTCACTGAATTTACGGACGGACTGTTTCTGTCACATGTCTATGGTCATAAACTCCGAGAATAACGGTTCCCACTTCATATCCTCCTTCCGCCTCCTGCAAGTTTCTCTCACCCACATGCTCCAACCTGGAGCCGTCCAAAGAAAGGGATTTGGGGAAAGAGCTCTCAGCTTTGGTCTAGTGATGATGGTTTCCAAGTTCATAATAAACGATTGACTTTATTGTGATGTGAAAATGCCATAGTCAGAGATGTTTCAATTCGGAATAAATAGAATAAGCAGGAACAGTTGGCAGAATCGCATATTGTTTTTACTTTAAAAGGTTAAGGTCCTGAAAAACTTACGTATTATGGTGAAAAAATGTATTGGAGGAGCACGATATAAAATACACTTGGTTAAATTGAATCCAGATTTTAAAAATCTTCAAATATTAATATTAAATATTAAGAAATATCAGGAAATACTTTCAATTCATGACATCATAAAATAGAGAATATAACATCTCAATTCTACATAAAAGCTAATATATAAATATTTGAGGAAGGAGTTAAGGATAACTATACATCCTTAATTACTATATTATACACAGTAATCCCTACACACATAATTATATATATATGTTAATTTTATACACACAGATACATATAAATGTACATTTACACATTTATTTGTTGCCACAGGCACTGACTAGGTCTTACTGAACATTTCATCATATTTTTTATACCAACAGATACTGGTATACATGTAAGATTTTTATAAGAAAGGAAGAAAAATAACAGCAGATTTCAAATGAATATCATACAGCCACATAGTAGCCTGACTTCTCCATCCTTCCTAGTTGTGTGTAGAGACATTCTATGTGGCTGCTTGAGTAGTCTCCTTGTCTTGATACTTTACCTGTTGTTTTTGCGCAGAATCTTGGTCGCTTTTTTTTGTTGTTGTTCTCAGAGGTTTCAGTATTTGAAAGGTATATTTACTCTTTGTTAAAGTTTGGTTTTCCAGAGTTTTAAAACAATGTATTAAGATTCTATCAAATGACCAGGGACTCAGATAATTTCTCTATAGTGCCTCGAGAGCCCTACCTATACTTGGAAATATACTTGGCGTAAACTATATCAGAATAGCGTAATATCTTATATGTTTATTGGTAGCTTATTTATAAGTCACCCACATGAATATTGTTAAGAAATGGTGACTCTGTGGGGCACTTGGGTGGCTCAGTCTGTTAAGGTTCTGACTTCGGCTCAGGACATGATCTCACAGCTTGTGAGTTCGAACCTTGCATTGGGCTGTGTGGTGACAGCTTGGGACCTGGAGCCTGCTTCGGATTCTGTGTCTCCCTCTGTCTCTGCCCCTCCGTTTGCACCCTGTCTCTATTTCAAAAATAAATAAACATTAAAAAACAAACAAGCAAAGAAAAACTTCAAGGGGTCTTAATAAAAAAGAAAGAAATGGTGATTTTGTTTTTATAGTTCTAAAACTTATCTTGTTTGAGAACACTTTATAATAGTTCAATAATATGTGAATCAGGATTATTTTAATAAGTATCGTACATTTTTATGTATGTTTAATAATACTTAAGATGACAACACAGTATATAAAATGCAAGTTATGGCTGAAAGTTACTTAAGTACTAATTCACCTTTTCTGTAGACCTGTGCTCATAGGGAAAGCACTAAATTTTTTTGGCCTCCTCTTTCATTGTTGTGAAAGAAGAGAAACCGCTGCAAAAAAAATGGACAACTGGTCTACAGGGGAAGGTGGTGTCAGATGTGCTTTTCCAACTTCAAGAGAAAGTGAATATTCTTTACATATTGCTGGCTAGTGAAAGCATATGAAATAAAATCTCTCACTTCTCACCACCATTAGTTACCCTCACCCAGGTTTCTCTGACTGACAGTAGGCACGTGGTTTCTAATAAGCTCCATATCCTAAGCATGTCCATAACCATATCCATTCTAATAAGCTCCATTGCCTGTGGGTTCAAGAGTCTCTCTCTAGGTATACTTGCAAGGCTTCACATCTGGAGGGGTTTATGTAACATCTCTAAATCATGGTTTTAACATTCATACAATGGGCACAGCAATAACGATTGTGTAGAATTAAGAGGTAAGTGCCTAGAGCAGTACTTGATACTTAAAAGACACTGAATGTAAATTTTCCATAAGCGATCGTGAATACGTACTTTTAGTTTTGCTTTTAACCCATGATTACATTTTTGCAGGATATTTTGAATATTTATCAATACGCTGAAACTTACATATACTGTAATTTCACCACCTGAAAATCATTTGCCGGTTTCTCATCCATAAATTAAGAAATTGATCTATGTTTTTATTTTATAATGTTGCTTTCAACCTGAATTCCCTTTTTCCATAGCAATATTCAGGCTTAGAATTAAAATATTTATATTATTTCCATTCTGTTTTCCCACATGGCTAACTTGTAGTTTCATATTTATATGACTAAACTCAAACTCTCCTTTCCCAAATGAATTATTCTCTATATGTTTACATTTAGCTTCAACCATTTCTCTCTGGATCTTGTCAATTGGTTAAGCCAGTTAAAAATATATACTTAATTCATATTATATGTAATGTACTGTGTTAGGCTTTTGCAAATGGAAGATACAAAGAAAAATAAAAGGTTGCTGCAACACTCAGAGAAATATAAAATTATCACTCCTTTTATATTTCCTTGAGTCTATTATTTTCCTCATTTTCTTTTCTCATAGTTGGCTCTGTGCTATAATTCCAAAATTCAAATTAGTTTCACATCACATCTCAATAAATCTGGTCTGTCCTACTGCACTGTTATGAGGTTGGATATAATAACATTTGTGAAGTCTACCAAACAAAGGTACTTTTTAAATATAGAGAATAGTAACTTTTTCCTCATTACCCCTGTTTGTTAAGACAGAAATCATGCATTTTTCGGAGTTGGTTTGTTCTGAGCTCTAATTAATAACTGTGTCACTTTAAACAATTTGTTGAACCTTTCTAAGGTACATTTCCTCAACAGTGAAATGCAGAATATAATAGCACCCATCCCCAAGGACTGCTGTAAGGATTAAATGAGATAATCCATGTAAAGTGCTCAGCACAGCATGCATAGAAACACTGAATAAATTGTAAGAAGAAAAATAATAGCCACCATTTATCACTAATTACGAAAAAGGCATTTTATTAAGTTTTCATGGTAATTATCTAATTTCATTTACACAGAAAACCTATGAAGAAAGTACTATTGTTATAGCTACAATAATGATTCTTATTGTAGTTTTAACACAGCTAGCACAGTGATAGGCATGCTGTAGACATTTAATAAATACTTGCTATACTTTTGTTAACCTCTAGATTGTAATTACCTTAGGCCTTTATTAGCTGTATCTACCAGTCAACGTTCTTTCAAAAATAGAATCTGACTGCAGTAGAAAAAGAATTTATTTAAAGACATGGCTTGGACGGCTCATGGAATCTGCAGGAGGACTAGGGATTCCGGCTCAGAGTCTATGCCAGGCCCAGTCCCTAAATCACATAGCAAGTGTAATTTCTTGAGGACGTCGAGAAGCAAAAGAATCTACAACTGGCACATCTGACACCCCAAAACAGCTTATTGAATTCATCATTAATTCATTTCACACAACTTCCAACATTTGTATATCTTTGTTGTAAAGGGAGTTGAAGAAGCAGTTACCTGTTCCTCTTTTTGGAGAGAATATCCAAATGTGCTCAGGGCCACTAACTTAGAAATTTCACTCAGGCATTGAGTGCTTCCGTTTTCATAAGATTGATTTGTGGTCCTTGTACATGGCGAAGGTACGGGCCAGCAGCCAGGATCTCTGCTACCTGGGTTTCCAAGTTTTTTCAGTATGATGTCATTAACAAAATATGTCCTGGGGCATGATGAGATGGTCTACGTTCCCATGAAATAAATCATATCATGGAGACTGTGAAATGATTGAATCCTAGAATGAAAGGAGAAATGAGAATGTTTACCTTTTGTACCTGACATTTGAAAGAAAACTGCTTCCGGTATATTCTCTGTTTACAATGATAGAGGAAACACTTTGTGCCACAAGAGAGGATTTATCCCTAGTGCCAGGAGTCATCCCACCAGTAAGCTGCCACATCAGGAATAGCATTTCAATTAGAGTTGCTCTATGGTTAAGCTGTAGCCAACATGATGAGTTAATTGGAGATGGAATATGAATACTATCCTCACCATTTTCAGTACTGAATGGATCTATAATTCCTGCAGTTGTGTCAAACAGAACAAAATAAGCAGTATCACTTTGGATTTAGTCTTTTGGTAGGAAAGGAAAGCTTCATGGTATTCTTCTTACCTTAATAGGTCTTATTTCATAATACATTAGGGAGCCAATGTTCCTCTCTTCTAATTCTTTACCCAGGGACTGGGAAAATAAAGAGGCATGAGTTAAGTTCCCACTGGACCTAATTTGAGGGGGATTCACGGAAAACCCAATTTACTATCTTAATTCTATAAGGCTGCCCACTGATTCCTGGAATATTCTGGCATTCAGGAGCCCTAAGAATTAATTCACAATGTACAGAAAAGATTTGTCCTACTTAAACTTGTTACAGGAGTTCCGAGTCTTTGAGATGATTCAGGACTGGGAATTCAATAGGGCCTCATTCTTCTCTCTCATGATGACTCAAGTCAGGTCTTAGTCTCCAGATTTAATTTTTTTTCAATTATACAAATCAAATAGGACTTCAGGGCACCAGTCCTGTATTTAAATCCCTAGGAACCAGGAGGTGATTAATAAACTATAAAATTCCTACTGTTTACACCTTTCTAAGTAGCACACTAGACCTAATGTATACTATGATACCTATGCTTCAATCAGAGTATTAATTGTATCCTCATTGAAATCAGAATTTTCCTGATTTCACACAGCTTTTCACACTAACTGGTATCCCTACCCTACAGAAAACAGCCACGTTATTCAGCAGAGATGTTAGCTTTGTCTTTCACCAATGCATGTAATTTTTTTCTCCAATAAAAATTCGCTAATTCGTGATAGCTTATTGGAAAATTAGTCTTAGTTTCAATACACTCCCCTGGGGCATAATGGCTGATGGAAGTGGGGCATGATGAACTCTGGCTTCCCAGTGAAGGTCATTCCTTTGATTAAGATTATTACAACGGCTGAAAGCAAGACAGCATTAGTTAATCAGACAAAGAAGAAGGTGCTGTTTCTTGGAGTCAAGGAAGCAAGTATTAATGATTAATGCTTTAAATTATTCTGAGTTAATTTCAGTCCTTCCATATACCTACCTTGCAGTTACCCTGTTCCCATGCCTTCCCAATCAGCATTCTTTCTAACTTTAATTTAACAGATCTAGCAGGAATTTAAATTCAGTCTTGGGATCAAAGTTTGTTTTGAAGCCCTACAGCTGCAAGAGATAAAAGATTCCTTTAGCACACTCTTCGAAAGTCTCCAACATTCATTCCGTTCTTTGAGAAGAAAGTGCAGGGATTTGAGCTCTTTAAGCAAGCCATCTCTATTTGCAGTAACCAATTCACCCTCAGTCTTTGAATTTTTCATGTTCTTCGTTCAGTTCTGTGGGTACATAGTCCCAAATGCTGTCTCCACAGCATTCTAGATGAGCACAGGTGGTAATTTCTGTTGTCAAATTTCCACTCATAATACCATATAGATTTAAAAAGCTTCATGTCTCAACCAGTCTAGGACACCAAGTATATATTGTCCCAATTCCCCAGGAGAGCTATTGCCAAAACACTCTGATACCAGTACTTTATTAGCCCAGATTCTTTGCTGCAAGTAAGGAAAACAGGCTCTAGTTGAGCTAATCTGATAAGGAATTCATTAGAGGATATTGTATAGCATATGGAATCATCAAGAAATCTGGAGAAGCATACTTTTGGGATACATAGGATAAAGTAAAAAATCTTGCATAAGACTTACTTAGTGAGGTCATCACCGCTAACTGCAATAAATGCTAGATTGCTCCGGACACTACCATCACTGCTGTCACCACTACTGCCTGAGAGAATTGCTCTGGGCATCCTCTTTGCTATTGCATCAATGGTTTAAGATTCAAAATCTGGGTGGGCACACTGGATTCCTATAGCTTTCATGATGCGCCCACTCTATCTGTAAGGGGACTGGGAAAGTGAAGACCTGAATCTTTCAGGTTCTGTAGTTTATGCTCTGTTTGGGTAATTTCTCAAAAGTTTGAAAAGGAGTTCATAAAGAGGATCATCTAAAGAAGGGCAAACTAATTGGCTCGCCATACTGAAGTATTTTAATATGAAAATATGTTGTGTCTTTCAGAGAAAAGGAAAACAGGAAAAGCACAATTTATTTCTACACAACTACTAGGGATTAGGATCAGTTTTAGATTTATGCCGTTGTGTACCCATCACTTTGTAGCCTCATAAAATTGGCCAGTTCACAAGCTATTGAACAAGCTTGTCATTTAGTTTATGCAACATTATAGTATTTTGTCAATTTCAGTAGAAACTCTATACCCATGATATAGAATGATGTGAATAGACTTGCAATGATATGTGGCCACTCAAAGTCATGTCAATGATTTACTGTAAAAGTTAGGAAAATTCTAAGCTAATAAAAATCATTCAAATAGTCCCTATGAAATGTTTGGATAAAAAATCTTTATGTTACCAAGTAAAGCAATGATTTCTGTCATGTCAAGGTTTGCAATTAATTTGGGCAAATCTTTGCTAGCGAATATCAGAAGATGAAAGAATCCATGCCTTTTCTAGAAAACTGGCTCTTGAGGAACAAAAAGTAACTTTATACCAGGGTGTTCCGATTGAGCAATAACTTTGACGAGCATTGATGAACACAATTTCATGTTCATCTGTCAGCTTTGGAGTTAGTACTTAGTATAAGTATCAACCTATTTTAGACTAAACCAACAAACAAATTAATAAATAAAAATACAGCCATACAATCAATATATTTTGCCATGTGTTCAGGGTACACTACAGCATTCAGTACAAGGAACTTTATTTGTTTTATTGGCTTATTGCTTACAGAAAATTTGTGTTACTACACTCAGTTGTTATTAATATGTATTATTTCAGAAAGTCCTGCATTCGTAAACATAAGCAGGAGATGAGTTTGAAGGCATTAAATTGGTAGTGTCACAAAATCAGAAATGATGGTTCTTTCTTTTTAAAAACAATGTTTCATAGATTCGTCACATTCAACTGACACACAATTTTTTTTGCCTATTAGCTTCCTTCATTTTAAGATGCCCTGTGTTCCTGTTCTTTGCACATTTTGTTAGATATTGTACAATATTCTATTACTGTAGTAAGACTATTGCTATACTTTCATAATAATTAAGATTGTCATCCATATAGCATTGTCATTTCTACTGAAAAGATTTTTGATTGTCTCAATAGGTTAAGTATTCAGAAAGCAATGCATAAAATGTGAACCAGCAGGCTTCTACTTTTATATTAAGAAGTGACTGAATAAGATCATTTTATTTAAATGTGTAACACATAAGACATGCACATAGTGTATTGACAAGTCAATAGTATTTTTTTGGCTATTTTTTTTAAACGTTTTTTATTATTTTTGAGACAGAGAGAGACAGAGCATCAACGGGGGAGGGTCACAGAGAGAGGCAGACACAGAATCTGAAACAGGCTCCAGGCTCTGAGCTGTCAGCACAGAGCCCGACGTGGGGCTCGAACTCACGGACTGTGAGATCATGACCTGAGCCCAAGTCGGACACTCAACCGACCAAGCCACCCAGGCGCCCCTTGGCTATCTTTTTATATGGATTCACCATACTTATTTAAATTTTACTCAAGTAACACATTGATATGAATTCATAAAAACCATAAAAGCACAGTTTCCTCCCTCAGTCCTTCCTAACCGTAGTCCTACTTTCTAAAGGAAAGAGTTTCTGGTTTGGATTATTTTGATGGATTTATAACTGAAGAAGTAACTTCTAAATAATCATGAAAAATACCTGATTACTTTTCTACATTTTTGAGGAAATGAATTGTATTTTCTCAAAGCTCTAGAGAATTTAGAATGCTTTAGAACACATTTGAAAATATATCCTAAATAAGTTCTGAACATAGATTTTGAATATTTGAAAGTATATAATTATATTGGTCAATGCTTTTCATGCTCATCAGTATAGGCAGAAAGGCAAATCAGGATATCCATATTTATGACTGTGAAGCATGAGAATAGAGTATAAATATAAAAATCCATAAGATCAATATGTAAATGCAGTAGTGTTAATAAAAACTTTTGCTAACAGAGTTATGAGATGAAAATCATCTGTATTCTACATCCATAACTGTGCCAATAAAATTCACATGAAGGATTATTAGAGGAATTGTATTAATATTTAAAGCACTTAAAGGAGCTCCTGTCAAAGTAAGAACTAATGAGAGAGACAGAGAGATGGGGATGGGGAGAGATCGAATTAGTTTCAAAACTAGCTGATTAAATATCAAGTGTTAACTAGAGTTACTATCAGAGGAGGGGGGCGGAGAATGAATCTTGTCCAACTGTTTTGTAAAAAATACATTTATACTTAAAAAAATATTATTTAATGGAGAAGTACTAGCAGTATAGAGAGTTAACATGGTGCCCAGCTAATCTTCTATAACTTATTTTGAAAGTGTCACTTAGCCTAATTCCCTTTGCCTCCACAGATTCATTAATGCCATACATTTCTCTTCGTATTATTCTTTGCTTCATGTGACCTAGTTTTCTTAAGAACAGTGATTGACTGCAATTTCCTGCCAGCAAGAGGTTGTTTATTACTATTATAATTATTGTTGTATTATTTTGTTTCTCTATAGTCCTCAAAACCATGTTGAACAAAATTACTTAGTTGGTACATACTTAACAGGTATTTCCAGACTTATATCTCCCTAATAATCTAGATACTAAATTTAGTTTTTCTGGGTCATTTTTATATAACCTTAATTTGTTTTCTAAGTTTATTCACCACAAAATGTATGGTTAGTCATCGTTTACTTGCCATTTGAAAAGTACTTTATCTTCAACATGACTTCTGGAAAATACTGTGGGCTAAAATGTTGTGTGACATCCTTTAATCATTGTATTGTCCCTTTGTAGTTATGTAAATCACTAGACATGTAATAATTCTAATGTATCACTGAAATTTCGTGTTCACATTCTATAAAAATGAATTTTACTAATTGCCAAGTACAAAAGAAAAGATATCCAGAAGCATATTTCTGGAGATTCTCTTGACCTCTAGTAGAATGAATTTCAGAAACTGAAGACATTATTTTAGTATCAAAAATAACCTTATGTCATTTGCCATTTAAAAATTAAGATGAAAGTTTATCCACACTCACTTTCATAAACTGAAACATCTGTATGTTCTGTGCACAACAGGTGTCCAATAAGTATTTTGAGTGACTGTCAATAGTGACTCTTTATGACTTCATAATGAAGTCATTATTCAAGTGCCATGTTAAAACTGTGTTTCTTAGAAATTACATAGTGACAGTTTTCAGCTGACAGACACTGTTACATACATTTTGATAATCCAAAATGCATTCTATTTTAAAATACTATTTAACTGGAATAAAATTTACTAATTTAGAAACTTTCAGAAGTGTATTATAACAAACAATGAAAATAATTAAAATATGCATAGCCATGAAACAATAAAGTCTTATCAAATGTTTTCAAGTAAAAGATGACAATGAAATGAATGATTAGTTTTCAAAGTAGTGGCATCTGCTCTGTGAATAATCCAAGAAATGCTTTCCAATTTCCATGCATCAACTCCTTTATTCAAAAGAAGGAATTTCTCAAAGAGACACATGGGACCAAACAAAATGTAGGGTACTGTGAAATTGGAATTTTAAAATGCATCTCTTATTTATACCCTGATTACTTTAAAAAAATTATTTTAAGCATATCAAATGGGTATACCCTCAAAATTCTTCTTCATAGGGGTGCCTGGGTGGCTCAGTTATTTAAGCATCTGACTCTTGATTTCGGCCCAGATCTTTATCTCATGGTTCATGGGCTTGAGCCCCATGTGGGACTCCGTGTTGACAGTGCAGAGCCTACTTGGGATTCTCTCTCTCTCTCTCTCTCTCCCTGTCTCTCTCTGCCTGCCCCCTCAAAATAAATAAATAAACTTTAAAAATTTTTCATCATAATTTTTTGCTATAAAAATCATTTTTCCTTCTTCTAGTAAAAGTCTATACCTTCAATATCCAAAAGATGCCAGGACTCTGTATTCCTTTGCTCTAGAAGAAATAACAATTCCAATATTCATGAATGTAATTTTCTGTTAATTGACAAAAAGTACTTGGCAGCATTGATGAAATAGTTTGGATCTGAATATTGATATAGCCCTAATACATAAAATGAATATAAAGTAATTGCCCTAAATATGTATATGTGTTGGTGTAATTCTCTTTTGCCTGAGTGGCATAGTTTAAAAATGATAATTTGGAGGTTTTAAAACAGTGTGTTAGAAACACTGCTTGCATCACGAAACTGCTATTGACACACTTTGTCCAACTTCAGTTAAATAAAAATGACTGCAACTGACCATTTGAAAACAACTGTTTTTTGAATCGGATATTTAAAACTAAATGGAACTTTAAAGAATTGTTTATAACATCATAGAATTTTAAGTTAAATGAGATTATGATCATCCATAATGTTCTGATTTTCAAAGGAGGGAATGAAGGTACAGAGGAAGGGTTTAATGTGTACCATATAACCTTTTGGTGGGTATAAGAGTGACTATAATGTCACTTGTCTCACCTGCCAATAATACTTCTTAAGCCACTGAAAACACTTTACAAATTTTGTGGTGTGTTTGTGTGGACAAAACTCAGCCATACACTATAGTGAAATGAAAGCAACATGGAATTCTTAACAAAACCAATGCTTTTAAGAAATAGTAAAAGCCATAAAAAGGGTGTTTTTGTTTTTTGAGTCCTTGTTCATATTTACTTTGGAAGTAAAAGAGACATGGGAGAAATGTCTTTTCTTTTGTGAAAATATATTTTTATTGAGGTAAAATACATATAAACATAAAACTTGCCATTTTATCTATACACTTCAGTGACATTAATTACATTGACAATATTGTGCAACCATCACCACTGTCTTGTTTTCAAAAAGTTTACATCACTGCAAACAGAATTTCTGTATCTAATATACAATCATTGTGTTCCATTTGCTCTTCCCTCACCCCTGGTAAATTCTAATCTATTTTCTATCCCAATGAAACTGACTAATCTAGATATTTCATATAAGTGGAATCATACAATATTTTGCCTTTTTTTTGGCCTGGCTTATTCCACTTACGTATTTTCAAGGTTTATTCATGTTTTAACATGTATCGGAACTTCACTTATTTTTATGGGTCAATACTGTTTGTATATATTGTATATATATGTATATATACACATATATATACATATATATACATATATGTGTATATATACATATATATACAATATATATACATATATACATATATACATGTATGTGTATATATACATATATGTATATATATTATATATGTGTATATACATATATGTATATATATATTATATATGCTACCACAATTAGTATATATAGTTATCTATGGATGGATAGTTGAGTTGTTTCTATCTTTTGGCTATTGTCTCAACTATCTTTTATGTTTAGATAATTAATAAACTTTTAGATGTTTGCTTATTTTAGTGTGGCATCAACTTTGGTTTCTACCGTTGGTTAATCAGACATTTGAAAAAAACCAATTTCAGATAGATAATTAATGGCACCAGAACAAAAGTCAAAATTAGAACTTCAATTTTTTTTAATGTTTTTCTCTTCTGTATACACTTTGTTTCAAACTATTTTGCCTTGACACATTAGAATATAGTTAAAGGGAATAACCAGATTGCATAGTTGAATTTTAAAATTTTCTATTTTAAAAGCTTTCTCTTTCTTTGAACATTAATAAAATCATTTAATAATGATTATATATATTTTCTCTACTGAGTTAATGAAAATATTTCTTTAAAATGGAGCACTTGTAAAGAATTATTAATATTAATGCCAAAAATGAAAGTTAAATTAATGACTACCATTTGTGGGAGAAAGTTCATTCAAATACCATCTAAGGAGAACATGGAAACATTAAGTTCAGCTTTAACTTTCAGGCCAAACTATATGCTTTAGCACAAGTTATTTTAATTATCTTCTTCCATGAAAGTTCTATTTTAAGGGGAACAAAAAAATAAAACAATTCGAAAGCACCAAAAAAAAAATCCCAACTTGCTATTAATTTGCTACACACAGAATCATAGATTGTATTTGTTTTTAATATTAACATATTAAATGTGTTTGGAGAAAAGGGAAAATAACTATTTTATTAAAGTATTGAATTTCAATATTTTTCCAGATGAATTCAAGTTCTTTATGAAAAGGCTACCCATGAATTATTTCCTCAACACATCTACCATAATGCATTTGTGGACAATGGATTCTAATTTTCAGCGCCGCTATGAACAACTGGAGAACAGCATGAAGCAACTGTTCCTAAAGGCGCAGAAAATTGTACACAAGCTCTTTAGCCTTAGCAAGAGGTGCCATAAACAACCCCTCATCAGCTTGCCAAGACAAAGGTAAGACATATGTGGCAATATAGACAACTAAGGACATTGTTTGGCCAGTAAACTGTATTTATTTTCTAAATGTGAATGTGGTGATATACATAGAATTGTGTTATAATTTGTATTATTAGAGATAATTTGAAAACAATATTTTCTCAATAAGTCCTAAAATAATAGTGTTTTCCAAAGTAGTATTCCAATGGGGAACCCATATACTGATATTTCCTTGTTTTTCCTTTTCTTTTATTATCATAACCAATAAATCTTCTGACTGTTTTGCATGGTAGTCAACTAATATCCATATTACAGTGAACAGAAAAACACAAAACCCTACAGGTATATTATAAGCATAGGATGTAAGCAGTACCAAAAAGTAAAATTTCTGTATATGTAATTTTCAAATAAAAGAATTTAAAGTTTATTTTCTTTGAACATTGCTCATAATAAATGAATAAGCATGAATAAACTTCAGTCTATTTGAACCTCTGAAAATTGCTGTAAAAGTTGTAAAAATATATATGAAAAATGACAGACTCTTAAAATATTTGTGTCTGAGCTAATTTAGGGAAGCATAGTTTTTGGATTTGCTATTTCAGGGTGGTCGATCGATCAGTGCAGTGAGAAGCTATATTTATTTATGTGAAATTAGATTTTAAAAATACAGCAAAATTGGGTTGCCTGGGTGCCTCAGTCAGTTGAGCCTCTGACTCTTGATTTTGGCTGAGGTCATGATCCCAGGGTACTGGGACAGAGCCCTGCGTTGGGCTCTGTGCTAAGCATGAAGCCTACTTGAGAATCTCTCTTTCTTCCTCTATGTCTTTCTCCTGCTCACGCACACCCTCTCTAAAATGAAATTTTAGCAAATACAGCAAAATAGAAAGCTAAGGAAAAATATAGGAAAATATCATCAAACAAAAATACATCTGTATAAGTATCTCTGTTATGTAATCTCTTATATGTCTCATATATAATGCTTGAATTTTGACTTGAAGCTTAAATCTTCATGAGGAGAAATAGATATAAATTTTTTCACTGAAGAAAAAGGGGGGGAAGGCAATACATTTTTAAAAGTTCAATTTCAGAGGTGCCTGGGTGGCTCAGTCAGTTAAGCATCTGACTCTTGTTTCTGGCTCAGGACATGATCTCATGGTTTCATGAGTCTGAGCCCTGTGTCAGGCTCTGTCTCAGCAGTGCAGAGCCTCTTGGGATTCTCTGTCTCCCTCTCTCTCTCTGCCCCCCCCCCACCCTATTCCAGCTGTCTCTATCTCTCTCAGGATAAATAAGTAAACTTTAAAAAATTTTTAAAGTTCAATTTCAAAATAAATCATTGACATTTTTTTGAACTCAGTGGCTTTTAGGCTATTCAAAAGATCTTCAAATATTACCACTTGAGAATATTTTCATTGTCCCAAAAAGCAACCCAGTACCAATTAGCAGCCCCTCCCCATATTTCCATACCAAGCCCTAGGATATTTGCCACTAGAAATTTGTAACCTGCTGTTTGTGCCAATAATTTGCCTATTTTTGACATTTCATGTACATGGAATCATACAATATGTGGTCTTTTGTGATTGGCTTCTTTTACTTAGAGTGCTTTCAGGTTCATCCATATTGTACCACATGTCAGTAGTATGGGTATATCACATTTTGGTTTTCCATTAATTACTTGGTAGACATTTGGGTTGTTTCCACTTTTTGGCTACTATGAATAATGCTGCTATGAATATTCGTGTACATTTTTTGAAATGTGTACATATATTTAATTTTCTTTGGTATACCTAAGAGTGAAGTTGACAAGTCATAAGATATCTTTATATTTACCATTTTGAGGGGATGCCAAAGTGTTTTCTAAACTGGCTGCACCATTTTATATTTCCAGCAGCCATGAGTGACCGTTCTAATCATTCCACAACTTTACCACCACTTGTTAGTGTCTGTCCTTTTGACTACAGTCAACCTAGTGGATGTGAAGTAGTACATTTTTGTGGGTTTTTTAAATGTTTATTTATTTTTGAGAGAGAGAGCATGAGTGTGAGTGGGGGAGGGGCAGGGAGCAAGGGAGACAAAGAATCTGAAGCAGGCTCCAGGTTTTGAACTGTCAGCACAGACCTTGACACAGGCCTCAAATCTATGAACTGTGAGATCATGACCTGAGCCAAAGTTGGACACTCAACCAACTGAGCCACCCAGGTGCACCAAATTTTTGTTTTTTTGAATTTACATTTCCCCAATGACTAATGATACTGGTTATCTTTTCACGTGTTTGTTGTCCACTGTGTATCTTCTTGGATGAATTTTCTATTTAAATTCTTCCCTATTTTTAAATTCTTTAATTTTTATTATTGAGTTTAAGCATAAGTTACATATTTGAATGTCAGTCTCTTTTCAGCTATATGATATACAAATATACCATTCCATTCTCTGAGATGTATTTTTTTAATTGTTTTCATCGACATTTTCTCTCTCTTTCATCAGTCCAGCTAAAAGTTTGTCAATTTTGTTGATCTTTTGAAAGAAATTTTAATTTTCTTAATCTTCTTTATATTTTCCTTTCCTTATTTGACTTGTCCACTGTAATCATTACTATTTCCTTCCTCTGTTTGCTTTGTGTTTATCATGATTTTCTTTTTCTAGTTTTGTAGAGAGAAGAGTTAGTTTAGTGATTTGAATACTTTCATCTTTTTTAGTATAGGCTTTCACAGTTATAAATTTCTCTCTAAGCACTGCTGTGAGTTTTGTTATTTTATGCATCCTGTAAGCTTCTTATTCTCTCTATGCATAGAATATTTCTTTATATATCTGTCTGCATATGTCCAGGGAACATTTCCTAATAGAGAATCATGGCTAGGGAAAACAACTGTTATTTAATTATAATGAACTTTATGCTTTATGTGGGTGGGTTAAGTGCAATTTGCAAACTACTCAAATAGATGGTTCTACACTCCAACAAAATCAGAAATGCAAGAAGATGAGGCAGGTTAGGAAGCAAATTGATGAGTTTGGTTATTAAGATGTTCTGTTAAGCAAGTATAACTAGAACAGGATATATACATCTAAGCTCAGAGGAGATCTGAATAACCGGGATGGCAATTATCAGCGCATGTCAAATTGTGGAAATGGAATATAATACCGTGGAAAATGGGTAGACAGAACCTGAAGATATATTTACGGGGTAAGTGGAGAAATGGAACCTGGAA
Organism: Neofelis nebulosa; assembly: GCF_028018385.1. NCBI lineage: Eukaryota > Metazoa > Chordata > Mammalia > Carnivora > Felidae > Neofelis > Neofelis nebulosa. The sequence goes on from NC_080796.1 coordinate 57,116,794, forward strand.
ATGAGCAGATGGTGGGATAAAATATACCTTGAGAGCCTCATTAATTTCTAGCAAAAATAAATAAAATTTAAACATACATATATGCCATAGAAGTGCAAGATTTATAAGAAAAACATGAAAATATGAAACAATTCAAATTGGATGTGTACAGAATAAATAAGCAAAATAAAATAAAGGTGTTTGGAACTATATTTAATGGAAAATAAATGGAACTAAATTAAATGAACCAAGGAAATAAATTCTTATTTTCTAAAACTTTTAAGCTAAATAAATCAAATATCACCAGAGGCTTTCTTGACTTTATATTTTAAATTTAGCATAATTCCTATATTGACTATTACTCATCACACACACACACGCACACGCGCACGCGCGCGCGCGCGCACACACACGAAATGTAGACTTCTTGCCAGATAAAAGATTTTACGGAGTTTGGATTTTTTCCCATTATTTTCCTTTTACTACGAATGTGGGATTTATTTGTTTTGCTTTTTTTTTCAATTTTAATACAGTAATATAAAATGACACTAGGAGACAACAACCAGCAATGTACTATCGTCTGTTAGGATACAGTGGGAAAAAAAAGAGGTTAAATATTTGTGGGGTATGTTTTGAAACATTTTTGAAAGAAGTAGGTAAGCAATACTTGCAACTCATTTTCATCTGGGATTTTTTTTTCTGTCCTGCCTTTATGGAATTTTTCTCAGCTTTTTTCTTGACTTCATCCTACCCTTAAAATTGGTCTGTTACACTAAAATGTGGAAAAATAAACAAGAACAAATAAAATGGGACCTACAAAATGAACTTTAACTAGTAAGATAACTTATTGACCCTTTCTGTTTAGTGACATGTAGGTTGAAATTTTTCTTTGTAATACATAGTATAATTCTTCCTTGAGATAAAAGATACTCAGATTAATCTCATAAAGTTTACACTGACACCACTGTTGATCTCATGAAGTCACATGACATTAAAATCCTCTTTCTTACCTGAATAAATTGAGAAGTGGTAATCTGGCTTTCTTGAGGTAGTCCCCTTTTGCTGCTGTTCTAAAATTGTTGAGATTACAATGATATATGCACTTCATAGAAGGGCAACAATTCTAACAATTATTAAAAAGTATTCACATATAATAATTCTTACAAAATAACTCAACTACACTATTTTGTGCTGTCAAAGCTTATTTACAGAGCAGTCTTGGGCACATAGAAATACATTTAAGGTGTGTTGGTAAAAGTTTAACCACCAGCTCTCAAGGTGGGGGGGGGGATAAAAAAACTAATAGCATTTGCCTATTTTTGTTATATGCACAATTGGCTCTTCTGAGCTAGTACATGCAGACAGCAGCAAACCACTAAACAAGATTAAGACATTTTTATGAAATTATCTCTTCTTCATTAGTAATGGAAGGTGGGATATGATAAAATCCCTTCTCTAATGTCACAGAGAAGAATAAGTTCAAGTCTATGCCACTCTTATCTAAGAATTATGTCATGCACTTCCTGTATATGCTCAACAACAGGGTTTAGCAAATTAGCTCATGGCCATAACTGGCCCTCCACCTCTTTTATATCAGCTCCTAAGGAAAGACTGTGTCATACATTTCAAATTGTTGAAAAAAAAATAAAAGTATAATAGCAGGGGCATCTGGGTGGCTCAGTCGGTTAAGCGTTCAACTCTTGATTTCGGCTCAGGTCAGGATCTTGTGGTTGGTTAGTGAGTTGGAGCCCCGTATCTGGCTTTGCACTGATGGCACAGGGCTTGGTTGGGATTCTCTCTCTCCCTCTCTCTCTACCCCTTCTATACTGTCTGTGGTATCTCTCTCTCTCAAAATAAATAAATAAACTTAAAAAAAGGTACAATAGCATTTTTTGATGGATGAAAATTGTATGGAATTAACATTTTAATGTCCATATATAAAGAAGCACACTCATGTGGTTACATATTGTCTATGGTTACTTTCGTACTATGATGGCAGAGCTAGAGAGTTCCCACATAGTTATATTAGTCCTGAAATGCTACAATATTTGTTACCTGGTTCCTCACAGAATAAAAATTTGCCAACCTCTGCTCTAATATAACATATACTCTGTCTTTAAAAGTGTTATTGAGTGTTTTAAAAGTATTTTAATTCATATATCATTGAAATATTTTATATTATAAATACATGTTTTGCTAAATACAGGGTATTATAATAATCTTCATCATATGGAGAACTTATACAACTAGATTAAATCTTGAATCCTGAGTATTCATGGAGTAATATTGAATATTTTACTAATAATTTCTCTACATATACATCTACATTACATATTATAATGTATAATATAGAATATATATGGATATATGAATATAAGAGCATGTATATGTTTATGTCACTCAGTGGCTTATATATACATACATCTATATAAAAATATATAATAGAGACATAATATATATACACATAATATATAAGATTATTAACTATATACATTATGTATATATAATTTGACTAATATAATACCTATAGGAGTAGTCTAAAACCCTATAGATCAAAATGATTTCAATTCAAATGCTATTTCAAATTGGTATCTAAATACAGAATTGGATTATTTCATAAAGTTGGCCAACTTTCCTATTTTCTCCTTCCTCTACTCCGGATCTCCAATTCTAGTACAATTCAGAATGATACTTTGATCATGAACTAAAGAGAACAATAACAACAACAAAAATGAACATTTGGGGAAAATGAATTTGAAAGATTTAACAGTATCTTTGGATAAGAGAGGATAAAATAAGTCTGAAATGTGGAAATGAAGTAGCTGTTAATTTGTTTGGGAAGAATTGCCCTGCCCACTGGAACTCTCTGGTAATATGAGATTCAGGCAGAGTTTACAGGAAATCTGATTGTTTGGCTATCTGCTGGAGTTCCTAGAGACAGCTCTCCAATTCACAGACAGCAAGTACTCAATAAATATTTGATATATACTCTGTGATATGTTTTCTAATACTTTAGTTCAACTTCTAGAATCATAGGACAGTGAGTTGTCATTTTATGTGAAATATTTCTTACTCTATATACATTGGATCTCCTGTTACAATAAGCATACCAGGTTCTGTTTGTTTTGTTTTGCCAATAAACAGGTGAATGCCTTCCTCCATTCTATGAAATGGACCTGAGACAATGTATTAGTTAGTTAGGACTGGTATAACAAAATTCCCAAACTAGGGTGACTTATAAACAGTTCACAGTTCTGAGGTTAGAAGTCCCAGTGAAGGTGCCAACCTGTCCCTCTTCGGGGCTGTAAAATGCTGACTCTCCTCTATGTGCTCACATGGTAGAAGGTGCAAGGGATCTCTTTGGCGTTTTGTTTATAAGAATACTAATCCCATTCACAAAGGCTCCATCCTCATGACCTAAGCACCTCCCAAAGGCCCCACCTCCTAATATCATCTTCTGTGGGGGTTAAGATTCCTACATAAGAATTTTGAGGGGACACAAATAATCAGATGATAGTTGACAGGGCTGGTCTTTACCTGTCAGTAAGACTTTGAGATGTGAGGGTGAGAAGGGTAGCTAACCATTTCTTGTGCAGGGATTCTGCCCATGGTGGATGACAGTGTTGCTGGCATGTGCCCAATCTGGGGCAGAGCATTCAAGTACCACTCAAATCCAATTTTCACGTGACCCCTAGATCCAGTGCATTTCTCTTTCCAAGGTTTTGTTATCCAACTTTTTTTTTCTTTTTTTTTTTTTTATTTTATTTTATTTTTTTTTTTTATTTTTATTTTTTAATATATGAAATTTACTGTCAAATTGGTTTCCATACAACACCCAGTGCTCATCCCAAAAGGTGCCCTCCTCAATACCCATCACCCACCCTGCCCTCCCTCCCACCCCCCATCAACCCTCAGTTTGTTCTCAGTTTTTAACAGTCTCTTATGCTTTGGCTCTCTCCCACTCTAACCTCTTTTTTTTTTTTTTCCCTTCCCCTCCCCCATGGGTTTCTGTTACGTTTCTCAGGATCCACATAAGAGTGAAACCATATGGTATCTGTCTTTCTCTGTATGGCTTATTTCACTTAGCATCACACTATCCAGTTCCATCCACGTTGCTACAAAAGGCCATATTTCATTCTTTCTCATTGCCACGTAGTATTCCATTGTGTATATAAACGACAATTTCTTTATCCATTCATCAGTTGATGGACATTTAGGCTCTTTCCATAATTTGGCGATTGTTGAGAGTGCTGCTATAAACATTGGGGTACAAGTGCCCCTATGCATCAGTACTCCTGTATCCCTTGGATAAATTCCTAGCAGTGCTATTGCTGGGTCATAGGGTAGGTCTATTTTTAATTTTCTGAGGAACCTCCACACTGCTTTCCAGAGCGGCTGCACCAATTTGCATTCCCACCAACAGTGCAAGAGGGTTCCCGTTTCTCCACATCCTCTCCAGCATCTATAGTCTCCTGATTTCTTCATTTTGGCCACTCTGACTGGTGTGAGGTGGTATCTGAGTGTGGTTTTGATTTGTATTTCCCTGATGAGGAGCGACGTTGAACATCTTTTCATGTGCCTGTTGGCCATCCGGATGTCTTCTTTAGAGAAGTGTCTATTCATGTTTTCTGCCCATTTCTTCACTGGGTTATTTGTTTTTCGGGTGTGGAGTTTGATGAGCTCTTTATAGATTTTGGATACTAGCCCTTTGTCCGATGTGTCATTTGCAAATATCTTTTCCCATTCCGTTGGTTGCCTTTTAGTTTTGTTGGTTGTTTCCTTTGCTGTGCAGAAGCTTTTTATCTTCATAAGGTCCCAGTAATTCACTTTTGCTTTTAATTCCCTTGCCTTTGGGGATGTGCCGAGTAAGAGATTGCTACGGCTGAGGTCAGAGAGGTCTTTTCCTGCTTTCTCCTCTAAGGTTTTGATGGTTTCCTGTCTCACATTCAGGTCCTTTATCCATTTTGAGTTTATTTTTGTGAATGGTGTGAGAAAGTGGTCTAGTTTCAACCTTCTGCATGTTGCTGTCCAGTTCTCCCAGCACCATTTGTTAAAGAGACTGTCTTTTTTCCATTGGATGTTCTTTCCTGCTTTGTCAAAAATGAGTTGGCCATACGTTTGTGGGTCTAGTTCTGGGGTTTCTATTCGATTCCATTGGTCTATGTGTCTGTTTTTATGCCAATACCATGCTGTCTTGATGATGACAGCTTTGTAGTAGAGGCTAAAGTCTGGGATTGTGATGCCTCCTGCTTTGGTCTTCTTCTTCAAAATTACTTTGGCTATTCGGGGCCTTTTGTGGTTCCATATGAATTTTAGGATTGCTTGTTCTAGTTTCGAGAAGAATGCTGGTGCAATTTTGATTGGGATTGCATTGAATGTGTAGATAGCTTTGGGTAGTATTGACATTTTGACAATATTTATTCTTCCAATCCATGAGCAGGGAATGTCTTTCCATTTCTTTATATCTTCTTCAATTACCTGCATAAGCTTTCTATAGTTTTCAGCATACAAATCTTTTACATCTTTGGTTAGATTTATTCCTAGGTATTTTATGCTTCTTGGTGCAATTGTGAATGGGATCAGTTTCTTTATTTGTCTTTCTGTTGCTTCATTGTTCGTGTATAAGAATGCAACTGATTTCTGTACATTGATTTTGTATCCGGCAACTTTGCTGAATTCATGTATCAGTTCTAGCAGACTTTTGGTGGAGTCTATCGGATTTTCCATGTATAATATCATGTCATCTGCAAAGAGCGATAGCTTGACTTCATCTTTGCCAATTTGGATGCCTTTGATTTCCTTTTGTTGTCTGATTGCTGATGCTAGAACTTCCAGCACTATATTAAACAGCAGCGGGGAGAGTGGGCATCCCTGTCGTGTTCCTGATCTCAGGGAAAAAGCTCTCAGTTTTTCCCCATTGAGGATGATGTTAGCTGTGGGCTTTTCATAAATGGCTTTTATGATCTTTAAGTATGTTCCTTCTATCCCGACTTTCTCAAGGGTTTTTATTAAGAAAGGGTGCTGGATTTTGTCAAAGGCCTTTTCTGCATCGATTGACAGGATCATATGGTTCTTCTCTTTTTTTTTGTTAATGTGATGTATTATGTTGATCGATTTGCGAATGTTGAACCAGCCCTGCATCCCAGGAATGAATCCCACTTGATCATGGTGAATCATTCTTTTTATATGCTGTTGAATTCGATTTGCTAGTATCTTATTGAGAATTTTTGCATCCATATTCATCAGGGATATTGGCCTGTAGTTCTCTTTTTTTACTGGGTCTCTGTCTGGTTTAGGAATCAAAGTAATACTGGCTTCATAGAATGAGTCTGGAAATTTTCCTTCCCTTTCTATTTCTTGGAATAGCTTGAGAAGGATAGGTATTATCTCTGCTTTAAACGTCTGGTAGAACTCCCCTGGGAAGCCATCTGGTCCTGGACTCTTATTTGTTGGGAGATTTTTGATAACCGATTCAATTTCTTCGCTGGTTATGGGTCTGTTCAAGCTTTCTATTTCCTCCTGATTGAGTTTTGGAAGAGTGTGGGTGTTTAGGAATTTGTCCATTTCTTCCAGGTTGTCCAATTTGTTGGCATATAATTTTTCATAGTATTCCCTGATAATTGTTTGTATCTCTGAGGGATTGGTTGTAATAATTCCATTTTCATTCATGATTTTATCTATTTGGGTCATCTCCCTTTTCTTTTTGAGAAGCCTGGCTAGAGGTTTGTCAATTTTGTTTATTTTTTCAAAAAACCAACTCTTGGTTTCGTTGATCTGCTCTACAGTTTTTTTAGATTCTATATTGTTTATTTCTGCTCTGATCTTTATGATTTCTCTTCGTCTGCTGGGTTTAGGCTGCCTTTGCTGTTCTGCTTCTATTTCCTTTAGGTGTGCTGTTAGATTTTGTATTTGGGATTTTTCTTGTTTCTTGAGATAGGCCTGGATTGCAATGTATTTTCCTCTCAGGACTGCCTTCGCTGCGTCCCAAAGCGTTTGGATTGTTGTATTTTCATTTTCGTTTGTTTCCATGTATTTTTTAATTTCTTCTCTAATTGCCTGGTTGACCCACTCATTCGTTAGTAGGGTGTTCTTTAACCTCCATGCTTTTGGAGGTTTTCCAGACTTTTTCCTGTGGTTGATTTCAAGCTTCATAGCATTGTGGTCTGAAAGTATGCATGGTATAATTTCAATTCGTGTAAACTTATGAAGGGCTGTTTTGTGACCCAGTATATGATCTATCTTGGAGAATGTTCCATGTGCACTCGAGAAGAAAGTATATTCTGTTGCTTTGGGATGCAGAGTTCTAAATATATCTGTCAAGTCCATCTGATCCAATGTATCATTCAGGGCCCTTGTTTCTTTATTGACTGTGTGTCTAGATGATCTATCCATTTCTGTAAGTGGTGTGTTAAAGTCCCCTGCAATGACCACATTCTTATCAATAAGGTTGCTTATGTTTATGAGTAACTGTTTTATATATCTGGGGGCTCCGGTATTTGGTGCATAGACATTTATAATTGTTAGCTCTTCCTGATGGATAGACCCTGTAATTATTATATAATGCCCTTCTTCATCTCTTGTTACAGCCTTTAATTTAAAGTCTAGTTTGTCTGATATAAGTATGGCTACTCCAGCTTTCTTTTGGCTTCCAGTAGCATGATAAATAGTTCTCCATCCCCTCACTCTCAATCTAAAGGTGTCCTCAGATCTAAAATGAGTCTCTTGTAGACAGCAAATAGTTGGGTCTTGTTTTTTTATCCATTCTGATACCCTATGTCTTTTGGTTGGCGCATTTAATCCATTTACATTCAGTGTTATTATAGAAAGATACGGGTTTAGAGTCATTGTGATGTCTGTATGTTTTATGCTTGTAGTGATGTCTCTGGTACTTTGTCTCACAGGATCCCCCTTAGGATCTCTTGTAGGGCTGGTTTCGTGGTGACAAATTCCTTCAGTTTTTGTTTGTTTGGGAAGACCTTTATCTCTCCTTCTATTCTAAATGACAGACTTGCTGGATAAAGGATTCTCGGCTGCATATTTTTTCTGTTTAGCACACTGAAGATATCGTGCCAAGCCTTTCTGGCCTGCCAAGTTTCAAAGGAGAGATCAGTCACGAGTCTTATAGGTCTCCCTTTATATGTGAGGGCACGTTTATCCCTTGCTGCTTTCAGAATTTTCTCTTTATCCTTGTATTTTGCCAGTTTCACTATGATATGTCGTGCAGAAGATCGATTCACGTTACGTCTGAAGGGAGTTCTCTGTGCCTCTTGGATTTCAATGCCTTTTTCCTTCCCCAGTTCAGGGAAGTTCTCAGCTATAATTTCTTCAAGTACCCCTTCAGCACCTTTCCCTCTCTCTTCCTCCTCTGGGATACCAATTATGCGTATATTATTTCTTTTTAGTGTATCACTTAGTTCTCTAATTTTCCCCTCATACTCCTGGATTTTTTTATCTCTCTTTCTTTCAGCTTCCTCTTTCTCCATAACTTTATCTTCTAGTTCACCTATTCTCTCCTCTGCCTCTTCAATCCGAGCCGTCGTCGTTTCCATTTTGTTTTGCATTTCGTTTAAAGCGTTTTTCAGCTCCTCGTGACTGTTCCTTAGTCCCTTGATCTCTGTAGCAAGAGATTCTCTGCTGTCCTGTATACTGTTTTCAAGCCCAGCGATTAATTTTATGACTATTATTCTAAATTCACTTTCTGTTATATTATTTAAATCCTTTTTGATCAGTTCATTAGCTGTTGTTATTTCCTGGAGATTCTTCTGAGGGGAATTCTTCCGTTTGGTCATTTTGGACAGTCCCTGGAGTGGTGAGGACCCGCAGGGCACTTCCCCCGTGCTGTGGTGTATAACTGGAGTTGGTGGGCGGGGCCGCAGTCCGACCTGATGTCTGCCCCCAGCCCACCGCTGGGGCCACAGTCAGACTGGTGTGTGCCTTCTCTTCCCCTCTCCTAGGGGCGGGATTCACTGTGGGGTGGTGTGGCCCGTCTGGTCTACTTGCACACTGCCAGGCTTGTGGTGCTGGGGAGCTGGCGTATTAGCTGGGGTGGGTAGGCAAGGTGCACGGGGGCAGGAGGGGCAGGCTTAGCTCGCTTCTCCTTAGGTGATCCACTTCAGGAGGGGCCCTGTGGCAGCAGGAGGGAGTCAGATCCGCTGCTGGAGGTTTGGCTCCGCAGAAGCCCAGAGTTGGGTGTTTGCGCGGAGCAAGCAAGTTCCCTGGCAGGAACTGGTTCTCTTTGGGATTTTGGCTGGGGGATGGGCGGGGGAGATGGCGCTGGCGAGCGCCTTTGTTCCCCGCCAAGCTGAGCTCTGCCGTCCGGGGGCTCAGCAGCTCTCCCTCCCTTTGTCCTCCAGCCTTCCCGCTTTCTGAGCAGAGCTGTTAACTTCTGACCTCCCAGACGCTAAGTCGCGCTTGCTGTCGGAACACAGTCCGTCCGGCCCCTCTGCTTTTGCCAGCCCGACTCGGGGGCTCCGCTTGGCCGGCGAGCCGCCCCTCCGCCCCGGCTCCCTCCCGCCAGTCCGTGGAGCGCGCACCGCCTCGCCGCCCTTCCTACCCTCTTCCGTGGGCCTCTCGTCTGCGCTTGGCTCCGGAGACTCCATTCTGCTAATCCTCTGGCGGTTTTCTGGGTTCTTTAGGCAGGTGTAGGTGGAATCTAAGTGATCAGCAGGACGCGCGGTGAGACCAGCGTCCTCCTACGCCGCCATCTTCCGGAACTCTGCCCCAACTTTTTTTTTCTAACTGAAACATGACTCTTTCTGCCCCATATGTGTCACCAAGTATTTACAATTCTATAGTACATGCAAGAAGAATAGAAATTATAATTTTCCAGGTGAAAATTAGAATGGCATTTATATCTGACATACAGGAATAATGTGTAAAAATCCTTTAAATCCTATTTGTTTTTCCCTTTAGTTTCTTTTAAGCCCCTTTCAGCCTATTTTATTACTTCCCTTTCTCTTTTGCAGAATATCCATTTTCTTCTTTTAACCCTTCCTCTTTATTGACCCTCATTTCTTCAGTATAACCCCTTTTTACCGAAATCTTTTTTTTTTTTTTAATGCAGACTTATTTGGTGCTCTTAGAAAATCAATTTACAACTCTTACTTATCTTCTGCAAAATAGTGTCTCTCCACATTGGATCAACTTCTTTTTTTCATGCATTAGAGGATTACATATAACAGGTTTTTTTCTCTTTATTTTTTCATGTTTTCAAGTATATGAGATATCAGATTATTCTTTCAATAATTTTCTCTTATAACATCAACTAATTCAAGTTGGTTTCCTTCACTTATTATAAGAGGGAACTTTTTAGTCAATATGAAATCTAATAAAAACCTCCATCCATTTTGATTATGTCCTAAAAGCAATGAAAATGAAGTATAAAGATGTGATTTGCCTGTGGTAATAAATATCTTCTACTTTCCTGTAAAGCTTATTTGAGATAGAGAAGTACCTTCAAAGTCTAGTTCTGTTAATATGTTTGCTTTTTTTGTTTGTTTTGATAGTTAATTTTGTCAAAGCCCATGTATTATTAGAGTATGTTGATAATCTTCCAATGCACCATTATTGCACAATGTTGAGAAAGGCAATTTGGGAGAATATTGGCCCCAGGGATGGGGCAGTGAAAAAGCATAAGTTGTTGCCAAGTCTTAATGGTGCATTACATAAACTAATAAAGAAACTAATAAATACATAACATTAAAAGCAACAATATAAAGTAAATATAGCTATTAAACATTGGGGAAAAAACCACATTTTACTTGGCACATGAACCAAATGGAAATCTGTGAAGATAAATTGCAACTTCCTAATTTATGAACAGCAGAATTATAGAAATGAAAATAATTTTAAGTCATTACAGGACATTTTTATAAGTAGTCTTCATGCATTCAATTAAATCAATCAGGGATTACAATCTTTATCTTGAATTAAAATATACCATCTTGGCAAACAAAAAAAGATTTATTTTGTTGTTTCTTTAATAATGAAGAGAGACAAACTTTGAGTAGATAAAATATTCACATATGATGTTACAGTATTTACTCCTTGACAGCATAGATTAAATATGCTTAGAAAAGGCATTTATACTTAAGTGTTTTTTAGACTACTATCACCTTGGGCAAGAATAATTATAGGATTTTAGGTACTATGCCCTGACAAAAAAAAGCAAAGGCTCCGTTGGAAGTGTATTTCATCCAGATCATTTTTTTCTTGTTGTTTTTTTTTTTTTTAATTTTTTACTTAAATTTGTATTTGTTTTGGGGAGAGATTGTGTGCAAGCAGGGTATGGGCAGAGAGAGGGGAGTCAGAGAATCGGAAGTGGGTTCCGTGCTGACAGCAGAGAGCTAGATGTGAGGCTCAAAATTACTAGCTGCGAGATCATAACCTGAGTCAAAGTCGGAAGCTCAGCAGCCTGAGCTACCCATGCGCCCCTAGATCATTTTAATTTTAATGACCCTTATTTCGTTCTTGAAAAGTCACACTATACGGTGAGTTGAGAAAACCATCTCTCTTGTTTGGGAGATATGGATTTGAAAGCTCAAGACTCCTTCCACTTACCTTCAGCCATGTTTGTGTCTGTTTGAGCTCAAATTCCAGACTTGCTCTGCTCTACCCTCATTTCCCACTCCCTGGCTGATAACCTGATTCAGAGTTTCCTTTTAGTGGCGCTATATACACAGCAGCTTAAAAGCTTATCCTTAAAAGCCTATGTAATCTATAAATTAAGATTTAATTACTTTAAAATAGACTTTAAAAATTCTGTTTTAAAATGTAATCAACTAATTCTTTTCGTTATATTGTTTTGCATAGTATTTATCTTAAAATCTATTTCATAACCATTTGCATTTTTTCCTGATTATTTTGTCATCATATGCAACAATCAATTCGACCAGTTTTTGCAAATTTGTTTTCAAGTGTTGCCTTGGGGGTTTCAACTATGTAATTTTAAACTAATCTTTGGTAATCGTGGTATGTAATTTAAATAATTAGTATCAAAGAATCAATGAATTCTGTAATATTTAACTAATGAATCCATAATGTAAATCCTTAAGTTGGTCAACTGCTTATAGTTGATTTCGGACTACAGAATTGTGGCAATTGAAACACCATCCATATCACTACAAAAGTTAAAATGTGTCAAATTAAGTTGCACACTACTTCCTGAGATGACAATCCATAGCTTAGTATGTCAAAAGAAATGCCCCAGGTCCTTGTCATCTTTGCATTGACCTTTGGAAAAATAAACCACAGTGATGTAAGAACACATTTTATCTAAGTTTATTATTTTAATTACATTATTCACAGTATACCAACGAACTGGTTGAAGCAACACCCTGCACCAAGTTAACAATGCTTAAAATAGGGGAAAAATCAGAATTAAACGTCTTTATTATTTTCTTAGGGGAATTTTCACTTTTAATTACATATTTTATCCTATCACCATTCCCTCTTTATGCTCAAGAGAAGTAAAGCTAACTTAAATGACAAAGCATTTCTACTTCCTAGCAGCAGGTATGATATTCAGGTGACATGTACATAAAGCATTCTGCTGCTTTATATGTTTCCATTGTAGCTTTTATGTTATCTTAGTGGCAAAACCTCTAGCTGAAATCTTCTGTAATGACTTTGACCAGCAGATCTCAAACTATTTGGCCTCAGGATCCCCTAATCTTAAAAATTATGGAGAAATTCAAAGAGTTTTTGTGTGTGAAAGATATAAATCCAATATATACGTATATGTATACACATACAAATATTTATATAGTAAGAATTAAAAAAAGAAATTTTAAAATATGTATTTATTAATATAATTAGAACAATAAGATCACTGCATCTTAATATACATAAATTTAAATTTGAGTGATTTCTGCACATTTGCTTAATATTTGGCCTAAGTGAAGATAGCTGAATTCTCAGGGCTATATCTCTTTACAATTGGTTGCAAATTGTAATTTTGTAACCTCACACATATTTATTTGAGAAGTGAGTATTATAATAGGCTTTTTAGGTAACTGTGGATATTACTTTTTATACTGCACCCAAAATTCAGCAAGTAGTTGATTTTAAACACTTAGATGTAATGTGGAATCTAAAACCATGTGATTAACATTTTGGCACCTCTTACATCAAATTATTTTGTCTTTCTTGGGGCACCTGGGTGGTTCAGTTGGTTAAGTGTCTGACTTAGGCTCAGATCATGATCTCGCGGTTCATGGGTTCTAGACCCATGATGGGCTCTGTGCTGACAGCTCAAACCTGGAGCCTGCTTCGGGTCCTGTGTGTCTCCCTCTCAGTCTGCCCCTCCCCTGCTTGCACTCTGTCCCTGTCTCTGTCTCTGTCTCTCTCTCAAAAATAAGTAAACATTAAAAAAATAAGTTATGTTGTCTATCTTGAACTTTGAAAAGGATATTTAACCATGCATATAAATCAAATGCCTGTCGTTTGGAAAATATTGATGCACTAAGTTTTGAAGATCTTCCAAATGTTGACAACATATCATTATAAAATAACAAAAAAAAATCATTCCTTAATACTATCAATAGATTCTTGAGAAAAATCTTTATGTATTGGGAAGCTGTCACTCTCATCCTTGCAGTTATAAGTTTTCCAAATTTCTAACTTTCACCTGAAAACTACACTTTTACCATTGATATTAAATATGTCAGTGGTTTGTCTAGAAGTGATAGGTTTTCTTTCTTTCAGTTTTGATAACAGATCTGCCAAATATCAAAACATGAATAAACTAGTTGGTCTGTCAATTATTCTTTCAAGTAAAAGTGGTTTGCCCTGAGGAAGTGCTTACCTCAGCTTGCAACCAAAACAATTGCACAGGTGTTTTGCCTCAAGGCAACCATTATAGTTCCTTGTGTAACACAAGTGCTTTATTCATATTCCCACTTTGTTCTGACATACAGATTTGTACTGAAAATTGAGAGCAGTAAACTTTTGTATACTGCTTCACCAAGAATATTAAGTGAAACTTCCTTTCTTTTTGTTCTACAAGTATGTGGCAGAAAATAATATATGCCTACTAGTACCACAGTTTGGTTCTACTGCCTTGCTTTTTTTTTTTTTTTTTTTTTTTAATTTATTTATTTATTTTTGGGACAGAGAGAGACAGAGCATGAACGGGGGGAGGGGCAGAGAGAGAGGGAGACACAGAATCGGAAACAGGCTCCAGGCTCCGAGCCATCAGCCCAGAGCCTGACGCGGGGCTCGAACTCACGGACCGCGAGATCGTGACCTGGCTGAAGTCGGACGCTTAACCGACTGCGCCACCCAGGCGCCCCCTACTACTGCCTTGCTTTGAGCTAAGTCTCCAGCAATAGTTTATCCACCATTGCTTTTGGCATCAATGCAAATGTCAACACAATGCAAAGGAAAAATAATGCCTTAGTATTTCTATGAACTAGTTTTCCTCTTGGATACCGCCCATAGGATCATGCCTCCACTTCCCCACTGCCACTCATCCACACCCAGAGCTATGTGAACAACTCCAAGAATGCTGCCTTAGATCAGTTTCAACTCCTCATAAGGACCTAATACCAGACCTGGAAGACAAACTGTGGGACTACAATGGAGATTATTTATCCACTTCCTTTAGTTCTCTTTCCTTACTAACACAACCCCTGGTTAAAGATGAACTGATGCTACACCGCACCTTTTGGGTTTCCGTGACCAAGGATGGATAATTCTAGTAAAATATACGTTAAGCGGAAGGAATACAGGAGACTTCTGACTTGGATCCTTAAAGGAATAGAAATACATGTCACCTGCCTTCTCTTCTTCCCCCTGGCTAAAATGAAAATGCAATGGCTTGGAACTAAAAATCATAACATGAAGAAAACTGTTAAGGATATTAAAGCCCAATCCTTTTGAAGCTACCAAGTCCTGGATTGTTTATGTTTGTACTGTTTTAGAGAGAGAAATAAAATTGCACTTTTTTCTCAGCCAATATTATCTGGCTTATGCTACTGCAGCCAAACTTGCTGTCCTAATAATAAAAGGACCTTACTGAATAGCCTCCAAGTCCTTTAATATTGTAGAATCTGTGATTTAATTAAACATGGCATTTATATGATTAATACAAGGGACTTTTGCTGAGAACAATTTTATATGAAACTGTAGGGAAAAGTCAGGATATTAATTTCTTTACATTTCTATGTTACAAAAGACTTTTTTAAAAATTATTTTTGTATGTGTGTTTCAGCCACTCTGTGATGACTCACAGGCACATGCTAAGTAATAATGAAGCAGTATATTTAAAGAGTTTAATATTTAGATATCTTCAATGTGTGATGGGGAAATATAAAAGACACAATTAATAATTATAAGTACTCAGCACATGGGAAGTGCTTAAATAATTTTTAACTTTCCAAAACAGAAAACACAATTTCTTATGTGTAACTGTTTCTAATATATTAACAAGTGAGTTTCATAGTTAAAATTTGTCATGAAGATAATAATATAAACTATAAGAAACACATAAGCTATAAGAAACATATTGTTACTTGTATAGACTGACAGACAGTAAATTGGATTCTGATTCAGGAAATCCAGGGATGTAAGATTTCAAGGAAAGAAGAAAATAGAATGCTCCCCACTTTCTTGGCACAGGGCCACTTCTACACGAATTTCATAGCAGACAAAGTTTTAGTTTCTCTCATGCCACTTTCTTTTACTTGATTCTTGGTGTAGTTTATAATTCATCTCTCATGGCTCTAAAATGTCCTTATCTTTTCACTATAACATTCCTACTTTGACCTTGAGCTCAAAAATCATTTTGTGATCCTTTGGGGCTCCTGGGTGGCTCAGTCGGTTAAGCGTCCAACTTCAGCTCAGGTCATGATCTCATGGTTCATGAGTTCGAGCCCCACATCTTGCTCTGTGCTGACAGCTCGGAGCCTGGAGCCTGCTTCAGATTCTGTGTCTCCCTCTCTCTTTCTGTCCCTTCCCCAGCTCATGTTCTGTCTCTGTCTCTCAAAAACTAAATAAACATTAACAAAAATTTTAGAAATCATTTTGTGATCTTTTAATTCGTTAGATTTAGATCAAAGTTAGCTGAAAATAATTATTTTAAAACTAAGTTATATTTAGGTATAAAAATTATTTGTGCTTTTCAAATTTTATTTGCTAGCCAGAGCAGGACCCAATCTTATCTATTTTAGGTAGAGTTAAAAAATATTAAAATGGAATCTGTGAGATTATAGTGCTGTGCTTGCTCCTTTTTGTCTCTCTCATGTATAAAAGATGATGTGAAGCAATCAAAGATCTTGTCACCTTGACATTTTATTGACAGTATGCTGCTCTCTATCAGCCACAACTTTTAGAATGAGGTCCAAATTCAAGCCAAAGAAGCAGTGTTTTTATATAGCTGCTTTTGAAAACATTAATAAAATCAAGGGACTTTGCTCCTCTTGGAAATTCTGTGCACTTAAGTGTATGTGTCCATGAGTATATGTGTGAGAATAGTGCGAAATGACAGATCATCAGCTCATTACATGTTTTAAGTAAAAGTCTTACAGTGGCGTATTATTCTGTCTTTAAATCAGTCTATTCTCTCAAGTGAGGAAAATGAAGCCAAGAAACAAAGGACAAGGCTTGAGTATAACATATATTCCAAATGAAAAAGATTTCTTTTTCTCTTTTTTTTTATATTGTTCATTATGAAAATGTCAATTCAGTACCTCCTACTCTATTTTCTTGGCATTACGACACTCTGCTAAGAAAGATAAAAAATGTCATTCCCAGGGGATCCTGAATGGTTCAGTCAGTTAATTGTCTGTCTGACTCTTGTTTCGTCTCGGTCATGATCTCATGGTAGTGAGTTCGAGTCCCCCCTCGTGGGACTCTTTGCTGGTCCTGGAGCCTACTTAAGATTCTCTCCCTCCCTCTCTTTCTTCCCTGGCCATGCTTAGCACACAAGCATGCACATGCTCTCTCTCAAAATGAATAAATCTTAAAAAAAAAAAAAAAAAAAAAAAAAGAATGTCATTCCCAACACATCCCCCCCCCCCCCAGTAACTCACTGGAGTTCCTGACTAAAATATCAGGTTTTTGAACAGTAACAGTGTAGACAGCTGTATTTAAAGAGAACTCTTTTAACACTTATGCTAACTTGCTTGAAAGAAAAAGAGCCTTCTCAGGAAAATCTTGGAAATAAAGTCATAAGGTCTATAATATCCAAGATTAAGAAACCCCTTTAACAGCACTATTTCGAGTAGTGCTACTTTGTTAAACAATCAGAATCAGTTCCTTACTTGACACCAACCGTTAAGTTTATGCAACAGAGAGTGGTTAAACAGCTATGCTATCAGTCATCATTTTCTCTTCACTAAAGAGTTGATGATGATTCTTCTTATGTTTCACTAAATAACTTGCATCTTGTGAGATGTCAATGCTTGTTTCTTGAAATAAATACATAGACACACACTTTAAAAGAAGCTATGACTAAGCAAATTTAGAGACTATAGTTACTAGAAACCCTACTTGGAAATCTACAGTGTATATACGCATGCCAAACTCTAAAACGTCCTACAATTAAAATACATTTGTTCAAACACGGACTTTTCAGAACAGCTTTTTTTTCCTAAAACTGTTAACATCTTAAAGTATACAGTTGGAAAACACTGTACTATCATTTTTAATCCAAATATTACAGATTCTAGAATTGCCATCAGTTGTGATCCAGTCACCTCAATCACCATAAAATATTTGATTAATTACCTTGAGCTTAAAATGATTTTAGAACTTTATTTTCTCAACTTCTCAGATGTTTTCTGAGTACTACGTACCAGTTCTTGGCAAGTAGTCATTTTAAATACTTTCTCAGAAAGATTTAGAGATTATACTACATCAGTCTATATACGTATAACTTGAAATGGTCCTACAAATTAAATGCTAATTCATTTACCAAAACACTGTTTTAAAAGAAAGAGTTCTGAGATTTTTATCCCAATATTTTGCATGAGGCAGAGATTTGCATTAAATGCACCCTTTGCTGTGATGATTAATTATTACGTGGAGTCACATCTCAGAGAGAAAACTGTTATGGAGTACAGGAGAATAAACATATTGTTTGTTGATATCGTATTAACCATCAGTGGTTTGTATATGGATCACAAAGTACGAATCAATACAGATCCCAGGATGCTAATATTTTTCTAAATCCTACAATGTTATTGACAATCAAATTCTTAGAACGGATGCACATTCAATTTTTGAGTATGTTTAAATCAGGGCTGAGAATCAGTCTCATTTCTATTTGGATCACTTCTAAGCATTTACTTGTATTATGGAAGAAATGGATACAGGTTTACTTGCCAAAATAAATAGGAAGCTGAACTTCATCCACTTTTGGGATGGTGTGGTGATTTTATTATCTCAAAGCAGAAATCTGTCTTATAAATCAGAATTATTATGTTATCCATGAATCTTTCTCCCTGAATATTCTTCCTGTAAAATGTCGAAACGAGAGGTAAACACTGTGATGTAGGGGTGATCTGACAAACTTAAAGTAAAATAGGATTTCAAATCTCTTTTCCCACAAAGAGTATTATAGTATATACATAAAAGGAGAATAACTCAAAGTGTTTTTTTTCATATTATATGAAAGTCTTTTCTTATGTCAGTTTTCATACAAGTGGTATTGGAAACTTTAATGCGTGTGGATGTTGACAATAAATTATATTTAAAAAATAATGTATGTGAATGGGATTGGTTATGTTAAAACTGTCACTAGTAAATACATGAGAAGATAGTATTTGTCCTACACTACTATTTTAAATTACAGAACTAATAAAAAATAATTCGATGTTCAACTAAAGACTAAAAATTAAGTATATCTTAAAACACTGCCTTTTTACAATCAAACAGGAGGGAAAATCTCATTTGGATTGTTTTAATAATAAATTTAATCTAATTTTTAATTTGGTAGTGCCATGTAGGGGCAGTGTGCAATCTTTGATCTTCATGTATGTTTTATAATCTTCATGTTAAGGGCAAAAAAATAGGAAAATAGCCTTCTTCATATCCTCTCATTATTGTTATTTCACTACATATATTCCTTGCATGCATATGTATGTATGTGTATACACACACATGCACACACAGGCATGAACATATATACCAAGCTATTAAAATAGTGTATGACTAAAACCCAGAGCGGTTTTCCTTGAGTATTATTAAAGTAAGATACTATTTTCTAAAGGCAAATGGAGTTATGAATCAATAAAACTAAATATTACCAAAATATATACCAACTTAAATCCCTAACACTGAAAAAAAAAGAACAACGTTTGAAGCACTTCATTTGAGACAGCCACTACAAGTTATAAAGCGAGTGAATAAATTTCAAAAATCAATGCCAATTGCAATCAAAATCCCCTATCTCACAATCCAGATGCACTTCACACAGCAACAAATAGAAGAGCACAAAAGAACATTGATGTGACAAAAGAAACAGGAGAAAATGAAGGTCAGTTTGTTGTGGGTGTTCTTTGTTCTATTAAACCCAGCAGGAAGACTTCGTGTAAGGTTTCTCAAAGGAAAGAAAAAAGATTAAGTCTGAGGTAGTAACTTTTATTGAGCTGGAGCAAAATTACTTCATACAAGTACGAAACTTAGCTAGAAACAAATCTAAACATAGAGTAGTAAGAATATAATGAAACCCTGCCAATTTATGGGATATATATACACTCATATGTAGACTTATATCATCCCTATCATTACCACACACACATACACACACACACACACACACACGCACACACACACACAATGCTCACATCCTCATCTATATATTAAAAACAAAAGGAGGGGGGCACCTGGGTGGCTCAGTCAATTAAGCATCTGCCTTTTGATTTAGACTCAGGTCATGATCTCACAGTAGTGAGCTCAAACCCTGGTCGGGCTCTGCACTGAACATGGAGTCCCTGTAGGATTCTCTCCCTCTCTCTTTGCCAATATCCCACTCTCACATGTGCTCTCTCTGTAAAAGAAAAATAAAAAGGAAATGACATGATTATGATCTTAAGACCTGATTTTTGTTTTATAACCTAATCTAAATTACCATAGAAAATTAAGCTATATCACAACCTGAAGTTATAGAATTTTTCAATTCATATGGAAGAATGTGGAGAGATTTTTTGAGAGATGTACTGCAGGAAACAAACAGAAATGAAGGCAAAGCTGATCAATTTGCAAATTACCATGTCCAAGTGAAATAGCCTAAGTAGCAAATAGAGGAGACAATCAGGTAGAAGCCACGAATACTCTTTAATACAGAGCCAGGGACACGTTATGGCAAAGGGTGATAATTCTGAGGTTGAATTGCTAACAAGAGCCATTATAATTAGGTAACAGGTATTAAGCACAAACTATTGTCAAACTCTTCGAAGTCATTACCATTGTTGCTCATTTAATACAATGTTACATGGGAAGCCTGGGTGGCTCAGTCTGTTAAGCATCCAACTTTGACTCAGGTCATGATGTCGATGTCGTGGTTTGTGAGTTCCAGTGTCATGTCAGGCTCTGTGCTGACAGCTCAGAGCTTGAAGCCTGCTTTAGATTCTGTGGGTCTATCTCTCTCTGCCCCTCCCCCACTCGTTCTCTCTCTCTCTCTCTCTCTCTCTCTCTCTCTCTCTCTCATAAGTCATTTAGACTTATGAGGTCATTTTTGATCATAATCTAATGAGGTTAAATATTTTAAGTGAAACTTTTGAAGCACAATATTTTAAGTGACATTATTACCTGACTGGGAATTTACCCTTACTAATCCTTGGATCAAAGAAATCCAAAGTCTAACTCTAGAAAAAGCAATAAAAGAAAGGATTCATAACAATACCTGTTAGATCATAAAAAAGTTTTGGGCTCCAAGTAAAATTTATAGTTTTAAATGCCTTAAATATTAAAGAAGAAAAAATTAAAAATTAATGTTACTTAGACCTGTAATCATTTATTTTTTCACTCAACAAATAAATATTTAATGACATTATAGGTAAAGGGGGTGCATCAGCCTCCAAAATAAAAAGAATTTTTATATATTTATGTATATATGAATAGTTTTATATATATATACATACATATATATATGTATATGTATATATATATATATATATATATACATATATTCTCATACATACTCACTTCACTACAACAGTAACTCCAAATTTCCAGGATATATATATATATGTATGTATATATATATATCCTGGAAATTTGGAGTTACTGTTGTAGTGAAGTGAGAAAGAAAATAAACAGGTAAATTTTATTGTTTTAGAAGTTGATGGGTGCTCTGGAGAAAAATTAACCAGAAAGATAGAAAGTTTTAAGGATACTGTCTGTGTGTTTTCTTAATATCTCTTTCTAATAGTTCTTTATTAGTATATAGTTCATTGTTAGAATGAATAATAGTTCATAATTAGAATATAACAGATTTTTATATTTTTGTTTTGTATTCTGAAACTGTACTGAATATTTATTAGTTCTAACTATATTTTGGTGAAATCTCTATATTTTTTAAATATGTAATATCATGTCGTTTGAAAACAGAGACAATATTACTTCTTCCTTTCCAATTTGGATGTTTTTTATTCATTTTTATTACCTAATTGCTCTGGTTAAGACTTCCAGTACTATGTTGAACAAAAGGGATGAGAGTGGAGATTTTTACTCTGTTCTTGATCTTAGAAGAAAAGCTTTTACCTTTTCACCATTGAGTGTGATGCTAGCTGTGGGCTTGTCATATGGGTCCTTATTATGTTGAAGTATGCTCCTTCTATACCAATCTGTTGCGAAATATTATCATGAAAGGATGTTGAATATTTTCAAATGTTTTTTTTCTTTTTAAGTTTATTCATTTTTGAGACCTAGAGAAAGAGCATGAGTGGGGGAGGAGAAGAGAGAGGAAGAGAGAGAGTCCCAAGCAGGCTCTGCTGTGCAGAGCCCAATGTAGGGCTCGAACTCAGGAAAAAACCTGAGCCAAAATCAAGAGTCAGTCACGGAACTGACTGAACCACCCAGGCACTCCTCAAATGCTTCTTTTGAATCTACTAGCATGATCACCTGAAGTTGAGCCTTTGTTTTGTTAATGCAGTGGATTACATTGATTGGTGTAGTTGAACCATCTTTGCATTATCCAAATATATCCTCCCGAAGGTGAGGATTGCAGTTAGCAAGCACCTAATGCACACAAATTAGAAGCCGGGCCCTGAGGCAGCAGCTGTAAAATACTCCTATTTCTTCCAGTGAAATCCTGAGAGGTAGGTATTTTTGGCCTGCTCTCTCTGCACTGAGCCCTGGGGCAGAAGTGAAGTGAGTGCTTGCACCTCCATTAACAACTTTACTGTTTTCTACGGTCCTGTGGAATTGTGACACATACATTGTTGCCTTTCAGAACTAGGTAGTTTGGGGGCCCATCTCCTGGGCGGCAGCTGAAAGACTTTACATTTGAGTAAGCCACTGGTGAACCAGTTTCTCTTTTTTTCAGATTTTGGGAAGCATCTCATTGTTTTCATCTGGTTCTGTTGGTCCTCCCCTCTGTTTTATCATCTGTTGTGGCTTAATCAAATTGAAGTGAGTGGACGTATGGTCTGGAGCAACATTAATCCCAGGGTGTGAGAGATAGTCTGATGTGGGGCTGAGAATCTCACTGTGCTCCAAGAGCCCAAAATCTTTATAAATATAACCAACTAACCCATGGGCTCCTAGTCTTTTACTTCCTCCATTTCATGCTGATGCATACATAATTCCATGAAATCTTCACAAATTTGAAGATGTTTTCAATTTTTTATTGAAAACCTCTTGCAAATTGCCTTTATTTTAAACTAGGAAACGTGTATGTAGCCTCTATTCCTCTATAATTTTTTCTCAGAAAAACCTAGATTTCTCAAGCCAAAATTCTAAACTACCAAAAAGAAGAATAAAATTATTTCCAGACTTTAAGGAAACTTTTTTGGTAACAGTTACTCAGGCATATTTCCAGTCTTTCCTTTTTCTCGGGTCTCAACTTCATTCATTCTTTCTTTTTTTCTTTTTTGTTTACCTATTAAAGTTTATCCCTTAAACAAAAAGTGAACATTTTCATAGATTAATTGGCTGAAGAGTACTCCAATTCCATATTTAAAAGTTTTCCATTTGGAAATTACATTTTCCTAAGTATAAAAATATTTTCAAGAGATTTTCCTTTCAAAAACTATTAAACTGTTAAAAACTATTAGGACAAAAACAAAACCCACTAAAATTAGCGTGGAAACAAAAATCAACAGATACATGTTAAAATACAATTCCTAAGCAGAATAGTAGTATGGATTTCATCATTTCTTTCTGAAAGCCAAGTACATAAAACTTAAAATATTTCTTACTTCTGTTCTTAGCTTTAGTTATATCTAAATTCTCACTTCTCTGGTTTCTGACTGGAGTGCTACTGCATTTTTCTATTCCTATAACTAATCATGTTAAGTATTGTTTCAGATGCTTATTGACTATTCATATGTCATGTTCTGTGAGATATCTGTTGAAGTATTTTGTCCATTTTTCATTAAATGTATCTTTTTTATTGAATTGTAGTAGTTCTTTGTATATTCTGATACAAATATTTTCTCCTATAGATATTTACAAATATAGTCAGCCCACCTGTGTCTGGCCACTTTATTTTCTTAGTGGTATCCTTCACAGAACAGATTTAAATTTTTTTTTGAAATCTTATTTATCAATTATTTACTTCTGTAGTTAACTAACACTTTTGAGTCATAAGCAATCTTTGCCAATCAAAAGGCTGAGAAGGTTTTTTCCAATGTTTTCTTCTGAGAAGAGAGGGTTTTTAAAAAATATTTTATATTATTTCCTTTTTCATATTCATTTCTTGCATTTTTATTATATACATAGTTTTCATAACTGATCTTATATCCGATCCTCCCATTAACTCTTTGAGATATACAACAGGTCTTGATTATTCTGTTTTACAGGTAAGAAAACTGAAGATCAAAATATTAAATGATATTCAAAAGAGTATACTGTAAGTGAATGGTGGTGATAAGTCTCAGATAGCCCTAGTCTAGTGTAATTTTCTCTACATGGCCAACAAACATCTCCAAGTACCAGAGTCTCAGTCAAGAGAGCTTGGATTGAAATCCCAGACATAAAGTCCTCTTCATTCCTGGAAAATAGCCAAGGGTGTTAGCAATTTAGTGTAGACAAAGAAATGGGATTTTTTAATGTAAAAAATCATCAAATCTATAAAAACTTGTTAATATCTTAATGGTAAAATTTTCACAAGAGACACAAACCAACTGGCATTTGGTATTTTTTTTATTAGTAAAATAAACTGGGTACAGTATGAAGAGTTGGAGCATTTAAATTAAAAGACCTATGAAAAGCAGGCCTCATTTAAAGAGACAGGGAATAAAAACGCTAACGCGAAGGGATCCTTTCAAGAATATTCATAAGAGAGCCAGTGTACCATTCTGCACCTGTTGTTAAGAGGAGGTACCACTGCTCAAGTTCCAAACTGAATTGGCTTCAAAGATTTTGAAAAATAGCCCCTCTGTTTGTAAGTTTTTCTCTCGTGAATAGAGACGTTTCTTTGCGAGAGAGGAGTGGCAGACTGTAGGGGCATTCTCTGCACGAGGCACCTGTGAAATTTGGCAAACTCAAGTGTCTTAAGCTGCTGGTATGAATAGCTTTACAGTATGTGGGTAAAGAGGCAACCAGTACGTTCTGCTGCACGAATCCATGGAATGCTAATTTTGTTATCCCTGAATTGAGTGACTAACGCAATGTTTTAAGTGTTATTTTGAAATACGGTTCACTTCATCTCACCAAGTCTGAAAACACATCGTTCAGCTTTAATTTCAGCATGTTTTTTGTAAAGTTTGTTTTGATGTTGAGAAAATGTCAAAACTAAGTTATGTCTGGCCCTAAAATTTCTGGTTTTAGTAAATAAAATTAACTCCTCGGTTAATCTGCAGTTAACTTCTATGTCTGCAGTAGGATCAATAGTTAATAATAGTTAACAATATGCACAAATGTAGTCCTGTATCTGGAACATTTTTATATAATACGATTAAGCAAATAGGTAAGTTACTTTTTCATGGCCGATGACCCCAATGCCTATAATAAGCATATAATATTGATGATAGTATCACATACAAAAGTAGATTTTGTATATTTTAATGTATATAAGAATCTTTATTTTAGATTAATGCAAATAAATTTTAAACAAATCAATATGGCTTTGAATATTAGTGTAAATGTTTATATAGGGTAACAAATAAAAACAGCTTTTAAAAGAAATAAAGTTTTATAAGTAGAGAAATACTTGTGGCCACATGGAATAAAATTAAAAATACTCAAGTTAGCCCAACTTGAACGTTCTTTTCCTGTATCTTTACCTTATTTCCTCCCCCATTTGCTTGGTGAATTTCTACACATTTGTCAAGACATTGTTGAAATGTTACCTTCTTTCTGAAAACTTCTCTTAACCGCCTTTCTCTCCAACAAGTTAAGAATTGCCTTTCTGTGCTCTATCTTCCTCAATTAGGACTTATGCCATTTTTATTATATTTATTTGTATATATATATATTTATGTGTTTGCAATGTGAACCCCTCAGAGACAAGAATTATGTTTTACTGATTATGCAGCCCTTTTGTTTCCCATAATGAACATTAAATACACATTTATAATAGATATAATATTGAGTATAAAAAAGAGATAGATAACATTACACATTGACTGGAGAAAACCTTAATTGTGTGGATTTATGTCATGCGCTGTATTCTTGCAGCCTGGCTCTGCTGACTCCAGCTACCACTCAGCAGTCAATTAGCATTGTCTCTCATTACCTAATAGTGACTTGAAATGTTTACTATCTTTCTCGAGTTACTCTACTCATCTTTCCTGCTAATACTGTTTACCATCAGATTTGATGGGATTTGCTTCAGATTTAAAATGGAAATAAGAGGGGTGCCTGGTGGGCTTAGTTGGTTAAGCATCTGACTTCAGCCCAGGTCATGATCTCACGGCTTGTGAGTTTGAGCCCCGCTTCAGCCTCTATGTTGACAGTGTGGAGCCTGCTTGGGATTCTCTCTCTCTCTCTCTCTCTCTCTCTCTCTCTCTCTCTCTCTCATTCTCTCCCTCTGCCCCTCCCCTACTCATGCTCTAAATAAAAATAAATAAATAAATAAATAAATAAATAAACAAACATAAAATTTTAAAAAAGTAAAGATAAATAAGACATAGCATGCTTTTGAGAGTCACATCCACAGATGTGAAAAAACAGATGTCATTTTTTTCTTATGATGCAATATTTTGACTTTTAGCCATCTATTGTATCAAATGCAAAAATTTAATCTAAGCATCTTTGGGCTACTCTTTCTAAATCTAACAGTTAACTCTTGTCTGTATTTTCATTGTATTAAGTTCTAAAATCTTCTCTTTAGGAT